>NC_034199.2:36763391-37363391 GCF_002021735.2 Oncorhynchus kisutch
GGTTCTCTGAAGGTCAGCAGGAACTTCTTGACGTGTTCCGAACGTAGCCGGTCGATACTCCTGGCGTCGATGGCTCTGCCTAGGAACTCGTCCACCTCGTCTTCTGGGTTCAGGTTTTCCTGCGTGTTTCTGAAAATGAAATGTCTAGATAACACAAGACGAGGAGATACTTTTTTGTTTTCCGTTTCAGGCCGTCACAAGAGGTCCTTCAGCTCTGTGTCTCTGCGGACTAGCCCACCACAAGCCCCTAACTCACCACCGCACCACTGAACTGCATCACCATAATAAACAAATTGATTGAGATCATCAAACCACTGTCATTATGTTTGTTTGATTGGACTAATCGGTCGTTGAATCAGCAGTGCATTGTTTGAATGCATTGATTAGAGGCAATCTGGCCTATTGTCAGTGGATCAGTGGACAAGATCAAACCAGGTGATTCAAATGTTTTATGAATCACAGACATCATAAGTTACAGTGAGTATGGAAGATGCTGAACTCACTGACACTCATGGGTATGGATGTCCTAAAGTGACTGTCACCATGAAACAAATCCCATTGAAGAACATTGATCTGTCTGTAGCACGTAGGGCAACGCATGGGGACAATCAAATCAAATCTTATTTCTTACATGCTTTGTAAACAACAGGAGCACATAGAATCACATAAAGGAGATTGAAATTGAGATATATTCAGGGTGAGAATACAGACTGCACTTGTGACATATGCATGGTATGCACAAGGGCAAATGGGCCATCCCCTTGAGTGACAACTGGATCAGCCAATCACATCTCCAGGATCCCCTCCTCACCCAGTGAAGAATTACAATTTGGTGAGTTGGATGTTCTGGTTGTGTTTTTGATGGCAGTTCTGTGTATTATAGCAACAGTAGTTTATTTCTCTGACTACCACATACCTATCCAGATAAGTAGGTTATTTCTCTGACTACCACATACCTATCCAGAAGTCAAAATATCTATGGTTATGACACTGCTATTTTGTCTTTAGAAAGCCTGAAAACATGACCTGCAGCAGAAGGTTGCCCAACACCTTGACTGACAGGAGGTGAGATGGGGAGATGGGGGTCTCTACTCACTTGTCCTTGGGGTCTTCAAATCCCTGGAAGACAGAAGAAAAGAGCAGAATAGAGACACTGTTGTCTGACTGGAAAATGACTGAATTTCAGGAACAGCTACAAACAGAGAAACGTAAGTGGGGCTAGAGTTTCTTTTGAAGAGAAAGAGGTAGAATCCATTCACACAGCCAGGTGTTGGCTGAAAATGGAAGTTGCTTCAACCAGCAAGACAAGAGACTGACACACAGCATCCTCTCTGCCCAAACTCCCAGTAAAAGATGCTGAAAAACAACAACAAAGGATTGTGTCCCGAATGACACCCTATTCCCTTCCTTTTGACCAGGTCCCATAAAGCTCTGGTCAAAAGTGGTGCACTACATAGGGAATATGGTGCCATTTGGGATGCACACAAAGTTGAGAACAACAGCTACCCAGGCAGGCATCTTCCTAGGAAGATGAGTCAATAGTGGTTTTAGAGAAGACAGTCTTATTAACAACACATTAGGTGAACTGAAGAGTTTCGACATCTACTGTATCATGGACCTGCAGTGCACTCTACTGGATGAAGATAGCAACAACAGCAGGAGATTAAATGTGCTGTACAGGTCCAAGAAACATTAACACGTCTCTAGTAGATAGTCGTCCTTTTTTCAAATCTAGGTTCCATCTATACTCCTACATTTTCCTAATTGTGAACTAAGCTGAACTAAGCTTTTTATTTTGGACATGGACAGAATGTCTGAATATCTTATAATAACATAAGCAATTCCACTGCCCTCTACAAACATAGAGGTGGAACATCCCCAAATACCAGCATTCTTTATTTTATATGGAATAGGACAACAGGGATTAATGACATAGTAGGAATGTACGACAGAAACACAGTGGTCAGCAAGTCATAAGTCATCTCCACTCCGCTGCCTGCCCTGCAGTGCTGGGAGGTTGGAGGACAGGGGCTAGTGTGGGAACTACTATCACTGTGACTCCCTTTCCCCTCACACAGACCCATTCTCTTTACCTCATGCCCTCTGTCTCGCTCCCTCGCTCCTTGCTCCCACTATCTCTGCTCTTTCTCTACCTCTGCTGCTGTGTAATTTAGGAGCAGGGGGAGGAGAAGAGAGAGAGACAGACAGGAGGAGAGAGAGAGAGGAGCAGAGAGAGAGAGACCAAAACAGAGCAACAGAGACAGACAGAAACAGAGAGACAGAGAGACATAGAGACACAGAGACAGAAACAGAGAGAGAGAGAGAGACCAAAACAGAGCGACAGAGACAGACAGAAACAGAGACAGAGAGACAGAGACAGAGAGACATAGAGAGACAGAGACAGAAACAGAGAGACAGAGAGACAGAGAGACAGAAACAGAGAGACAGAGACAGAGAGACATAGAGAGACAGAGACAGAGAGACATAGAGAGACAGAGACAGAAACAGAGAGACAGAGAGACAGAAACAGAGAGACAGAGAGACAGAGACAGAGAGACAGAGAGACAGAAACAGAGAGACAGAGACAGAAACAGAGAGACCGAGACAGAAACAGAGAGACAGAGACAGAGAGACATAGAGAGACAGAGACAGAAACAGAGAGACAGAGAGACAGAAACAGAGAGACAGAGAGACAGAAACAGAGAGACAGAAACAGAGAGACAGAGAGACAGAAACAGAGAGACAGAAACAGAGAGACAGAGAGACAGAAACAGAGAGACCGAGACAGAAACAGAGAGACAGAGAGACAGAAACAGAGAGACAGAAACAGAGAGACAGAGAGACAGAGACAGAGAGACAGAAACAGAGAGACCGAGACAGAAACAGACAGACAGAGACAGAGAGACAGAGACAGAAACAGAGAGACAGAGAGACAGAAACAGAGAGACCGAGACAGAAACAGAGAGACAGAGACAGAGAGACATAGAGAGACAGAGACAGAAACAGAGAGACAGAGAGACAGAAACAGAGAGACAGAGAGACAGAAACAGAGAGACAGAAACAGAGAGACAGAGACAGAGAGACAGAAACAGAGAGACCGAGACAGAAACAGAGAGACAGAGACAGAGAGACAGAGACAGAAACAGAGAGACAGAGACAGAAACAGAGAGAAAGAGACAGAAACAGAGAGACAGAGACAGAGAGACAGAGACAGAGAAACAGAGAGACAGAGACAGAGAGACAGAGACAGAAACAGAGAGACAGAGACAGAAAGACAGTAACAGAGAAGACAGAGAGACAGAAACAGAGAGACAGAGCAAGAAACAGAGAGACAGAGAGACAGAGACAGAAACAGAGAGACAGAGACAGAAACAGAGAGAAAGAGACAGAAACAGAGAGACAGAGACAGAGAGACAGAGACAGAGAAACAGAGAGACAGAGACAGAGACAGAGAGACAGAGACAGAAACAGAGAGACAGAGACAGAAAGACAGTAACAGAGAAGACAGAGAGACAGAAACAGAGAGACAGAGCAAGAAACAGAGAGACAGAGACAGAAACAGAGAGACAGAGAGACAGAGACAGAAACAGAGAGACAGAAACAGAGAGACAGATAGACAGAAACACAGAGAGACAGAAACAGAGAGACAGAAACAGAGAGAAACAGAGAGAGAGAGAGAGAGAGAGATAACTGAGTAAAGGGTCTAAATACTTATGGAAATCTGATCTTTCTGAATCTGAATCTGTCCCCAAGTATTCCAATGCATAAATAATGTGATCGTATCCCATTTAATCAATGTCGGAAACTATATATTTTTTGTCAAATCTGGAGCAGCAGGTATAGCATCAATGTTAGAGAGTTGGGCCCCTGGAGCAATTTGGGTTAAGTGCCAAATGTTTCAAACCTGTTGCTGTGCCCTCGAGCAGGGCACTTAACCCAAATTGCTCCAGGGGTGCTGGACAATGGTGACCCTAGCCGTGATCCCACTCCCTGCGGGTGTCTCAGGGGGATTTGTGATATGCAAAAACACATTTGTGTAACAGGAAAAATATAAGCACCTTTCAAATTATTATTATCTGTTCGTGATTCTTGCGGTCAATTTGCAGTGTGAAAATGATTTATAACTATCTTCTGGCCCCTGACTATCCGCTCAAGGAAAAATCGGCCCGCAACATACGCCATAACATGACCGTCACACGTCCTTGGCTTTCTATAGTCCCTGGTGAGCACACACAAACACACAACAACAACCTGGCCCTGTTGTGAAGGACAGGAGTAAATATAGAGTATTCCTGAATTGGGGTGAGGGCAGTATGTTTTCTCACCATCCTCTTCATCTCCTTAGAGATCTGGTTTCCTCCCATGTGGTTGTAGAAGGGCCGGTCGGTCCAGGGGCCCATGTTGTGGGTGACAGAGTTGGCTCGCTGACGGTTCATCTTGGCTATCATCGCCTTCTCTTCTTTCTGCAAGGCAAGGGAGACAGACTAATATACTTAGGGATGGTAATGGTCACTCTGGGAAGTACTAATGTAAAATCCTTTATTAATTAACCATGAAAGGCGCATGTTAAAATGGCTTTACTGTCTACCGGTACCCAGTTCCCCCGGCTTGCCCACCGTTTCTACCCCTGACACAGACACAGACAGTATATTGTATTTCTAGAAGTTGAATTTCATGCATCCTCACAATCACTAAATCTACTGTAAATCACTTAAATGTTTTTCAACGTTTCTTCTACAATGAAATATGGTTAAAGGTAGTGATATCTGATCTGGGATGAGAACAGGAAATGTAGAGAACTCTAAAGCCTGCATCTTTAATAGCACCCTATTCCCTACAGTGCACTAGGTCTCTGGTCAACTGTATTGCACTCTATAGGGAATAGGGTCTCATTTGGGACGCACACTGAAAGTTAGCACTAATGTAACAGCGATCATGAGAAAGAACCCATTCCCAGTTCACTGATAGGTTAGAATGGAGTATATAGCAATATGATACATCATGTGAAAACACACATGATATGTGAGCTGGAGTCAAAACTTGTGATATCGCCACAGGACTGATATGACGCACACACACACACACCCCTTTATTTATGTTAGAGTCACCCAGGTACCCAGAGTTCTTCCTGGCCAACTTTCAAGTTTATTTCCCATATGTAATTATTACATTAGACATCGTGCTCATATCTGTGCAATGAATACATTGGAGATCTTACTCTAGCTTACTCTGCTACTCTATGTTACTCTGTTACTCTGTGTTACTCTGCTACTCTGTGTTACTCTGCTACTCTATGTTACTCTGTTACTCTGTGTTACTCTGTTACTCTAGCTTACTCTGCTACTCTATGTTACTCTGTTACTCTATGTTACTCTGTTACTCTGTGTTACTCTGCTACTCTATGTTACTCTGTTACTCTGTTACTCTGTGTTACTCTGCTACTCTATGTTACTCTGTTACTCTGTGTTACTCTGCCACTCTATGTTACTCTGTTACTCTGTGTTACTCTGTTACTCTGTGTTACTCTGCTACTCTATGTTACTCTGTTACTCTGTGTTACTCTGTTACTCTAGCTTACTCTGCTACTCTATGTTACTCTGTTACTCTGTTACTCTGTTACTCTGTGTTACTCTGCTACTCTATGTTACTCTGTTACTCTGTGTTACTCTGTTACTCTGTGTTACTCTGCTACTCTATGTTACTCTGTTACTCTGTGTTACTTTGTGTTACTCTGTCTTACTCTGTTACTCTGTGTTACTCTGTGTTACTCTGTTACTCTGTGTTACTCTATGTTACTCTGGGTTACTCTATGTTACTCTGTTACTCTGTGTTACTCTATGTTACTCTGTTACTCTGTGTTACTCTGTTACTCTGTGTTACTCTGTGTTACTCTGTTACTCTGTGTTATTCTATGCTACTCTGTGTTACTATATGTTACTCCGAGTTACTCTATATTACTCTGTGTTACTATATGTTACTCTGTGTTACTCTATGTTACTCTGAGTTACTCTATGTTCATGTTACTCTGTGTTACTCTGTTACTTTGTGTTACTCTCTGTGTTACTCTATGCTACTCTGTGTTGCTATATGTTACTCTATGTTCATGTTACTCTGTGTTACTATATGTTACTCTGTGTTACTCTATGTTACTCTGAGTTACTCTATGTTCATGTTACTCTGTGTTACTCTGTTACTTTGTTACTTTGTGTTACTCTCTGTGTTACTCTATGCTACTCTGTGTTGCTATATGTTACTCTATGTTCATGTTACTCTATGTTCATGTTACTCTATGTTCATGTTACTCTATCTTACTCTGTTACTTTGTTACTCAATTGTACTCTTATGTTACTCTATGTTAATCTGTTACTCTATGCTACTGTTACTGTCTTATCCCTTTCTACCCTTTTCTATACACACAAACACAAAAACACACACACACACACACACATGATATGACATGTTAGCTGGATTAGAGCCAAGAGCTCACCACAGGTCTGATATGATATGACACACACACACACACACACACACATGATATGACATGTTAGCTGGATTAGAGCCAAGAGCCAAGATATCGCCACAGGTCTGATATGATATGACACACACACACACACACATACCCTTTTCTGGCTGCAGCCCACGATGAGGTAGGTTTCTATGTTGTGTTTCTTCAGATAGACGTTCCTTGCTCCTCCTGATCCTGGCTCTACCTCATAGTCTCCACTCAGGTAGTTCAGAGTGGCCTTGGTGATGTGGATCCGCCTGGCACAGTAACACACCAATGACTTACTGGGCACAATGGACAGGGATTGACAGTATTCATTCATTTCATTTTTATACCATAACAAATTATGATGTAATATTGTCATATTCATAATGTAGTGTAAATCTTTGTTTCCCATTTGACTTTTACAAGTTGTTCTTCTGTCAAATACAGCAAGACAATGTGAATTCAGATGAATGAATGGGTACAGTACAGTATGTTGCACTGTGAACTGTATTCACTGAGACTAGGGTTAAGTTCCAAAATAAGAACGAATGCTCAATACATAGCTTCATTCTATGTGGTACTCTAAGCAGTATGCTAATGTATAATGGAACACAGCCTAATAGTGTCATTGGGTGAGTGACTGTGTACTGGTTTGTTGTGATTGGCTGGACGTACCCTGCCGCACCCCCGGCCTCCATGTGATTGGCTAACGTGACATCGTTGGACCACACATCAAACTGCCACTTCCTGAGTCCCAGCACCCCACAGTGGACCCTGCCGCTATGGATTCCCACACGCATGTTCACGTTGACCCCTGTCACCTCTCTCACCAGCCTCGAGCACAGACAGAAACAATCAGAAACAACTGAGCACTGATTGACAGATTGACCACATCATCAAGCAATAGAAGGGAGTAAAAGGAAATAGTAAATTGAGAGAAAAATGACAATGCTTCCACAACAATAGCAAACTGAATCCACAGGAAATGATCCTTCCTTGCAGTGAGGCTCCAGTATGTGTGTGACCTATCTCTGGCTAATGCCTGACCGACTGACTTACCGACCACATGACTGAACAACTGACTACTGACCGACTTACTGACCGACCGACTGACTGACCGACTCACTGACCGACCGACTGACTGACCGACTGACTGACCGACTGACTGACCAACTGACTGACCGACCTACTCACGACCGACCACTTGACTGACTGTCAGTTGGTCAGTCAAGTGGTCGGTCTGTCAGTCAGTCAGTCTGTGAGTCGGTCAGTCGGTCAGTCAAGTGGTCGGTCAGTCAGTCAGTCAGTCTGTGAGTCGGTCGGTCAGTAAGTCGGTCAGTAAGTCGGTTAGTCAGTCGGTCGATCAGTCAATCAGTCAAATGGTTGGTCAGTCAAGTGGTCGGTCAGTCGATCAGTAGGTCGGTCGGTCAGTTGGTCAGTCAAGTGGTCAGTCAGTCGGTTGGTCAATTGGTCAGTCAGTCGGTCAGTAAGTCGGTCAGTCGGTCAGTCAGTCAGTTGGTCAGTAAGTCGGTTAGTCAGTCGGTCGATCAGTCAATCAGTCAAATGGTTGGTCAGTCAAGTGGTCGGTCAGTCGATCAGTAGGTCGGTCGGTCAGTTGGCCAGTCAAGTGGTCAGTCAGTCGGTTGGTCAATTGGTCAGTCAGTCGGTCAGTAAGTCGGTCAGTCGGTCGGTCAGTCAGTTGGTCAGTATGTCGGTCAGACAGTCGGTCAGTCAGTTGGTCAGTCGGTCAAGTGTTTGGTCAAACTGTCTAACTGACCGACTGATTGACCGACCATCCACTTGACTGACTGACCGACTGACTGACTGACTGACCGACTTACTGACCGACCTACTGATCGACTGACCGTCCACTTGACTGACCGACTGACCAACTGACCGACTGACTGACTGACCGGCTTACTGACCGACTCACCGACTGACCGACCGACCACTAGACTGACCGACCGACTGACTGACCGACTGACCGACCTACTAACCGACCGACCGAGTGACGACCAGCCATCCACTTGACTAACTGACGACTGACCGACTGACTGACCGACTTACTGACCGACCTACTGATCGACTGACCGACCACTTGACTGACCAACGATTTGACTGACCAACTGATCGACGGACTGACCAACTTACCGACCGACTGACTGACTGACCTACCGACCAACCTACCACTTGACTGACCGACTGACTGACAAGTGGTCATTCAGTCAGTTGGTGAGTAGGTTGGTCAGTAAGTTGGTCAGTCGGTCAATCAGTCGGTCAGTCAAGTGGTTGGTCAGTCAAGTGGTTGGTCAGTCGATCAGTAGGTCAGTCGATCAGTCAATTGGTCAGTCAGTCGGTCAGTCAGTCAGTCGGTCAGTATTTCGGTCGGTCGGTTGGTCAGTCAGTCAGTCGGTCGGTCAGTATGTCGGTCAGTCAGTCAGTTGGTCAGCCAAATGCCGGTCAATCAGTCGGTCAGTTGGTGAGTAGTAGGTTGGTCAGTCAGTCAGTGAGTCGGTTTGGACAGTTGGTCCGACCGACTCAAGTGACCGGCCAACTGACTGGCTGACTGACTGACTGACCACTTGATTGACTGACCGACCACTTGACTGACCGAATGACCGACCACTTGACTGACCGACTGACTGACTGACTTACCGACTTACTGACCGACCGACTCAGCGACTGACTGACCAACATACTGACCAACTGACTGACCAACCGACTACTTGACTGACTGACTTAGCACTTAAATGACCGATTGACTGACCGACTGACTGACTGACCAACCGACCACTTGACTGCAACTGACTGACCGACCGACTGACTGACTGACCAACCGACAGACTGACCAACCACTTAACTGACTGACTGCCCAATTCACTGACCGACCGACTGACCGACTTACTGACCGACCGACTAACCGACATACTGACTGACCGAAATACTGACTGAAATACTGACCACTTGACTGACCGACTGACCTACTGATCGACTGACCGACCACTTGCCTGACCAACCATTTGACTAACCAACTGATCGATGGACTGACCGACTTACTGACCGACCGACTCACCGACTGACTGAACGACCAGTTGACTGACCGACTGACTGACCGACCACTTGATTGACCGACTTACTGACTGACCGACCGACTCAGTCTGTGAGTCGGTCAGTCAGTCGTTCAGTCAAGTGGTCGGTCAGTCGGTCGGTCAGTAAGTCAGTGAGTCGGTCGGTCAGTAAGTCAGTCAGTAAGTTGGTCAGTCAGTCGGTGAGTCGGTCGGTCAGTAAGTAGGTCAGTCCGTCAATCGGTCGGTCAGTCAGTTGGTAAGTATTTCGGTCAGTATTTTGGTCAGTCGGTCGGTCATTGTGTTGGTCAGTCGGTCAGTCAGTCGGTCAGTCGGTCAGTCAGTCGGTCAGTCGGTTGATCAGTCGGTGAGTAGGTTGGTCAGTCAGACGGTCAGTCAAGTGACCGGCCGACTGAATGACCACTTGACTGACTGACCGGCTGACCGACCACTTGACTGACCGAATGACTGACTGACTGATCGACTGACCAACCGACTGACTGACTGAACGAAAACTTGACTGACCGTATGACCGACCACTTGACTGACCGACTGACTGACTAACTGACTGACTGAACGACCGACCACTTGACTGACCGACTGACTGACTGACCGACCGACTGACTGACCGACTGACCATTAGAATGACCGACTGACTAATTGACTGGCCGACTGACTGACCGACCACTTGGCTGCGACTGACTGACCGACCGACCAACTGACCGACTAACTGACCCACCATTTGACTGACCGACAACTTGACTGACCGACCACTTGACTCACTGACCGACTGACCGACCAACCGACGGACTGACCACAGGGCAGAGCAGACAGAGGACAGGACCACAGTGTCTGTGTGGCCCCGCCCGTCCTTTATAATGACTCACCTCCTCTTACAGGAGTCAGAGAGAGAGAGTAGGGCAATGCGTTTGTGTGGTCTTTCTTTATTAGATATGGCCGGTGGCATACTGTAATCATCCAAACCTCATTATGACGTCAGAACTAATGTTCTAAGGCAGGGCCACCTCAGAGCAGTCGTTGACTCAACCTCTGCAGACACAAATTAGGCTAAGTGCCTCTTCGTGGGGATAGAATAAACTTGATTTGAACTTGCCAACTGTTTGGTTTCTCAGTACTGGGATTAAAGTAGAGTACAATGGAACTAATGCATACCTGCCTCCTACCACCTCTCTGGAACAAAGACCTGCACATTCTGTGGCTCTCCAGTCCCAGGGTTAAAGACAAGGGTGTTTTACCGTGAGCTGGACAGAGCCAGACCAGACAAGGTCTGTTGTTTTCCATTGACATATACTTTTATATAATATAGACAGTTTACAGTGCTTTCAGAAAATATTCACACCGGTTTACTTTTTCCAAATGTTGATGTGTTACAGTCTGTTTAAAATGGATTACATTGAGATTTTGTGTCACTGGCCTGGAATTGTGTTTAGATTTTTTTTTACAAATGTTAATAAAAAATGATAAGCTGAAAAGTCAATAAGTCTTAGTGTTCAATCCCTTTGTTATGGCCTAAATAAGTACAGGAGTAAACATTTGCTTAAACAGTCACATAATAATTTGCATTGACTCATTCTGTGTGCAATAATATTGTCAAACATATATTTTTTATGACTTCCTCATCTCTGTACCCCATACATACAATTATCTGTAAGATCCTTCAGTCACAAAGACCAGGGAGGTTTGCAATGCCTTGCATAGAAAGGCACCTATTGGTCGATGGGCAAAAAAATTGCTGAAATGTAATATCCCTTTGAGCATGGGCAAGTTATTAATTACATTTTGAATGGTGTCACTACAAAGATACAGGCGTCCTTCCTAACTCAATTGCCGGAGAGGAAGAAAACCGCTCAGGGATTTCACCATGAGGCCAATGATGACTTTATACAGTTACAGATTTTAATGGCTGTAATAGGACAAGACTGAGGGTGGATCAACAACATTGTAGTTACTCCACAATACTAACCTAATGACAAAGTGAAAAGAAGAACCATCAAACAGGTAAAGCATCAATACAGGACTAAGATTGATTCCTACTACATCGTCAGATGTGGCAGGGCTTGCAAATTCTTACGGACTACAAAGGGAAGCCCAGTCGTGAGCTGCCCAGTGACGCGAGCCTACCAGACGAGCTAAATGCCTTTATGCTTGCTTCGAAGCATGCATGAGAGCACTAGCTGTTCCAGATGACTGTGTGATCATGCTCTCCGTAGCCGATGTGAGCAAGACCTTTAAGCAAGTCAACATTCACAAGGCCACGGGGCCAGACGGATTACCAGGAAGTGTACTCAGAGCATGTGCGTATCAACTGACAAGTGTCTTCACTGACATTTTCAACCTCTCCTTGACCGAGTCTGTAATACCTACGTAATACCTGTTTCCAAGAAAGCGAAGGTAACCTGCCAAATGACTACAGCCCCGTAGCACTCAAGACGGTAGCCATGAAGTGCTTTGAAAGGCTGGTCATGGCTCACATCAACACGTTATCCCAGAAACCCTAGACCCACTCCAATTCACTTTAACGCCCCAACAGATCCACAGATGACGCAATCTCAATCGCACTCCACACTGCCCTTTCCCACCTGGACAAAAGGAACGCCTATATGAGAAAGCTGTTCATTGACTACAGCTCAGCGTTCAACACCATAGTACCCTCAAAGCTCATCACTAAGCTAAGAACTCTGGGACTAAACACCTCCCTCTGCAACTGGATCCTGGACTTCCTGACGGGCCACCCACAGGTGGTAAGGGTAGGCAACAACACATCCACCACGCTGATCCTCAACACGGGGGCCCCTCAGGGGTGTGTGCTTAGTCCCCTCCTGTACTCCCTGTTCACCCACGAATCTGTGGCCAAGCACGTCTCCAACACCATCATTAAGTTTGCAGACGACACAACAGTGGTAAGCCTGATCACCAACAATGATGAGACAGGCTATGGACAGCCTCAACATGATCAAGACAAAGGAGCTGATCGTGGACTACAGGAAAATACTCCCCCATTCACATCGAACACTCCCCCATTCACATCGATGGGGCTGCAGTGGAGCCAGTCGAGAGTTTCAAGTTCCTTGGTGTCCACATCCCCAACAAACTATCATGGTCCAAACACACCAAGACAGTCATGAAGAGGGCATGACAACACCTTTTCTCCCTCAGGAGACTGAAAAGATTTGCCATGGGTCCCCAGATCCTCAAAAAGTTCTACAGCTGCACCATTGAGAGCATCCTGACCGGTTGCATCACCGCCTGGTATGGCAACTGCTCGGCATCTGTCCGTAAAACGCAACAGAGGGAAGTGCGTACAGCCCAGTACATTACTGGGGCCAAGCTTCCTGCCATCCAGGACCTATATACTAGGCAGTACGCACTTCCCTCTGTAGCACCTTACAGTCAAAGACTCTAGTCACCCAATACTTAGACTGTTCTTTCTGCTACCGCACGGCAAGCGGTACCGGGGAAAGCGATACCAAAAGGCTCCTTAACAGCTTCTACTCCCAAGCCATAAGACTGTTGAACAATTAATCAAATAGCCACCCAAACTATTTACATTGTAACACTCCCCTTTTGTTTGTACACTGCTGCTTCTCACTGTTTATTATCTATGCATAGTCACTTTACCCCTACCTACATGTACAAATTACCTCATCTAACCTGTACCCCCGCACATTGACGGCGGTACTAGTACCCCTGTCTATAGACTCATTATTGTTATTATTATTAATATATTTTTTTTTTTAAACTTTAGTTCATTTAGTAAATAATTTCTTAACTCCATTTCTTGAATTGTTGGTTAAGGGCTTGTTAGTAAGCATTTCATGGTGGGGGCTGTGCTTTGGCAACGTGGGTGGGGTTATATCCTTCCTGTTTGGCCCTGTCCGGGGTTATCATCGGATGGGGCCACAGTGTCTCCTGACCCCTCCTGCCTCAGCCTCCAGTATTTATGCTGCAGTAGTTTATGTGTCAGGGGGCTAGGGTCAGTTTGTTATATCTGGAGTACTTCTCCTGTCTTATCCGGTGTCCTGTGTGAATTTAAGTATGCTCTCTCTAATTCTCTCTTTCTCTCGGAGGATGTGAGCCCTAGGACCATGCCTCAGGACTACCTGGCATGATGACTCCTTGCTGTACCCAGTCCACCTGGCCGTGCTGCTGCTCCAGTACAAACTGTTCTGCCTGCGGCTATGGAATCCTGACCTGTTCACCGGACGTGCTACCGGTCCCAGACCTGCTGTTTTCAACTCTTTGGAGACAGCAGGAGTGGTAGAGATACTCTTAATGATCGGCTATGAAAAGCCAACTGACATTTACTCCTGAGGTGCTGACTTGATAATCTCCACCCGGCACAACCCGAAGAGGACTGGCCACCCCTCATAGCCTGGTTCCTCTCTAGGTTTCTTCCTAGGTTTTGGCCTTTCTAGGGAGTTTTTCCTAGCCACCGTGTTTCTTATGTTATTGCTTGCTGTTTGGGGTTTTAGGCTGCGTTTCTGTACAGCACTTTGAGATATCAGCTGATGTACGAAGGGCTATATAAATACATTTGATTTGATTTGATGGTGAGGTCTACACCTGTTGTATTTGGCTCATGTGAGAAATAACATTTGATTTGATTTGATGTGAAATCCAACACAATAGATCACTGAGTACCACTTTAAAATGTTTCAAGCATGGTGATGGCTACATCATTTTATGAGTATGCTTGTCATCAGCAAAGACTAGGGAGGTTTTTTTAGGGTAAAAAGAAATGGAATATAGCTAAGCACGAGCAAAATCCTAGAGGAAAACCTGGTTCAGTCTGCTTTCCAACAGACACTGGGAAAAAAACTCACCTTTCAGCAGGATAATTGGATACTTATGTAAGTGTTGTAATTTTGTCATTGTGGGGTATTGTTTGTGGATGGGTTTGAAAAAATATCTATTTAATCCATGTTGAACTCAGGTTGTAACACAACAACATGTGGAATAAGTCAAGGGGTATGAATACTTTCTGAAGGCAGTGTATGTGGAATAAGTCAAGGGGTATGAATACTTTCTGAAGGCAGTGTATGTGGAATAAGTCAAGGGGTATGAATACTTTCTGAAGGCAGTGTATGTGGAATAAGTCAAGGGGTATGAATACTTTCTGAAGGCAGTGTATGTGGAATAAGTCAAGGGGTATGAATACTTTCTGAAGGCAGTGTATGTGGAATAAGTCAAGGGGTATGAATACTTTCTGAAGGCAGTGTATGTGGAATAAGTCAAGGGGTATGAATACTTTCTGAAGGCAGTGTATGTGGAATAAGTCAAGGGGTATGAATACTTTCTGAAGGCAGTGTATGTGGAATAAGTCAAGGGGTATGAATACTTTCTGAAGGCAGTGTATGTGGAATAAGTCAAGGGGTATGAATACTTTCTGAAGGCAGTGTATGTGGAATAAGTCAAGGGGTATGAATACTTTCTGAAGGCAGTGTATGTGGAATAAGTCAAGGGGTATGAATACTTTCTGAAGGCAGTGTATGTGGAATAAGTCAAGGGGTATGAATACCTTCTGAAGGCTCTGTATGTGGCCATGTCATACTCACGAGATGGCCTCGATCATGTCCACCCCCATCTCCACACAGCAGGATGCGTGGTCAGCCCGGGCCTCTGGCAGCCCAGACACACAGTAGTAGCAGTCTCCCAGGATCTTAATACGCAGGCAGTGGTTTTCCTATTGACACACAGACAGCATACCTTTCATGATCTATTTCTATTCAAATCCAATTTTCCCTAACTCCTAACACTAAACCTAACCCTTACCCTAACCCTAACCTTTACTCAACCCTAAACCTAACCACTACCCTAATTGTAACCCTAAACCTAACCCCTAAGCCCAAAATAGCCATTGTCTTGTGGGCTCCCCACGACCCCAAGAGGGAGAATTGTCCTGGTATTGTTGTCCTTGTGGGGACTTTGGGGGATTTCAGGTATCCACGAGGATAGTAATACAAGCCCACGTATTGGACACACATGTATGCATGCACACACACGCACACAGAATGTGTTAGTGTGTTAATGGCGTTTCCTTTATACAGTAGAGGGTTTTACATACCATGATTACAATATTTATTATTATTGCTTATTGAAATGCACTTTGTAGTACCTCTCTGGATAAAAGCTTCATGACTAAAATGTCAATGTAAAATAATTCCTTAGCATTTAAAACCTGACAAATATACTGTATCTAGGCTACAGAATTCTGGCTTCACATTTGACCAACACTTGGGATGAAACTGAAGATCTGGCATGTATGTGGTATGATACATACAGAGCAGTGTTACCCATTTATAATGTACTGTCACTTATGAATAAATACCAAGTCTAAATACCATATTCCTCATGCCATAGATATGTTAAGGGTTTGGACTTTCACATCTGTTAGTGTTGAATGACATCGGAAACGAATTGTTCCCAGTGGGAACGTCAAGGTCTGGAAGCATGGAAGCACTGATCTTCCTTTTCTGCAAAAAGCCCTCTTTATACAGTATGTTATAAATAGTTTTATAAAACTATTTCATCTATTTTAATACAATTTCCCTGCAGTGTAAAATACTGTTATTAATAACTATGTGCCATTATTTCCCTCCTTCTCACTGTAAACAACAGAGCTTTGTGAGGAGAAAGTCCTACTGCACTCCATTATCGCTGTTTTACACACTAAAAACAAATGGTTCTATATAGTGCCAAATAAGGGTTCTTTGCCTTGTTACCAAAGCGGAACCCTTTTTGATGGTTCTATAAAGAGCCATACTCATAAGGTTCTAAATGGAGCCAGTATGGTGCTATAAAGAACCCTTTCCCAAGGTTCTATAAAGAACCATTAAAAGAAGCTTCTATGTAACACCAACATTCTGCTATGGTTACAACCCTTTTTGGGGCTATATAGAACCCTTTTTATGGTTCTTTATAGATAATCGTTCTGTAAAGAACCTTTCTCAATCTCAAAGATTCTTTGTAGAAACATACAGGTTTTTTATTCAGATGTTATTATTGTGTTTATTCACAAGTTGAATCAGGTATGCTAGTTCTGCAACAGCTGGGAGTCCCTGAGGAGAGAATGAGGACTATTGACTTAGTCAATCATTCTCAATTAACACAAGGCCAAACGTGAGTCTTTCACAAGACACAATCACTGGCCATTGTCATATATAACATGTACTGGCATAGCACAACATATTAGATCAACTGAAATGACACTCTCACTCACGGTTGCACAAAAATAGCAGTGAACAAACCCCAAATATTCAAATGAGCCGCCTCCCCTACATTTTAATTATCACTAAAAGAGAAAATACAATTGTTTTTGTGTACTGTAAAATACACAACATAGGCTATTGTGTGTGTGTGCTTGATTCTTTGTTATTTAGCATTCAAGGCCATTAAGTGAATGGGGTAGTGGGGGTGGAAAAACACAGGGTGATCATATGCAACTTAAGAGAAAAATCTAACAAAAACTTTAATGGAAAGCTTTAGAAATCATTCTTCATGACTTCCAGAACACATAGCTGAGAAGCTGAGCTTGTCCTTGGTATGACGTTAAAATGTACCGGTTGCTTATCCAGCCTTGTGGTCTCTGTGTGTGTGTGTGTGTGTGTGTGTGTGTGTGTGTGTGTGTGTGTGTGTGTGTGTGTGTGTGTGTGTGTGTGTGTGTGTGTGTGTGTGTGTGTGTGTGTGTGTGTGTGTGTGTGTGTGTGTGTGTGTGTGTGTGTGTGTGTGTGTGTGTGAGAGAGAGTGAGAGAGTGTGTGTGTGTGCTCTCACCGCAGCCAGCTTGTCGAAGCGGGCAAACAGTTCGTTGAGAGTCATCACCAGCTCCTGGGCAGTACACTGGGACGCCAGGCTGGTAAACCCTTCAATATCTGCAAACAGGATACTGCAAGACACACACACACACACACACACAGAGTGAGAGAGACAGACAGAGACACACACACACAGAGGCAGTGAGAGGGAGACATACAGAGACGGAGAGAGTGAGAAACACCCAGAGAGAGAGACGCAGAGAGAGACAGAGACACACACAGAGACAGAGCGAGGGAGACACACACAGAGACAGAGAGGGAGACAGACACAGAGACAGAGGGAGACGCGCACAGAGACAGAGAGAGGGAGACACACACAGAGACAGAGAGAGGGAGACACACAGAGACAAAGAGTAAGAAACACAGATACAGAGTGAGAAACGCAGAGAGAGAGAGAGAGAGAGAGAGAGAGAGAGAGAGAGAGAGAGAGAGAGAGAGACACACACACACAGAGACAGAGAGAGAGAGAGACACACACAGAGACAGAGAGAGAGACAGAGAGACAGAGAGACAGAGAGACAGAGACAGAGTGTGAGAAACACAGAGAGACAGAGACAGAAAGAGACATAGAGAGAGACAGAGAGATAGACACAGAGACATAGAGAGAGGGAGACACACAGAGACAGAGAGAGTGAGAAATGCAGAGAGAGAGAGTTATCTCAAGTTACTTGCAAGCACAGTGCTCAGTATTTTACAGCCACCCAGACATTGAACTCAGCACAGTGCTCAGTATCTTACAGCCAACCAGACATTGAACTCAGCACAGTGCTCAGTATTTTACAGCCACCCAGACATTGAACTCAGCACAGTGCTCTGTATCTTACAGCCAACCAGACATTGAACTCAGCACAGTGCTCCGTATCTTACAGCCAACCAGACATTGAACTCAGCACAGGGCTCCGTATCTTACAGCCAACCAGACATTGAACTCAGCACAGGGCTCCGTATCTTACAGCCAACCAGACATTGAACTCAGCACAGGGCTCCGTATCTTACAGCCAACCAGACATTGAACTCAGCACAGTGCTCCGTATCTTACAGCCAACCAGACATTGAACTCATCACAGTGCTCCGTATCTTACAGCCAACCAGACATTGAACTCAGCACAGTGCTCCGTATCTTACAGCCAACCAGACATTGAACTCAGCACAGTGCTCCGTATCTTACAGCCAACCAGACATTGAACTCAGCACAGTGCTCCGTATCTTACAGCCAACCAGACATTGAACTCAGCACAGTGCTCCGTATCTTACAGCCAACCAGACATTGAACTCAGCACAGGGCTCCGTATCTTACAGCCAACCAGACATTGAACTCAGCACAGGGCTCCGTATCTTACAGCCAACCAGACATTGAACTCAGCACAGTGCTCCGTATCTTACAGCCAACCAGACATTGAACTCAGCACAGGGCTCCGTATCTTACAGCCAACCAGACATTGAACTCAGCACAGTGCTCCGTATCTTACAGCCAACCAGACATTGAACTCAGCACAGGGCTCCGTATCTTACAGCCAACCAGACATTGAACTCAGCACAGGGCTCCGTATCTTACAGCCAACCAGACATTGAACTCAGCACAGGGCTCCGTATCTTACAGCCAACCAGACATTGAACTCAGCACAGGGCTCCGTATCTTACAGCCAACCAGACATTGAACTCAGCACAGTGCTCCGTATCTTACAGCCAACCAGACATTGAACTCAGCACAGGGCTCCGTATCTTACAGCCAACCAGACATTGAACTCAGCACAGGGCTCCGTATCTTACAGCCAACCAGACATTGAACTCAGCACAGGGCTCCGTATCTTACAGCCAACCAGACATTCCTGCCAAGGCAGCAGCTACTCTTCCTGGGGTCCAAACATATTAAAGCACTTCCATATAAAACAAAAGATAAAACAGTCCATCAGATAACATTATTACACTACTGTATCTACAATACAAAATGTTTGATACCACCATACAACAATATCACAATGAATGCGTATGCATGTGTCTGTACCTTTGTATGTGTCTCGTCACAGTCCCCGCTGTTCCATAAGGTGTATTTTTACACGTTTTTTAAATCTGATTCCACATCAGCTACCCGATGTGGAATAGAGTTCCATGTAGTCATGGCTCTATGTAGTACTGTGCGCCTCCCGTAGTCTGTTTTGGACTTGGGGACTGTGAAGAAACCTCTGGTGGCATGTCTTGTGGGGTATGCAGGGGTGTCCGGTACATTCAGTTTATCAACACCTCTTACAAAAACAAGTAGTGATGAAGTCAATCTCTCTTCCACTTTGAGCCATGAGAGATTGACATGCATGTCATTAATGTTAGCTCTCCATGTACTTATAAGGGCCCGACATGCTGCCCTGTTCTGACCCAACTGCAATTTCCTTAAGTCCCTCTTTGTGGCACCTGACCACACGACTGAACAGTAGTCAAGGTCCAACAAAACTAGGGCCTGTAGGACCTGCCTTGTTGATAGAGTTGTTAAGAAGGCAGAATAGCGCTTTATTATGGACAGACTTATCCTCATCTTACCTACTGTTGCATCAATATGTTTTGACCATAGCATGTTTACGATCCAGGGTTACTCAAAGCAGTTTAGTCACCTCAACTTGCTCAATTTCTACAGATAATCATTATGAGATGTAGTTGAGGTTTAGGGTTTAGTGAATGATTTGTCCCAAATACAATTGGAAATATTTAGGACTAACTTATTCCTTTGCTACCCATTCTGAAACTAACTGCAGCTCTTGGTTAAGTGTTGCAGTCATTTCAGTTGCTGTAGTAGCTGACGTGTATAGTGTTGAGTCATCCGCATACATAGACACACTGGCTTTACTCAAAGTAAAGATTGAAAAAAGCAAGGGGCCTAAACAGCTACCCTGGGGAATTCCTGATTCTATCTGGATTATATTTGAGAGGCTTCCATTAAAGAATACCCTCTGTGTTCTGTTGGACAAGTAACTGTTTATCTGCATTATAGCAGGGGGTGTAAAGCCACAACATATACGTTTTCCAACAGCAGACTATGATCAATAATGTCAAAAGCTGCACTGAAGTCAAACAAGACAGCCCCTACAATCATTTTCTCATTAATTTCTCTGACCCAATCATCAGTCATTTGTGTAAGTGCTGTGCTTGTTGAGTCTACTTCCCTATAAGCGTGCTGAAAGTCTGTTGTCAATTTGTTTACTGAAAATTTGTTTACCTTACGGCCAACCAAACATTGAACTCAACACAGTGCTCAGTACCTTACAGCCAACCAGACATTGAACTCAGCACAGTGCTCAGTACCTTACAGCCAACCAGACATTGAACTCAGCACAGTGCTCAGTACCTTACAGCCAACCAGACATTGAACTCAGCACAGTGCTCAGTACCTTACAGCCAACCAGACATTGAACTCAGCACAGTGCTCAGTACCTTACAGCCAACCAGACATTGAACTCAGCACAGTGCTCAGTACCTTACAGCCAACCAGACATTGAACTCAGCACAGTGCACAGTACCTTACAGCCAACCAGACATTGAACTCAGCACAGTGCTCAGTACCTTACAGCCAACCAGACATTGAACTCAGCACAGTGCTCAGTACCTTACAGCCAACCAGACATTGAACTCAGCACAGTGCACAGTACCTTACAGCCAACCAGACATTGAACTCAGCACAGTGCTCAGTACCTTACAGCCAACCAGACATTGAACTCAGCACAGTGCTCAGTACCTTACAGCCAACCAGACATTGAACTCAGCACAGTGCTCAGTACCTTACAGCCAACCAGACATTGAACTCAGCACAGTGCTCAGTACCTTACAGCCAACCAGACATTGAACTCAGCACAGTGCTCAGTACCTTACAGCCAACCAGACATTGAACTCAGCACAGTGCACAGTACCTTACAGCCAACCAGACATTGAACTCAGCACAGTGCACAGTACCTTACAGCCAACCAGACATTGAACTCAGCACAGTGCTCAGTACCTTACAGCCAACCAGACATTGAACTCAGCACAGTGCACAGTATCAGTAACCTGGTTAAATAAAGGTGAAATAAAAAAACAAATAAAAACGTACAGCCAACCAGACATTAATGAACAGACAGAGCAGTTGAATAAAAAGCTACATTTTTTCACCCTTAAGTAATACAACTAGGTATAAAGTGGAAGAATTATAGGATAGTCTGAAAGTCATGATTGCATCCCTCTCTAATAGCCACGCTGAACCTCTTTTCCTGAATGGCATCAGCCGTTACCACTGTTACGGAAGTGGCTCAAAGTAAGGGCTAATTGCCACTGGTCCATTAAATTCAATGGTACCTTTTTATTGGCAAGACATTCTGATTTTCTACAGTAATAGCAGCCACCAGAGCACCTTATCGTATCAATATTATACTGATACATCAGCCCCATTATCATGCCAATGGCCTGACTACGTGACTGACTGACTGTGCTGTGATGAGCGCTAAAGTGCTATTGAAAAAGACAATCATTTCTGACAATGTGACTGTGCTGAGTGTTAGTTATCTATGCTAATGAAACACATTTATGTCCCAATGGTGTTGCAGAACAAAGGCTGTCCTCACCCAACACTGAGATAGAATGTGTTGAGGCATGTCATTTTCCCTGAGAACAAGGTAACTGATCTGTCAGTCTATAGACCCCTGGGCTGGTGGGACGGGATACATTCACAACAGTATACAGTGTGGATGACTGGTGTGTTTACGGACATATTCAATCAATCCCTATACCAGTCTGCTGTTCCCACATGCTTCAAGAGGGCCACCATTGTTCCTGTTCCCAAGAAAGCTAAGGTAACTGAGCTAAACGACTACCGCCCCGTAGCACTCACTTCCGTCATCATGAAGTGCTTTGAGAGACTAGTCAAGGACCATATCACCTCCACCCTACCTGGCACCCTAGACCCACTCCAATTTGCTTACCGCCCATATAGGTCCACAGACGATGCAATCTCAACCACACTGCACACGGCCCTAACCCATCTGGACAAGAGGAATACCTATGTGAGAATGCTGTTCATCGACTACAGCTCGGCATTCAACACCATAGTACCCTCCAAGCTCGTCATCAAGCTCGAGACCCTGGGTCTCGACCCCGCCCTGTGCAACTCGGTACTGGACTTCCTGACGGGCCGCCCCCAGGTGGTGAGGGTAGGCAACAACATCTCCTCCCTGCTGATCCTCAACACTGGGGCCCCACAAGGGTGCGTTCGGAGCCCTCTCCTGTACTCCCTGTTCACCCACGACTGCGTGGCCACGCACGCCTCCAACTCAATCATCAAGTTTGCGGACGACACAACAGTGGTAGGCTTGATTACCAACAACGACGAGACGGCCTACAGGGAGGAGGTGAGGGCCCTCGGAGTGTGGTGTCAGGAAAATAACCTCACACTCAACGTCAACAAAACTAAGGAGATGATTGTGGACTTCAGGAAACAGCAGAGGGAACACCCCCCTATCCACATCGATGGAACAGTAGTGGAGAGGGTAGCAAGTTTTAAGTTCCTCGGCATACACATCACAGACAAACTGAATTGGTCCACTCACACAGACAGCATCGTGAAGAAGGCGCAGCAGCGCCTCTTCAACCTCAGGAGGCTGAAGAAATTTGGCTTGTCACCAAAAGCACTCACAAACTTCTACAGATGCACATTCGAGAGCATCCTGGCGGGCTGTATCACCGCCTGGTACGGCAACTGCTCCGCCCTCAACCGTAAGGCTCTCCAGAGGGTAGTGAGGTCTGCACAACGCATCACCGGGGGCAAACTACCTGCCCTCCAGGACACCTACACCACCCGATGTTACAGGAAGGCCATAAAGATCATCAAGGACATCAACCACCCGAGCCACTGCCTGTTCACCCCGCTATCATCCAGAAGGCGAGGTCAGTACAGGTGCATCAAAGCTGGGACAGAGAAACTGAAAAACAGCTTCTATCTCAAGGCCATCAGACTGTTAAACAGCCACCACTAACATTGAGTGGCTGCTGCCAACACACTGACACTGACACTGACACGGACTCAACTCCAGCCACTTTAATAATGGGAATTGATGGGAAATGATGTAAATATATCACTAGCCACTTTAAACAATGCTACCTTATATAATGTTACTTACCCTACATTATTCATCTCATATTCATACGTATATACTGTACTCTATATCATCGACTGCATCCTTATGTAATACATGTATCACTAGCCACTTTAACTATGCCACTTTGTTTACATACTCATCTCATATGTATATACTGTACTCGATACCATCTACTGTATCTTGCCTATGCTGCTCTGTACCATCACTCATTCATATATCCTTATGTACATATTCTTATCCCCTTACACTGTGTATAAGACAGTAGTTTTGAAATTGTTAGTTAGGTTACTTGTTGGTTACTACTGCATTGTCGGAACTAGAAGCACAAGCATTTCGCTACACTCGCATTAACATCTGCTAACCATGTGTATGTGACAAATAAAATTGGATTTGATTTGATTTGATTTGAAGATGAGCTCATCTGCTCAACCAGTTTCACTTTTCTATATTCAATCTGGAGATAAAGAGTGGCAGCGACAGGTCGATTTCAGGACTAGGCCAAGCCATGGTGGGACTGCCTGGGAGTCAGGTTGGCTTGACACTAGGATCGCGGTTCTCAGGGACGTTGTGGCTCTCTGTTCCGTAACTAAGTCTCTGACGGTTGACTGTGAATGCTTGAATGGTTTCAGGAGAACATGCTATGCCATTTAAAGGAGTACTCAATAGACAGTATGTTTAGAGGCTGCTGTCAATGAACGGATCCACGTTTGACCTCACAACTACTATTACATTAACCTAAAAAGGGAGGGGACTAACATTAGGTCATGATATCTTTTGAAATACTAGTTCCTTTTATCATGAGATGGAGATAAAGAGGGCAGGGGAGGAAGGGAGGGAGAGAGAGAGAGTTAGAGAGAGAGTTAACGAGAGAGAGAGAGAGAGAGAGTTAGAGAGAGAGAGAGTTAGAGAGAGAGAGAGAGTTAGAGAGAGAGTTAACGAGAGAGAGAGAGAGTTAAAGAGAGAGAGAGAGAGAGAGAGAGAGAGAGAGAGAGTTAGAGAGAGAGTTAGAGAGAGAGAGAGAGAGAGAGAGAGAGAGAGAGTTAGAGAGAGAGAGAGTTAGAGAGAAAGATAGACACAGAGGAGTGAGAGAGAAAGTGAGACACAGAGAAGGAGTGAGAGAGAGAGATAGATAGACAAAGAGAGAAATCAACACAGAGAGAGAGAGGTCATTCTATGCCATTAAAAGGAACATTAAAATCAAAATTCCAATTAGAATTGGTCAAAAAATAAATAAAATCAGTTATAGAACCAATTGCAGTATATGGCAGCGAAGTATGGGGTCCCCTCTCTAATCATGAATTTGCCAAATGGGACAAACATCCAGTAGAAATACTGCATGCAGAGTTTTGCAAGTGCAAAGAAAAACTCAAAATAACGCATGTAGAGCAGAATTTGTCCAATACCCCCTCCTTACTCGATTAGAAAAAAGAGCCATCAAATTTCATCACACAGCTCTACAATGTCAAGAGATGAAACAAGAGAAGAGTCCCCTCAGTCAGCTGGTTCTGATGCTCGGTTCACTAACCCAAACCAACCCCATAGAGCCTCAGGACAGCACTCAGAAAATGTGGCCAAACCTAATCATCACCTAGCAAAAATACAAATATATTTCTTATTGGAAAGACACAAACAAAAAATCTAAGTGAACTTCAATGCTATTTGGAAAAAGAGCAGCACTGGAAAATGTAATTTTGTTTAACCTTTATTTAACTAGGCAAGTCAGTTAAGAACAACTTCTTATTTTCAATGACGGCCTAGGAAAAGTGGCTGCCTGTTCAGGGGTAGAATGACAGATTTGTACCTTGTCAGCTCAGGGATTCGAACTTGCAACCTTTCAGTTACTAGTCCAACACTCTAACCACTAGGCTACCATGCCGCCCCTAAAAAATTGCAGCTTCAGAGATAAACAGGCTCACATGAGTCTCATAGGAACACACAGCCCAGCCCAGCTCCATACCACTAGCAGCCCTGCCTGGGGACACACAGCCCAGCTCCATACCACTAGCAGCCCTGCCTGGGGACACACAGCCCAGGTTCATACCACTAGCAGCCCTGCCTGGGGACACACAGCCCAGCTCCATACCACTAGCACCCCTGCCTGGGGACACACAGCCCAGCTCCATACCACTAGCAGCCCTGCCTGGGGACACACAGCCCAGGTTCATACCACTAGCAGCCCTGCCTGGGGACACACAGCCCAGCTCCATACCACTAGCAGCCCTGCCTTGGGACACACAGGCCAGCTCCATACCACTAGCAGCCCTGCCTGGGGACACACAGCCCAGCTCCATACCACTAGCAGCCCTGCCTGGGGACACACAGCCCAGGTTCATACCACTAGCAGCCCTGCCTGGGGACACACAGCCCAGGTTCATACCACTAGCAGCCCTGCCTGGGGACACACAGCCCAGCTCCATACCACTAGCAGCCCTGCCTTGGGACACACAGGCCAGCTCCATACCACTAGCAGCCCTGCCTGGGGACACACAGCCCAGCTCCATACCACTAGCAGCCCTGCCTGGGGACACACAGCCCAGCTCCATACCACTAGCAGCCCTGCCTGGGGACACACAGCCCAGCTCCATACCACTAGCAGCCCTGCCTGGGGACACACAGCCCAGCTCCATACCACTAGCAGCCCTGCCTTGGGACACACAGCCCAGCTCCATACCACTAGCAGCCCTGCCTGGGGACACACAGCGCAGCTCCATACCACTAGCAGCCCTGCCTGGGGACACACAGCCCAGCTCCATACCACTAGCAGCCCTGCCTGGGGACACACAGCCCAGCTCCATACCACTAGCAGCCCTGCCTGGGGACACACAGCCCAGCTCCATACCACTAGCAGCCCTGCCTGGGGACACACAGCCCAGCTCCATACCACTAGCAGCCCTGCCTGGGGACACACAGACCAGCTCCATCAAATCAAATCAAATTGTATTTATCACATGCGCCGAATACAACAGGTGTAGACCTTACAGTGAAATGCTTACTTACAAGCCTTAACCAACGATGCAGTTTTAAGAAAATACCTCAAATATACATATTGAGAAGAAAGTAAGAGATAAGAAAAACAAATAATTAAAGAGCAGCAGTGAATAACAGTAGCGGGGCGATATACAGGGGGTACCGGTACAGAGTCAATGTGGAGGCTATATACAGGGGGTACCGGTACAGAGTCAATGTGGAGGCTATATACAGGGGGTACCGGTACAGAGTCAATGTGGAGGCTATATACAGGGGGTACTGGTACAGAGTCAATGTGGAGGCGATATACAGGGGGTACCGGTACAGAGTCAATGTGGAGGCTATATACAGGGGGTACCGGTACAGAGTCAATGTGGAGGCTATATACAGGGGGTACCGGTACAGAGTCAATGTGGAGGCTATATACAGGGGGTACCGGTACAGAGTCAATGTGGAGGCTATATACAGGGGGTACCGGTACAGAGTCATTGTGGAGGCTATATACAGGGGGTACCGGTACAGAGTCAATGTGGAGGCTATATACAGGGGGTACCGGTACAGAGTCAATGTGGAGGCTATATACAGGGGGTACCGGTACAGAGTCAATGTGGAGGCTATATACAGGGGGTACCGGTACAGAGTCAATGTGGAGGCTGTATACAGGGGGCACCGGTACAGAGTCAATGTGGAGGCTATATACAGGGGGTACCGGTACAGAGTCAATGTGGAGGCTATATACAGGGGTACCGGTAAAGAGTCAATGTGGAGGCTATATACAGGGGGTACCAGTACAGAGTCAATGTGGAGGCTATATACAGGGGGTACCGGTACAGAGTCAATGTGGAGGCTGTATACAGGGGGTACCGGTACAGAGTCAATGTGGAGGCTATATACAGGGGGTACCGGTACAGAGTCAATGTGGAGGCTATATACAGGGGGTACCGGTACAGAGTCAATGTGGAGGCTATATACAGGGGGTACCGGTACAGAGTCAATGTGTCAATGTGCGGGGGCACCGGTGTCGAGGTAATTGAGATAATTATGCACATGCAGGTAGGGTTGTTAAAGTGGCTATGCATAGATAATAACAGAGAGTAGTAGCAGCGTGGGGCGGTGGGGGGAGGTGCAATTAGCCTGTACTCCTGTATTGCTGGAGCTACTCCCAGAAGGCCTGTACTCCCGTATTGCTGGAGCTACTCCCAGAAGGCCTGTACTCCCATATTGCTGGAGCTACTCCCAGAAGGCCTGTACTCCCATATTGCTGGAGCTACTCCCAGAAGGCCTGTACTCCCGTATTGCTGGAGCTACTCCCAGAAGGCCTGTACTCCCGTATTGCTGGAGCTACTCCCAGAAGGCCTGTACTCCCATATTGCTGGAGCTACTCCCAGAAGGCCTGTACTCCTGTATTGCTGGAGCTACTCCCAGAAGGCCTGTACTCCCGTATTGCTGGAGCTACTCCCAGAAGGCTTGTACTCCTGTATTGCTGGAGCTACTCCCAGAAGGCTTGTACTCCTGTATTGCTGGAGCTACTCCCAGAAGGCTTGTACTCCTGTATTGCTGGAGCTACTCCCAGAAGGCTTGTACTCCTGTATTGCTGGAGCTACTCCCAGAAGGCTTGTACTCCTGTATTGCTGGAGCTACTCCCAGAAGGCTTCTACTCCTGTATTGCTGGAGCTACTCCCAGAAGGCTTGTACTCCTGTATTGCTGGAGCTACTCCCAGAAGGCCTGTACTCCCGTATTGCTGGAGCTACTCCCAGAAGGCTTGTACTCCCATATTGCTGGAGCTACTCCCAGAAGGCTTGTACTCCTGTATTGCTGGAGCTACTCCCAGAAGGCTTGTACTCCTGTATTGCTGGAGCTACTCCCAGAAGGCCTGTACTCCCGTATTGCTGGAGCTACTCCCAGAAGGCTTGTACTCCTGTATTGCTGGAGCTACTCCCAGAAGGCTTGTACTCCTGTATTGCTGGAGCTACTCCCAGAAGGCCTGTACTCCCGTATTGCTGGAGCTACTCCCAGAAGGCTTGTACTCCTGTATTGCTGGAGCTACTCCCAGAAGGCTTGTACTCCTGTATTGCTGGAGCTACTCCCAGAAGGCCTGTACTCCCGTATTGCTGGAGCTACTCCCAGAAGGCTTGTACTCCCATATTGCTTACACCTGAGAATCCAGTGACTGTGGTCTCTCTTAGCTGGAGCTACTACTTACCTTTACCTATGGAGGGTAGAACATAGGAGCAGAGGAGAGGGGATGCTGCCTTCTAAATGATCTGGGATCTGTGTGGATGTGGATAACCATTCTAGGGTTTGAACCAAAACAAATAAACAACGACAACTTAAAGGCTGCATTCTCATAATTTGTTTTCTTCATCATCCAAGAGTGCCTTGATTGAAAATGGAAGCTCCACCAGTACCACTGTTGTACTTAGATAAATGTTTTGTATGTCAAGTGATGGCAACACTGTCTCTGTTCAGGTTATGTCAGGGGAAATATACTGTAATGTCCAGTCCCCCGGTCTGTTTTCTGTGTGATCCCGGATTGGCTGGTTGACACAGACATAGGCGAAGCAGATCATATGAACCAGTCCAGACCTCATCAGTTTAAACATAGATTATCAGCTTGTACTTTAACTGAGGACAGGGGCGCCATGGAGGCTATATTTAGACACAAATACAATCCCTGCGCCTCCCACAACCAGCACATTAAGAGCACCACAAATATTATCTCCCAGAATGCAGTATGTTCCATTCTCTTAGGGCAGGACCATAGATGTATATCTGGGCTGGTTTGGAAGGGTTTAAGCAGGCGGGGGAAAAAGCAGTAGAGAGAGCTGTGTCATGTATTCAAAATTGATGTAATTAGTACCTAGGGGATGACTAATCAGATCTTGGATGGATGTATATCCTAAAACGGTGATGTTTTTCTCTAAAGGGACATTCATCGCATAGTAACCTACAGTAGGCTACTGAACAAACCGCAAGGCATTCAGAGACTCATGGGTGTCCATCATTCAATACTACCCTTCAGCAGGTCTTTCATGTCAGAAGAACATAATGAATTGTTTACGATGTAGAAAAAAACATGTACTATAAATGACCTTATACATTATTTCCTTGATTTGAGACATTCATAAGAAAAATACATTCACAAAAACAGGATGTCACCACTGAGAGAAACACATCAGACGGTTGGTTATTGTGTAATCACTTCACCATATGAGGTAGGTACACTGTCCTAACTCTGTGTTTTGCACTACTGTAAATATGTTGTAAATCAGTTCAAGTGGTGGATAATCTGCACTTTGATGGAGAAACCTTAAACAAGGCCCAGGATGGAGTAACAACCCTTTTACAGCTTGGGCTGAAACCGCTGAAACCCAGAGTTCCAGCTGAAACGTGACACCAGAGCTGCAACAGAGCAAAAGGCATTACGTTGTTAGAAAGTTGTTTGTTCCAGTTTGCCTCAGCGCTTACTTGCGAGCTACGCCTTGGCTCGCATGAATACAGCAGCCATACCAGGGACCGCGTCCAACAACCTCCCAGGGAAAGAATGCACACACAGGGACAGAGAAACAGACAGAGACAGACAGAGATAGACAGAGACAGACAGAGAGAGGGACAGAGACAGACAGAGAGAGAGACCGACAGAGACAGACAGAGATAGACAGAGATAGACAGAGACAGACAGAGAGAGGGACAGAGACAGACAGAGAGAGAGACCGACAGAGACAGACAGAGATAGACAGAGACAGACAGAGAGAGAGACAGAGACAGAGACACAGACAGACAGACATACACAGAGACAGACACAGAGAGACAGACAGAGATAGACACAGACAGACAGACAGACAGACAGACAGACAGACAGACAGACAGACAGACAGACAGACAGACAGACAGACAGACAGACAGACAGACAGACAGACAGACAGACAGACAGACAGACAGACAGACAGACAGACAGACAGACAGACAGACAGACAGACAGACAGACAGACAGACAGACAGACAGACAGACAGACAGACAGACAGACAGACAGACAGACAGACAGACAGACAGACAGACAGACAGACAGACAGACAGACAGACAGACAGACAGACAGACAGACAGACAGACAGACAGACAGACAGACAGAGACACAGACAGAGCGACAGACAGACAGAGACTTCCTGCTCCCTGACCGCGTTTCCTCCGGTCCTCCTGGCACTGTCACAGACAATCCTCTTTTCATCTCTATAGCTTGACCCTTCAGCACTGTTCTCTCCCTGGCTCTCTCCACTTCACTCACCTCACTCTACATACGTTCCCCTCCCTCCCTCCCTCCCTCCCTCCCTCCCTCCCTCCCTCCCTCCCTCCCTCCCTCCCTCCCTCCCTCTCTCTCTCTCTCCCTAACTCCCTCTCTCTCTCCCTACTTCCCTACTTCTCAACCTCCCCTCTTCACAGTTCTTATACCACTCCTCATGTCATCTTAAGGCCAGTTCTAGTATCAGTGTCATATCAGGATAGTGTCCAGTCCATTTCGCCTGTATCTCTCTCTCTCGTTGTAACGAGCCTGTCATGTCCAACCAAACCAAAGTGTAGCTATTACGTTTAGCTGCTTGTCAGTTTGCATTTCCTGCTCTCTGTCCCTGGCTGCACTCCTTCCTGTCAAGACTGGTCCAAGCCAAGCTCTAAACAAGCAACGCACCACAGACAAGCGTAGTCCCAGTCTGTTAGATACTGTTAGATACTGTACAAACTAAGCCATTCACATCTAACATCATGAGAACATCATGATGTGAGAACATCATCCATATCCTAAGCCATATCTCTAGGTGAGAACATCATCCATATCCTAAGCAATATCTCTAGGTGAGAACATCACCTATATCCTAAGCAATAGCTCTAGGTAAGAACATCATCCATATCCTAAGCAGTAGCTCTAGGTAAGAACATCACCCATATCCTAAGCAATAGCTCTAGGTAAGAACATCATCCATATCCTAAGCAATAGCTCTAGGTAAGAACATCATCCATATCCTAAGCAATAGCTCTAGGTAAGAACATCACCCATATCCTAAGCAATAGCTCTAGGTAAGAACATCATCCATATCCTAAGCAATATCTCTAGGTAAGAACATCACCCATATCCTAAGCAATAGCTGTAGGTAAGAACATCATCCATATCCTAAGCAATAGCTCTAGGTAAGAACATCATCCATATCCTAAGCAGTAGCTCTAGGTAAGAACATCATCCATATCCTAAGCAGTATCTCTAGGTGAGAACATCATCCATATCCTAAGCAATATCTCTAGGTGAGAACATCATCCATATCCTAAGCCATATCTCTAGGTGAGAACATCATCCATATCCTAAGCAATATCTCTAGGTGAGAACATCATCCATATCCTAAGCCATATCTCTAGGTGAGAACATCATCCATATCCTAAGCAATATCTCTAGGTGAGAACATCACCTATATCCTAAGCAATAGCTCTAGGTAAGAACATCATCCATATCCTAAGCAGTAGCTCTAGGTAAGAACATCACCCATATCCTAAGCAATAGCTCTAGGTAAGAACATCACCCATATCCTAAGCAATAGCTCTAGGTAAGAACATCATCCATATCCTAAGCAATAGCTCTAGGTAAGAACATCATCCATATCCTAAGCAATAGCTCTAGGTAAGAACATCATCCATATCCTAAGCAGTAGCTCTAGGTAAGAACATCATCCATATCCTAAGCAGTATCTCTAGGTGAGAACATCATCCATATCCTAAGCAATATCTCTAGGTGAGAACATCATCCATATCCTAAGCCATATCTCTAGGTGAGAACATCATCCATATCCTAAGCAATATCTCTAGGTGAGAACATCATCCATATCCTAAGCCATATCTCTAGGTGAGAACATCATCCATATCCTAAGCAATATCTCTAGGTGAGAACATCACCTATATCCTAAGCAATAGCTCTAGGTAAGAACATCATCCATATCCTAGGGGGAGACACCCTGGACCCAAACTGTTACAGACCTATATCCATCCTGCCCTGCCTATCTAAGGTCTTCGAAAGCCAAGTCAACAAACAGGTCACTGACCATCTCGAATCCCACCGTACCTTCTCCGCTGTGCAATCTGGTTTCCGAGCCGGTCATGGGTGCACCTCAGCCACACTCAAGGTACTAAACGACATCATAACCGCCATCGATAAAAGACAGTACTGTGCAGCCGTCTTCATCGACCTCGCCAAGGCTTTCGACTCTGTCAATCACCATATTCTTATCGGCAGACTCAGTAGCCTCGGTTTTTCGGATGACTGCCTTGCCTGGTTCACCAATTACTTTGCAGACAGAGTTCAGTGTGTCAAATCGGAGGGCATGCTGTCCGGTCCTCTGGCAGTCTCTATGGGGGTGCCACAGGGTTCAATTCTCGGGCCGACTCTTTTCTCTGTGTATATCAATGATGTTGCTCTTGCTGCGGGCGATTCCCTGATCCACCTCTACGCAGACGACACCATTCTATATACTTTCGGCCCGTCTTTGGACACTGTGCTATCTAACCTCCAAACAAGCTTCAATGCCATACAACACTCCTTCCGTGGCCTCCAACTGCTCTTAAACGCTAGTAAAACCAAATGCATGCTTTTCAACCGGTCGCTGCCTGCACCTGCATGCCCGACTAGCATCACCACCCTGGATGGTTCCGACCTAGAATATGTGGACGTCTATAAGTACCTAGGTGTCTGGCTAGACTGCAAACTCTCCTTCCAGACTCATATCAAACATCTCCAATCGAAAATCAAATCAAGAGTCGGCTTTCTATTCCGCAACAAAGCCTCCTTCACTCAAGCCGCCAAGCTTACCCTAGTAAAACTGACTATCCTACCGATCCTCGACTTCGGCGATGTCATCTACAAAATGGCTTCCAACACTCTACTCAGCAAACTGGATGCAGTCTATCACAGTGCCATCCGTTTTGTCACTAAAGCACCTTATACTACCCACCACTGCGACTTGTATGCTCTAGTCGGCTGGCCCTCGCTACATATTCGTCGCCAGACCCACTGGCTCCAGGTCATCTACAAGTCTATGCTAGGTAAAGCTCCGCCTTATCTCAGCTCACTGGTCACGATGGCAACACCCATCCGTAGCACGCGCTCCAGCAGGTGTATCTCACTGATCATCCCTAAAGCCAACACCTCATTTGGCCGCCTTTCGTTCCAGTACTCTGCTGCCTGTGACTGGAACGAATTGCAAAAATCGCTGAAGTTGGAGACTTTCATCTCCCTCACCAACTTCAAACATCAGCTATCTGAGCAGCTAACCGATCGCTGCAGCTGTACATAGTCTATTGGTAAATAGCCCACCCTTTTCACCTACCTCATCCCCGTACTGTTTTTATTTATTTACTTTTCTGCTCTTCTGCACACCAGTATCTCTACCTGTACATGACCATCTGATCTTTTATCACTCCAGTGTTAATCTGCAAAATTGTAATTATTTGCCTACCTCCTCATGCCTTTTGCACACATTGTATATAGACCCCCCCTTCGTTTTCTACTGTGTTATTGACTTGTTAATTGTTTACTCCATGTGTAACTCTTTGTTGTCTGCTCACACTGCTATGCTTTATCTTGGCCAGGTCGCAGTTGCAAATGAGAACTTGTTCTCAACTAGCCTACCTGGTTAAATAAAGGTGAAATAAAAAAAATAAAAATAAAATATCCTAAGCAGTAGCTCAAGGTAAGAACATCACCCATATCCTAAGCAATAGCTCTAGGTAAGAACATCACCCATATCCTAAGCAATAGCTCTAGGTAAGAACATCATCCATATCCTAAGCAATAGCTCTAGGTAAGAACATCATCCATATCCTAAGCAGTAGCTCTAGGTAAGAACATCACCCATATCCTAAGCAATAGCTCTAGGTAAGAACATCATCCATATCCTAAGCAATAGCTCTAGGTAAGAACATCATCCATATCCTAAGCAATAGCTCTAGGTAAGAACATCACCCATATCCTAAGCAATAGCTCTAGGTAAGAACATCATCCATATCCTAAGCAATATCTCTAGGTAAGAACATCACCCATATCCTAAGCAATAGCTGTAGGTAAGAACATCATCCATATCCTAAGCAATAGCTCTAGGTAAGAACATTATCCATATCCTAAGCAGTAGCTCTAGGTAAGAACATCATCCATATCCTAAGCAATAGCTCTAGGTAAGAACATCATCCATATCCTAAGCAATAGCTCTAGGTAAGAACATCATCCATATCCTAAGCAATAGCTCTAGGTAAGAACATCATCCATATCCTAAGTAGTAGCTCTAGGTAAGAACATCATCCATATCCTAAGCAATAGCTCTAGGTAAGAACATCATCCATATCCTAAAAAATATCTCTAGGTAAGAACATCACCCATATCCTAAGCAATAGCTCTAGGTAAGAACATCATCCATATCCTAAGCAATAGCTCTAGGTAAGAACATCATCCATATCCTAAGCAATAGCTCTAGGTAAGAACATCACCCATATCCTAAGCAATAGCTCTAGGTAAGAACATCATCCATATCCTAAGCAATATCTCTAGGTAAGAACATCACCCATATCCTAAGCAATAGCTGTAGGTAAGAACATCATCCATATCCTAAGCAATAGCTCTAGGTAAGAACATTATCCATATCCTAAGCAGTAGCTCTAGGTAAGAACATCATCCATATCCTAAGCAGTAGCTCTAGGTAAGAACATCATCCATATCCTAAGCAATAGCTCTAGGTAAGAACATCATCCATATCCTAAGCAATAGCTCTAGGTAAGAACATCATCCATATCCTAAGCAATAGCTCTAGGTAAGAACATCATCCATATCCTAAGCAATAGCTCTAGGTAAGAACATCATCCATATCCTAAGCAGTAGCTCTAGGTAAGAACATCATCCATATCCTAAGCAGTATCTCTAGGTGAGAACATCATCCATATCCTAAGCAATAGCTCTAGGTAAGAACATCATCCATATCCTAAGCAATAGCTCTAGGTAAGAACATCATCCATATCCTAAGCAATAGCTCTAGGTAAGAACATCATCCATATCCTAAGCAATAGCTCTAGGTAAGAACATCATCCATATCCTAAGCAGTAGCTCTAGGTAAGAACATCATCCATATCCTAAGCAGTATCTCTAGGTGAGAACATCATCCATATCCTAAGCAGTATCTCTAGGTGAGAACATCATCCATATCCTAAGCAATATCTCTAGGTGAGAACATCATCCATATCCTAAGCAATATCTCTAGGTGAGAACATTATCCATATCCTAAGCAGTAGCTCTAGGTAAGAACATCATCCATATCCTAAGCAGTAGCTCTAGGTAAGAACATCATCCATATCCTAAGCAATAGCTCTAGGTAAGAACATCATCCATATCCTAAGCAATAGCTCTAGGTAAGAACATCATCCATATCCTAAGTAGTAGCTCTAGGTAAGAACATCATCCATATCCTAAGCAATAGCTCTAGGTGAGAACATCATCCATATCCTAAGCAATAGCTCTAGGTAAGAACATCACCCATATCCTAAGCAATAGCTCTAGGTAAGAACATCATCCATATCCTAAGCAATATCTCTAGGTAAGAACATCACCCATATCCTAAGCAATAGCTCTAGGTAAGAACATCATCCATATCCTAAGCAATAGCTCTAGGTAAGAACATCATCCATATCCTAAGCAATAGCTCTAGGTAAGACCATCACCCATATCCTAAGCAATAGCTCTAGGTAAGAACATCATCCATATCCTAAGCAGTAGCTCTAGGTAAGAACATCATCAATATCCTAAGCAGTAGCTCTAGGTAAGAACATCATCCATATCCTAAGCAGTAGATCTAGGTAAGAACATCATCCATATCCTAAGCAGTAGCTCTAGGTAAGAACATCATCCATATCCTAAGCAGTAGCTCTAGGTAAGAACATCACCCATATCCTAAGCAGTAGCTCTAGGTAAGAACATCATCCATATCCTAAGCAGTAGCTCTAGGTAAGAACATCATCCATATCCTAAGCAGTAGCTCTAGGTAAGAACATCATCCATATCCTAAGCAGTAGCTCTAGGTAAGAACATCATCCATATCCTAAGCAGTAGCTCTAGGTTAGAACATCATCCATATCCTAAGCAGTAGCTCTAGGTAAGAACATCATCCATATCCTAAGCAATAGCTCTAGGTAAGAACATCATCCATATCCTAAGCAATATCTCTAGGTAAGAACATCACCCATATCCTAAGCAGTAGCTCTAGGTAAGAACATCATCCATATCCTAAGCAGTAGCTCTAGGTAAGAACATCATCCATATCCTAAGCAGTAGCTCTAGGTAAGAACATCATCCATATCCTAAGCAATAGCTCTAGGTAAGAACATCATCCATATCCTAAGCAGTAGCTCGACACAGCAAATTCTGCAGTGTTAAAAACGTATAATAATAACACTGAGAGTGTTAAATCAACACTGAACATGTTGAGTGTTTGGTCCCATATAGACACTTCAACAGTGTTAAATTAACACACTGCGTAGTGTAAAGCCTTATTCAAATATTTCCCAGAGTGCCTTGCCTTTTGAGTAAGTTATAGAGTTACCACCCATGACTGTATTGGTTAGTGTTAGTTGAGGGCCTACTTTTACCCTAATACAAGGGCCCAAAAGTCATATATATCCCTTTGAACCAAAACGATGCCAATCATTATCATATTTCCCAGCAGGCTCTTTTGCAGGTAGATTTTTTTTAATCACTATGCAAGCCAGCATAATGTGACTTGCAGGTAAGGTTGCAAATTCACCAGAATTTTGCAACCCTACTTGCAGGCCTGATGTGGCTTGAGGAATGAACTGGGGTACAATTATGCACTTGTAACTAAAGGTAAAAAGGATGACCAAGTGTTTGTACCCCTTTAGGAAAAAATCTAAACCTTTTTTTCCTGAGAGTATAATATAATGGCCTGAAACTCATGGTTTACAGGCCACATCGGTTCTGCAAGTCACATTAAGCTGGCTCGCAAGGTGATGTGTTATCCCTTCTGGAATCCAGTCAGTGTGGGGATATTCAACTTTTTGAGGGTTGTTTTCTATCACCCACAACCTGTATTCAGGGTTGGGAAGACTAAGCTTCTTCTTCATCTTTTAGGTTTTATGGCCGACTACAACCTCTTGGTGTATTGTCGCAAACTACTGTACAGGGTAATGAAACTAAAATATTCCATTGCAGGGAGGGGGGAACCCGGACATCATACAAAATAAAAAATACAACATTTAAATAAACATCCTACTTCTTCAGTCACAGTTCAAATCACATCCCTTACACAGGCTCAGGGGCTTGTAAGAACGGAGCAGTCATCGACAGTATTCCTTGTAGAGTCCCAAAAAACTCTCAGCCGCACTCACAACGATGCCTATTTCCTCTTATTTCCTCTCTGTTTGCACTGTGCAGTTGATAGCCAATGCAATAAACGCTACAACGTCCACCTTCTTAACATGCAACATGTCATCTCTCTGTTGACAAGGAGCATCATCTGGTGTCTCTTCTCCTACTACTCCTAATTTTTCAATTTCACTGCTTTCCTCCACTCTTCTCACTTCCTCCGGACAGGAGACATGCTGGAAGCCTGGTTTAATGGTTTAATCATTTGCATTTATCACACTGCACGGGTTTTGGCACGAAGGCTCTCACATGGTATTTCATAAAACCCAAATGCATGTGAGAAGGCAGAGACTCTTCATCAACCAACAGTAGAGTGGATGGAGTGGGCTTCCTCCTCACTCCATCCACTATGCGGGTCAGTCGGTGTGCACCAACCACTTCATCAAGTTCTTCACGTACTGTATATCCTTTGCAGATAACACCCTTGATAGGCACCTTACATCCCAAATCCACACACAACACATTCCAATCCTACATCTTCTTCAGGCTCAGAGCACATTCCTTCTGTTCCATAGATACACAAAAAAATGAAATGAGCCCACTTCTTGTTACCCAATGCATCCACCATTTTCATAGAGACATTTCCCAGGTACCTCCATCGACCCCATCTAACATCACCAATATCCTAAAGCAACAGCAGTTGACAACATCAGCTGGGAAGAGACACTGGGCTAAGTTCCAATGTCCACTCGCACATCACTTGCTACCAGAATGCATAACATCCAATAGATTCTCTTCACATTAAGTGGTATGCTACTGTAGTGTGCACATGGAAACAGATCTCCACAGAATCTTCTGTGCTGTTGCTGCAGTGCTATGCTGTGCTGAACAGTGTGTCCGAGTGTCCGAGTGTGTCAGTACTGGTCTTGTAGAGTGGATATTAAGTAATGTAATCTACTGCGAGGCTGGCGAGGCTGGAGGCCACCATGGACTAGAGCACAACTACACTGCAGCCAAAGGACGTGTCCCAACTTTTAGACCTTGAGAGGAGTCAGCTAAATGTGTCGGACTCCTCTCAAGGTCTAAAGGTTGGGACACTGGCACAAACTGTAACACAACAAAAACGCACCACTATTCTGACTTCTAGTAGACATCCACTTCACTAAGATGAGCTTCAATCCCGACGCGTCCCGACACATCCCGACACACCCCGACACGTCCCGACACACCCCGACACACCCCGACACACCCCGACACGTCCCGACACACCCCGACACGTCCCGACACATCCCGAAACGTCCCGACACACCCCGACACGTCCCGACACGTCCTGACATGTCCCGACACGCCCCGACACGTCCCGACACACCCCGACACGTCCCGACACGCCCCGACACGTCCCGACACGTCCCGACACACCCCGACACGTCCCGACACGTCCCGACACGCCCCGACACGTCCCGACACGTCCCGACACACCCCGACACGTCCCGACACACCCCGACACGTCCCGACACGTCCCGACACCCCACTGCTGCTAACTTGCGTAACACGCTTGTAGTCAGCTTTTTTTCAAGGAGGAGGAGGAAGTGGAGGAGGAGGAGACAGTGGAGGAGGAGGAGACAGTGGAGGTGGAGGAAGTGGAGAAGGAGGAGGCAGTGGAGGAGACAGTGGAGGAAGAGGAGGACGAAAACAGGAAAGCACGAGGGAGGTCTCCTGACTAACAGCAGAGGGGACAGGGCTGAGCTGAGCTGAGCCGGGAGGGGCAGGGGACATGACATGCTGCAGTACAAGATGCTATCTGCTCTCTCAGCAACCTCACATCACATGCTAGGCTACTTACAGTATAGTACACCCTCCACTCTGTCTCATCTGTCCAACTGGAGCGCACAGAGAAACACTGTGTCTGAAAAGGTTACTAGCCATCAAATAACTTTTTCTCCATCCTTGTTTCAAAGCCCATTGAAGGAGAGGATCCAAGGTCCTTGATGCTAAATTACAGAGGAAGCAAGGATCTGATAGCTAAATGTAAGGTTTTCAGCCCCAGAGCTCTCCTCTCTCTCTCCACAGCCAAGAGCCCTCTCTCTATTTATCTCTCTTTCTCCACAGCCAAGAGCCCTCTCTCTATTTATCTCTCTTTCTCCACAGCCAAGAGCCCTCTCTTATTTCTCTCTCTCTCTCCACAGCCAATAGTCCTCTATCTCTCTCTCTCAATTCAATTCAAGGGCTTTATTGGCATGGGAAACGTGTTAACATTGCCAAAGCAAGTGAAGTAGATAATATAAAAAAGTGAAATAAACAATAATAATTAACAGTAAACATTGCAGAAGTTCCAAAAGAATAAAGACATTTCAAATGTCATATTATGTCTATATACAGTGTTGTAATGATGTGCAAATAGTTCAAGTACAAAAGGGAAAATAAATAAACATAAATATGGGTTGTATTTACAATGGTGTTTGTTCTTCACTGGTTGACCTTTTCTTGTGGCAACTGGTCACAAATCTTTCTGCTGTGATGGCACACTGTGGTATTTCACCCATTAGATATAGGTGTTTATCAAAATCGGATTTGTTTTCGAATTCTTTGTGGATCTTTGTAATCTGAGGGAAATATGTGTCTCTAATATGGTCATACATTTGGCAGGAGGTTAGGAAGTGTAGTTCAGTTTCCAACTCATTTTGTGGGCAGTGAGCACATAGCCTGTCTTCTCTTGAGAGCCAGGTCTGCCTACGGCGGCCTTTCTCAATAGTAAGGCTATGCTCACTGAGTCTGTACATAGTCAAAGCTTTCCTTAAGTTTGGGTCAGTCACAGTGGTCAGGTATTCTGCCACTGAGTACTCTATCTATCTCTCTCTCTCTCTACCTGCCAGGAGATGTCTCTCTCTTTTCCTGTTGTCTGTCTGCTGTTCAGCGGAGCCCCAATTACTGAGAGCAGCTGGGCGCTGTTAGCGGCTTGCTAACCCAGGCCTCCCTCCCGTTAGCAGGGTATTAGCCACATAGTCAGCCAAGCTTAGCTTGATAATGGAGCTATGTATTTTAGATAAGATAATCTTTGAGAACTAACAAACACCAGAATAAAAACCAGTCAGTGAGAATCTAAAATTGGCATAGGGCCCCCATTGAATTTGTTATGTTTGAGTCACTCAGATAGCATAATGAAAAAATGTGTAGAATTGCAGGAAATTAGCTTTGAAACTGCCATTTTTCTCTCAGCCAAATGACAGAATGTGTTTTATTGCAGAAAACTAGCTTTAAAGCTGTCAAATGTTCTCTATGCCCCATGGCAAAATGTGTAGAATTGCATGAAACTAGCTTTCAAACAGCAACATTTAGTCTCTGCAGCCAAGAGGAGGGCCCCTAAAACCGCACCATTGGCCACGCCCACTACAACTGCACTGCAGTCAAGCCCCAAACAGACCCTACCACTACTATGGATAGCATGTTTAGCTGAACCTCAGAGGCTAGGTAATGCTGATAAAAGTAGCATGTTACTGTAATTGGTGAAGGGAAAGACCTAGACATAGCTTTAGAGCATGACTGACTGCATGTGTCCCTCCTCTCCCTGATGACGTCAGTGGTGACTGGTACCTGACGTTGTCGTGCTTCTGGATGTAGATCTTGTGAAACATCATGTCTTCCTGCTTGGCGTTAATGTCAGCTTTCATCTCCATGGCAACATGACGGGGAAGCACGGAGAGCAGGAGACGCTCCTGCAGAGAGAGAGAGGGGGGATGGGAGAGAAAAGAGAGAGAGAGGGATGGATGGATGGAGGGCGAGAGAGACGAGGGGGGGAGATAGGGAAGACAGCAAGAGAGAAAGAGAGAATGAGAGAGAGAGAGAGAGAGATAGGCAGGGGAGAGGGAGAGAGAGGCAGGGGAGAGGGAGAGAGAGGCAGGGGAGAGGGAGAGAGAGATATAGGCAGGTGAGAGAGAGAGAGGCAGGGGAGAGAGAGATAGGCAGGGGAGAGGGAGAGAGAGATAGGCAGGGGAGAGGGAGAGAGAGAGGCAGGGGAGAGTGAGAGAGAGAGAGGCAGGGGAGAGGAAGAGAGATAGGCAGGGGAGAGGGAGAGAGAGAGAGGCAGGGGAGAGGGTGAGAGAGATAGGCAGGGGAGAGGGAGAGAGAGGCAGGGGAGAGGGAGAGAGAGATAGGCAGGGGAGAGGGAGAGAGAGAGGCAGGGGAGAGTGAGAGAGAGAGAGGCAGGGGAGAGGGAGAGAGAGAGAGGCAGGGGAGAGAGAGAGAGGAATGGGAGAGGGAGAGAGAGAGAGAGGCAGGGGAGAGGGAAAGTGAGAGAGAGGGGCAGGGGAGAGAGAGAGAGGCAGGGGAGAGGGAGAGGCAGGGGAGAGGGAGAGAGAGAGAGAGGCAGGGGAGAGGGAGTGTGTAGAGAGAAAAAGTACCAACCAGAGATTTAGTTCAGTAGAGTCAGTACACGAGACAGACAGTGAGACAGAGAAATGGAGAGGTGTTGATTTTGGCCTATCCCACAGGGGAAGACCTGGGTAATTGAGCTGCTCACCCCCTCTCTCCATCTCTCCATCCCTCTATTGCCATGACGCCCACGCCACAGTGACCCTATATGCTGAGAGATGTGATCACTGGCCGAAGAGTGTGGGCCAGCCCTTGATGTCATCTCCTTGGCTTGCATCCCAATTGGCACTCTATTCCTTATATATACTAGCCTCTGGTTAACATGTGAACACTATATATGGAATCAGGTGCCATTTGGGACATAGCTCCTGTTCTGTTTACGCCGCAGCAGCAGCCATGTGTGGGCGGGTGTTACCAAGGGGCTAGGATAGGCCACCAACCCCACACACACTCCTCTCACTTCCTGTCAATCCTAGTCAATTAGCTGCTGGTTATGAGTCGTTCTATCGCTCTCCCTGCTTAGTGGCTTGGAGAGCTGAAGTCATTATTACTGTTGCCTAGGGCTGTTACGTTGACCGAATTACTGCCACACCAGCGGTCACAAGTCATGACGACAGTCAAATTCCACATGACCGTTTAGTCACGGTAATTAGGCTTCTCCAAGTGCTCAGCATATGTGGGAACTCCTTCAAGAGAGTTGGAAAAGCATTCTGGTTGAGAGAATGCCAAGATTGTGCAAAGCTGTCATCAAGGCAAAGGGTGGCTACTTTGAAGAACCTCAAATATAAAATGTATTTTGATTTGTTAAACACTTTTTGCTTACTACATGATTCCATATGTGTTATTTCATAGTTTTTTGATGCCTTCACTATTATTCTACAATGTAGAAAATAGTAAAAATAAAGAAAAACCCTTAAATGAGTAGGTGGGTAGCCTAGTGGTTAGAGCGTTGGACTAGTAACCGGAAGGTTGCAAGTTCAAATCCCCGAGCTGACAAGGTACAAATCTGTCATTCTGCCCCTGAACAGGCAGTTAACCCACTGTTCCTAGGCTGTCATTGAAAATAAGAATTTGTTCTTAATTAACTGACTTGCCTGGTTAAATAAAGGTAAAATACATTTAAAAAAGTGTGTCCAAACTATTGACTAGTACTGTATGTACAGTATATGTAAACTAACGTTCAAAAGTTTGGGATAATTTAGAAATGTCCTTGTTTTTGAAAGAAAAACACATTTTTTGTCCATTAAAATAACAGTGTAGACATTGTTAATGTTGTAAATGACTATTGTAGCTGGAAACAGCTGATTTTTAATGGAATATTTACATAGGCGTACAAAGGCCCATTATCAGCAACCATCACTCCTGTGTTCCAATGTTAGCTAATCCAAGTTTATCATTTTAAAAGGCTAATTGATCATTAGAAAACCCATATGAAATTATGTTAGCACAGCTGAAAACTGTTGTGCTGATTAATTAAGAAGCAATAAAACTAGCCTTCTTTAGATTAGTTGAGTATCTGGAGCATCAGCATTTGTGGGTTCCATTACAGGCTCAAAATGGCCAGAAACAAAGTACTTTCTTCAGAAACTCGTCAGTCTATTCCTGTTCTGAGAAATGTAGGCTATTCCATGCGAGAAATGCCAAGAAACTGAAGATCTCATACAACGCTGTGTACTACTCCCTTCACAGAACAGTGCAAACTGGCACTAACCAGAATAGAAAGAGGAGTGGGTGGCCCCGGTGCACATCTGAGCAAGAGGACAAGTACATTAGAGTATCTAGTTTGAGAAACAGACGCCTCAAAGGAACTCCACTGGTAGCTTCGTCAAATAGTACCCGCAAAACACCAGTCTCAACGTCAACAGCGAAGAGGTGACTCCGGAATGCTGTCCTTCTTGGCAGAGTTGCAAAGAAAAAGCCATATCCCAGACTGGCCAATAAAAATGCAATATTAAGATGGGCAAAAGAACACAGACACTGGACAGAGGAATGTACTTTTCTTTAAAAAACAAGGACATTTCTAAGTGACCCCAAACATTTGAACGGTAGTGTATATATATTTGCCCAAAAATATATGGGCGATTGGAAGTGATGCAGACAATTACATCGATGGAAGCTACAATCTATCTGCAATATTAAAGCTGATCTACCCCCTTTTTAAAAAAAGGGTCCACATAATTTCTTCAAATCAAGCACATTAATCCTCTTTACAAGGGGTGTAGAGCCTAACTGGCATACATAAGCAGCGCGTGAGTTTCACGTTTGGGGAAGATCATTTTCACCATAAAAATTCACCTTTATAATAAAACCAAAACATGCACAATCGCATTTGTTTTCCTGCTAATGAAACATTCACGCTTATAGCCTACTGCCGTGTGCGTGTTGCTGCACTTATAATGTGAAAAAATAACCTTATAGTTTATCAACATTTTAAGCTAAATGTTCTCATCTGTTGCGTCTGACTCGTTGCTTAAAACAGGTTTTTTGATGTTAGTGGTTGTATTTATTTGGGATCTATCGTATCCTACAACTGTCCCAGACTATGTTTGGAATATTTATTTCTCGCGCAGAATAGACTAGGTCAACTTTTGTAGTGTGGGGGATGGTAGATTGACATAGGATAGTGCTTTTGCTGTTCATTAGGCCTACTCATCTTGTAGGCTGAAGAAAAGTAAATGTGGACAGATCTTCCAATATCTTCCATATGCGCCTCGGAATAGGATAAAGACTCATGCAGTTGTGTCCCCGATATGTCTGTCTTCACTTGTAGCCTGTGAGAAAGACCCGATCACATGACTGAGAGTAATGTGAGAGGTGCATCGGCAGGCTGGTCACTGGCCGCAAAAGGCATGGATTTTTTAGGGGGTATTAATGCCACACAAAGGAGATGCAGCCGTAAAATACGAGGCATTATCAAGTGCTTGTCAAATTGTGAGTGAGAGACTGATGTAGTGTGTACAGCCTGTAGAAAAAAAACAAAGCAGAGCTCATGCCTATCATGCAACTTTTTTCAAATCCTCATTAGAGTCGCATCTTGCAGCCTTAGAATGTATTAGAAATCTAAACATATAGCCCAACATTTGTATCACAACCAAAGTTACATAAATAAATGTATATGTTAACCGCTCAACACAGAGTAGCCGCATGTGCTCACTCACTGAAATTGTTTGAAGAAAATATACTTTCTATTTTATTCAGCTCTGCTCCACTGTATTCTTCATGCTATAAAATAATATAAAATAATGCCATGGAATTCTAAGCAAATCTTGTCTGCTAAATGAACTAGTGTAGCCAACAGCCATACGGCATAGCCAGATTAGGACCTAACATAAGGACAACTCAGAGTAGGCTATTCTGTTCTTCTGAAGTAGACTACATTTTCTTCATATCATGTTTCTTTAGACCTGTCTAAAATAAATAATGGATGTATTGTGAAGGTGTAGGCTTTATTACATGGATTTAATAGACTTTTTAAAATGTAGATGTTCCAAAGGTCTGCATCAGTGGCTTGTAATATACAGTGAGGCAATAAAGTATTTAGTCAGCCACCAATTGTGCAGGTTCTCCCACTTAAAAATATGAGAGGCCTGTAATTTTCAGCATAGGTACACTTCAACTATGACAGACAAAATTAGAAAAAAAAATCCAGAAAATCACATTGTAGGATTTTAATGAATTTATTTGCAAATTATGGTGGAAAATAAGTATTTGGTCAATAACAAAAGTTTCTCAATACTTTGTTATATACCCTTTTTTGGCAATGACAGAGGTCAAACGTTTTTCTGTCTTCACAAGGTTTTCACACACTGTTGCTGGTATTTTGGCCCATTCCTCCATGCAGATCTCCTCTAGAACAGTGATGTTTTGGGGCTGTTGCTGGGCAACACGGACTTTCAATTCCCTCCAAAGATTTTCTATGGGGTTGAGTTCTGGAGACTGGCTAGGCCACTCCAGGACCTTGAAATGCTTCTTACGAAGCCACTCTGTTGCCCAGGCGGTGTGTTTGAGATCATTGTCATGCTGAAAGACCCAGCCACGTTTCATCTTCAATGCCCTTGCTGATGGAAGGAGGTTTTCACTCAAAATCTCACGATACATGGCCCCATTCATTCTTTCCTTTACACGTCCTGGTCCCTTTGCAGAAAAACAGCCCCAAAGCATGATGTTTCCACCCCCATGCTTCACAGTAGGTATGGTGTTCTTTGGATGCAACTCTTTGTCCTCCAAACACTACGAGTTGAGTTTTTACGAAAAAGTTATATTTTGGTTTCATCTGACCATATGACATTCTTCCAATTTTCTTCTGGATCATCCAAATGCTCTCTAGCAAACTTCAGACGGGCCTGGACATGTACTGGCTTAAGCAGGGGGACACGTCTGGCACTGCAGGATTTGAGTTCCTGGCGGCGTAGTGTGTTACTGATGGTAGGCTTTGTTACTTTGGTCCCAGCTCTCTGCGGGTCATTCACTAGGTCCCCCCGTGTGGTTCTGGGATTTTTGCTTGTGATCATTTTGACCCCACGGGGTGAGATCTTGCGTGGAGCCCCAGATCGAGGGAGATTATCAGTGGTCTTGTATGTCTTCCATTTCCTAATAATTTCTCCCACAGTAGATTTCTTCAAACCAAGCTGCTTACCTATTGCAGATTCAGTCTTCCCAGCCTGGTGCAGGTCGACAATTTTGTTTCTGGTGTCCTTTGACAGCTCTTTGGTCTTGGCCATAGTGGAGTAGGGAGTGTGACTGTTTGAGGTTGTGGACAGGTGTCTTTTATACTGATAACAAGTTCAAACAGGTGCCATTAATACAGGTAACGAGTGGAGGACAGAGGAGCCTCTTAAAGAAGAAGTTACAGGTCTGTGAGAGCCAGAAATCTTGCTTGTTTGTAGGTGACCAAATACTTATTGTCCACCATAATTTGCTAATAAATTCATTAAAAATCCTACAATGTGATTTTTTTTCCCTCATTTTGTCTGTCATAGTTGAAGTGTACCTATGATGAAAATTACAGACGTCTCTCATCTTTTTAAGTGGGAGAACTTGCACAATTGGTGGCTGACAATTGCCCCACTGTATGTGTGGAAGACAGGAGATGCTAAATGTGTTTATATTAATTAAAGGTCAATTACCGTGAGACCGGCAGTTATTTGCTTGACAATCACCGGCTGACAAAATGTCATGACAGCCACCACCCTACTGTCACCATTCATCTAGTTACTGTGAAGACAGCGCTTATGATGGGTAACTAACAAAGCATATGACACTTGGTAGTAGCTACTCACGTTAGGCATGAATCTGACTATGAACAGGACTGGAGTTGCCCTTCCCTGGTCTATAGAGAGCAGAAGCCAAAGGTTACTTACGGAAACTCAGACCTTGGTTACTAGGTTATTGGGAAATATATGCATTTCATTTAATTAATTAACTGCATTTCGAAAGCCCTTTTTACATCAGCAGTAACTCGACCTAACTATGTCAAGTAATTTACTGCCTATGGTTACACCACAGTACCACAGTACCTGCTGCTGGTTCTCCCTCTGTGAGTGGAGGCGAGCCTGGATGCATTCCCTGGTCTCCTGGAAGGCTTGTCTCTGGGAGCCCTCGGCTGGGTAGTGGGTACACACGCCCACGATGTTAGTACAGGAGAAGATCAGGACGTTGGACACTATCTGAAAAGGGGAGGAAGAGATGGAGAGAGATTGACAAAGGGAGAGGAAGGGTGAGGAGGAATAGAAGAAGAGAGAGAAAAGAGAGTGCTTGTCACAGATCCCTCCAGAACTGTCATTACACATATCTGGTCCCTATTCCCATTGATTAGTAATTGCATAAGTGTGCCCTCTGTTCACCACTGTCCTGTCGATTATTGCTCCAATGTCCGTTGGTCGTGTGAGTACCTGTGCTGTGTTGTTTTGGCATTTGTGCCATGTGTATTGCGCAGATGATTACGGGTCTCGCCCGTGTGGTATCATCGTGAGCTTGTGTATTTATTCAAGGTAATCCTCGCTCTGTTGTTTGCGTCTCAACCCTGTGTTTTGTATACACGTTTGTTTGGGTCTCAACCGTGTGTTTTGTATACGTGTTTGTTTGCGTCTCAACCCTGTGTTTTGTATACGTGTTTGTTTGGGTCTCAACCCTGTGTTTTGTATACATGTTTGTTTGGGTCTCAACCCTGTGTTTTGTATACGTGTTTGTTTGGGTCTCAACCCTGTGTTTTGTATACGTGTTTGTTTGGGTCTCAACCCTGTGTTTTGTATACGTGTTTGTTTGGGTCTCAACCCTGTGTTTTGTATACATGTTTGTTTGGGTCTCAACCCTGTGTTTTGTATACGTGTTTGTTTGGGTCTCAACCCTGTGTTTTGTATACGTGTTTGTTTGGGTCTCAACCCTGTGTTTTGTATACGTGTTTGTTTGGGTCTCAACCGTGTGTTTTGTATACATGTTTGTTTGGGTCTCAACCCTGTGTTTTGTATACGTGTTTGCTTGGGTCTCAACCCTGTGTTTTGTATACGTGTTTGTTTGGGTCTCAACCCTGTGTTTTGTATACGTGTTTGTTTGGGTCTCAACCCTGTGTTTTGTATACATGTTTCTTTGGGTCTCAACCCTGTGTTTTGTATACGTGTTTGTTTGGTCTTCGTCCCCGTGCCTTTCCATGACACGCTGTAATTTGGGTCCATAAAAACCCTTATCAAGCATTCCTACGCCTGTCTCCCGATCCCTTTATACCAACGTGACAGTGTTCAACAAATGGTGCCATAGATCCCCTCCACAACTAATTCCATTAAATGACAGACTTTCATCTCTGTGTGAGATTTGACGTACAAGCCAAATGTATCCCCCGTTACCACATTCCCATAAATGGTCATTGTGTTTGTCTACTGTCCAAATAACTTAAATTGGACAGATAACAAAATAGGCCAAGAGAAAGATAGAGAAAGCATTATCTTCACTGGGGGAAATGGGTATGTCAGATAGAGAAAGCATTATCTTCACTGGGGGAAATGGGTCTGTCAGATAGAGAAAGCATTATCTTCACTGAGAAAAATGGGTCTGTCAGATAGAGAAAGTAGTATCCTCACTGAGGGAAATGGGTCTGTCAGATAGAGAAAGCATTATCCTCACTGAGGGAAATGGGTCTGTCAGATAGAGAAAGCATTATCCTCACTAAGGGAAATGGGTCTGTCAGATAGAGAAAGCATTATCCTCACTGAAGGAAATGGGTCTGTCAGATAGAGAAAGCATTATCTTCACTGAGAAAAATGGGTCTGTCAGATAGAGAAAGTATTGAGAGTACCCTATTATACAATGGGTGGGTCTAATCCTGGATGCTGATTGGCTAAAACCACATTCCAGGCTGTGTCTATTCCACAAGTTACCACCAGCTAAATCTATGATGTTAAAATGCCTATTTACTCTGTTCCATCTGACTGTGCAATCCACTGTCTCATCAGCCAAGCCAGACAATTTATAGACTTGATCTCCACTATAAAAAGCATCTAGACATTATCTTCCATTTCTTTTAAACTAGAAATTGGTTTTCAACAGCAGAGATTTATAAACCTTGTTGCCTGTCTCTCCGACATTTGCAACATTGTTTCAATATTGAAATTCGATCTCGTGCTGTCCTATGGTAATGAACGTGTCAGGAGTTTAGATGAGACAGACAGGCTGGCAGCTTTTCTCAGCCAGTCGAAATCATGAATCAGCTAAATGTTTATTAATGTACTGTATACAAAGAACTGTCAATAGAAAAACACGAAATATAGCTGGTTTGCTGTCATTACAGCTTTAGTTTGAAGTGATTGTGCCAGCTGTGTAGTTGGCTATCTCTTCTTAATAGTGGCCTGCCGAGAGAGCAAATGTTCTGTGCCAGGCGAAAATTGCACATCATTATAATGCTCATTGTTATGGATGTATCCAAAACAAATCACTAGAAGACTGTGTTAACCAAAGTTGCCTAGCTACAAGCAAGGGATAAGAACATCCAGCCATCATGACAACGTAACATTTAGACCTAATGACTGGCTCGCGTCTCTGGCAACCGAACTGATAGAACAAACGACCCGCCGGCTTGGGTAGCAACCCTAGATTTGTGTCAAAACTATATCTTGTGGAAGAATGAAATAGTATAAATAAATGCATAAAAATACAGTTTTTAATTCAAATATGACAATCATTATTTGAATATGTTGGTAACCCATTGAATAAAAGTGATAAACCCCTCAAAGCCGGTGTTTGGAGGATATATTGGCACCGGCCAATATAGATACATTGGTTCCTCCTTTAAAAGTTGCGTCATACTGCGGCACAACTTGTGGGCTGCTGCAGCATTCTGTGGCACGTTTCACAGAAACCACATATGGATTAAAACAGAGAATCAGCAGCTGAGACACTCACACCGATGGAATGTCCAATAACAAACAAACAATCAAAATGCACAAAAATAACATGTCAATAATCTATTAGTGAGGTCTTGAAACTTCAGAGAAAAGAGAAATGGCGGGGTGGAGTGGGATAAGACGGAGGAATAGAGGGATATGGTGAGGCTTGGAGTATAACAAAATGGCTGAAAAGAAGAGAGAGAGAAATATAAATAGAGAGAGATGGAGAAAGAGAGCGAGACACATAGAGATCAGAGAGACAAGGCAAGAAGGGCCTTCTATGCCATCAAAACAAACGTAACATTTTACTTCCCAATTAGGATCTGGCTAAAAATACTTGAATCAGTTATAGAACCCATTGCCCTTTATGGTTGTGAGGTCTGGGGTCCGCTCACCAACCAATAATTCATAAAATGGGACAAACACCAAATTGAGGCTGCATGCAGAATTCTGCAAAAACACCATGTACAGACTCAGTGAGCATTGCCTTGCTATTGAGAGAGGCTGCCATAGCCTGTCTTCTCTTGAGAGCCAGGAATGCCTATGTGCACACTGCCCACAAAATGAAACTGAGCTTCACTTCCTAACCTCCTGCCAAATGTATTAGAGGAATATATTTCCCTCTGATTACACAACCCACAAATAATTACAAAACAACAAGATTTGTGACCTGTTGCCGCAAGAAAAGGGCAACCAGTGAAGAACAAACACCATTGTAAATACAATCCATATTTATGTTTATTTATTTTCCCGATTGTACTTTAACTATTACCTACCGAGAGAGTTTTATATCTATATTCTCTGTAGCTGTTTACATACCACCACAGTCAGAGGCTGGCACTAAGACAGCATTGAATGAGCTGTATTCCGCCATAAGCAAACAAGAAAACGCTCAACCAGAGGCGGCGCTCTTAGTAGCCGGGGACTTTCATCCTCAATGAAATTATAAAAAATACAGACAACAAAGTCCAATTGGCTATACTAAAACTCTTTACCATCATCCTTAGCTCGATGCATCTTCCCCAATATTTGAAACTAACCCAATATTTGAAACTAACAACAGCAACCTTGGGAAAATCCTCTGCATTATCATAAACAGCAGACTCGTACATTTCCTCAGTGAAAACAATGTACTGAGCAAAATGTCACCAAATGTTACCAAATTATCGTATGGCAGACCACATATTCACCCTGCACACCCTAATTGACAAACAAACAAACCAAAACAAAGGCAAAGTCTTCTCATGCTTTGTTGATTTCAAAAAAGCCTTTGACTCAATTTGGCATGAAGGTCTGCAATACAAATTGATGGAAAGTGGTGTTGGGGGGAAAACATACAACATTATAAAATCCATTTACACAAACAACAAGTGTGCTGTTAAAATAGGCAAAAAACACACACATTTCTTCCCACGGGGCCATGGGGTGAGACAGGGACCCAGCTTAAGCCCCACCCTATTCAACATATATATCAACGAATTAGCGAGGGCACTAGAAAAGTCTGCAGCACCCGGCCTCACCCTACTAGAATCTAAAGTCAAATGTCTACTGTTTGCTGATGATCTGGTGCTTCTGTCACCAACCAAGGAGGGCCTACAGCAGCACCTAGGTGTTCTGCACAGATTCTGCCAGACCTGGGCCCTGACAGTAAATCTCAGCAAGACAAAAATAATGGTGTTCCAAAAAAGGTAGTGTTAATGGTGTTTCAAAAGCAATTCCCAAACCTTCCATGACAAAGCCATCACCTACAGTGAGATGAACCTGGAGAAGAGTCCCCTAAGCAAGCTGGTCCTGGGGCTCTGTTCACAAACACAAACACACAACACAGAGCCCCAGGACAGCAACACAACAGCCCTAAGCAGAGAGTACACAGTGGCAGAATATCTGACCAATGTGACTGACCCAAACTTAAGGAAAGCTTTGACTATGTACAGACTCAGTGAGCATAGCCTTGCTATTGAGAAAGGCTGTCATGCTCTGACCATTATTTGCGTTGTTTGTTTCTATGTTTTGTTTGTTCAGGGTGTGACATGAGTGGGCATTCTATGTTGCATGTCTAGTTAGTCTGTTTCTATGTGTTTTGGCCTGATATGGTTCTCAATCAGTGGCAGGTGTTTGTCGTTGTCTCTGATTGGGAACCATATTTAGGTAGCCTGTTTTGTATTTTGGTTCGTGGGTTATTGTCTATGTTATGTTGCTTGTTAGCACAGTGGTTCTTTAGCAGTTTTGTTAGTTTTGTTAGTTTTGTTAGTTTTGTTAGTTTTGTTAGTTTTGTTAGTTTTGTTAGTTTTGTTAGTTTTAGTGTACGCTGCGCTTTGGTCTACTCAATACGACGATTGTGACACAGACCAGGCTCTTAAGAGAAGACAGGCTATGTGCACATTGCCCACAAAATGAGGTGGACACTGAGCTGCACTTCCTAACCTCCTGCCCAATGTATGACCATATTAGAGACACATATTTCTCTCAAATTACACAGATCCACAAAGAATTCGAAAACAACCCCGATTTTGATAAACTCACATATCTACTGGGTGAAATACCACAGTGTGCCATCACAGTGGCAAGATTTGTGACCAGTTGCCGCAAGAAAAGGTCAACCAGTGAAGAACAAACACCATCATAAATACAACCCATATTTATGCTTATTTATTTTCCCTTTTGTACTTTAACCATTTGTTCATCGTTACAACACTGTATATATATATATATATATATATATATATATATATATATATATAGTTGAATTTGGAAGTTTACGTACACCTTAGCCAAATACATTTAAAATCAGTTTTTCACAATTCCTGATATTTAATCCTAGTAAAAATTCCCTGTCTTAGATCAGTTCGGATCACCACTTTATTTTAAGAATGTGAAATGTCAGGATAATAGTAGAGAGAAGGATTTGTTTCAACTTTTTTTTCTTTCATCACATTCCCAGTGGGTCAAAAGTTTACACTCAATTAGTATTTGGTAGCATTGCCGTTAAATTGTTTAACTTGGGTCAAACGTTTCGGGTAGCCTTCCACAAGCTTCCCACAATAAGTTGGTTGAATTTTGGCCCATTCCTCCTGACAGAGCTGGTGTAACTGGGTCAGGTTTGTAGTCCTACTTGCTCGCACACACTTTTTCAGTTCTTGCCACAACATTTCTATAGGATTGAGGTCAAGGCTTTGTGATGGACACCTTTACTTTGTTGTCCTTAAGTAATTTTGCCACAACTTTGGAAGTATGCTTGGGGTCATTGTTAGTTTGGAAGACCCATTTGCGACCAAACTTTAACTTCCTGACTGATGTCTGAAGATGTTGCTTCAATATGTCCACATAATTTTCCTCTCTCATGATGCCATCTATTTTGTGAAGTGCACCAGTCCCTCCTGCAGCAAAGCACCCTCATAATATGATGCTGCCACCCCCGTGCTTCAGGTTTGGGATGGTGTTTTTCGGCTTTTAACATATGTTTCCCATGCCAGTAAAGACCCTCGAATTCTGTGTTCTGCCCCTGAACAAGGCAGTTAACCCACTGTTCCTAGGCCGTCATTGAAAATAAGAATTTGTCCTTAACTGACTTGCCTATTTAAATAAAGGTAAAATAAAACATTTAATTGAGAGAGAAAGAGAGAGAGAGAGAGAGAGAGAGAGAGAGAGAGAGAGAGAGAGAGAGAGAGAGAGAGAGAGAGAGAGAGAGAGAGAGAGAGAGAGAGAGAGAGAGAGAGAGAGAGAGAGAGAGAGAGAGAGAGAGAGAGGATGAAAGTACACACACAGAGAGATCAATAGAGATGAAGAGATGGGAGACAAAAGAACCCAAAGACCCTGAAGAGGTTGATCTGTTTTTTTGTTGCTCTAAACAGGAAGGTGTATTAAAAGCTATGTGAAGCTGCATTGACCCCTGACCATATAAATACATAATGGCACTCTGGAGGTCAATGGGATAAACCCCAGCTATTACAGGGGAACCCCATGAGACCTCAGTTTGGCTGGGGGAAATATCCTGGTCCAACTCAGCAGCATTATTAATCTATTTATAGAAAAAAACAGAAGAAATTCTATGAAAAACCAAGAAAATGTGTTGTAGACAACATGAGGAGGAGAGACTGTGTTAGGGTAAGTGATCCAGTTCTGAGCAGCAGATACGGTCATGTGGATCCTACACAGAGCAAGAAAAGGCCTTGTGTTTGCCACTCCCTACTACTGAGATATCTAACCCAGCCCAATACTAGTAGTTGTAGGCCAGGCTAAGGCAGGCCTGGAGCCAGTCCAGATGAACTTATTCCTCTCTCCCTCCGTTTGTCCGTGTTATGTGCAGAGTGAACACAGTAAAGAACTGCCAGAGAGCTCAGAATTGGAACTTTCATACAGCCTTCCGGTGACATCAGTACATGTTTACCTCCTGTTCGAATATGGCCATGATGAATCCTAATAGCTTATGTAGCCACACTTTAAACAATGTATTTATTTTATTTTTTTATTTTTTTATTTGACCCCCCTTTCTCCCCAATTTTCATGGTATCCAATTGCTAGTAGCTACTATCTTGTCTCATTGCTACAACTCCCGTACGGGCTCGGGAGAGACGAAGGTTGAAAGTCATGCGTCCTCCGAAACACAACCCAACCAAGCCGCACTGCTTCTTTAACACAGTGCGCATCCAACCCGGAAGCCAGCCGCATCAATGTGTCGGAGGAAATACCATGCACCTGGCGACTTTGGTTAGCGTGCATTGCGCCCGACCCGCCACAGGAGTCACTAGTGCGCGATGGGACAAGGATATCCCTACCGGCGCAGTGCACGCTAGGCCAATTGTGCGTCGCCCCATGGACGTCCCGGTCGCGGCCGGCTGCGACAGAGCCTGGGATTGAACCCAAAGTCTCTGGTGGCACAGCTAGCACTGCGGTGCAGTGCCCTAGACCACTGCGCCACCCGGGGAGGCCAACAATTTAAATATACTTTAAAAAGTGTTTATAAGTCGCTTAGAAACTGTAAAACATTAGTTCACAGATAGTTTATAAACCTGTAATAAACTGTTCTAAACCATTTGTTGAAATAACAGTTATGCCCTCTCCAACACCACGGCTGAGTCATAGTCTGCATCTATTAACCATCTGTTCATATTTAACTTAAAATCAAATCACTATGGTCTTTAGGCTATTTTTACTCAAAATATAGTATTATAAATCTTACTGACCCCTTTCTCTATTTAGCAGAGGTAATAATGGAGTGAGTCAGTGAAAACCATGTTGCATTTTTCTGTGGTCGTGTTTCTGTTTACCAAGCCATGCTAATTATCCTGCATTGGTAGTAACCAGGGAACAAGCGGAGCGCTAGCTTACCTGTGTACCTTTCTAGGTGCAACATTATTTTAGAGGTGGCAATTAAGAATTACCAGCTAGCGTCTAGGAGTCATAAAACCCTGCAGTGTCAATATTTACCTACCCAGCATCCAGAAAGAGAGAGAGAGACCGAGAGACTAGCCCAAGCCAATGGCATGTACCAGATGCTCGGCAGGCTCTGTTCACACTTACTGGTCTGAGGCCAAACCACACGACTAACAACATTGGACACTTTAGGTGATATGATCAAAGCACTTCGGATTTGCCGAAGGGAGGGCGGGGGAGGGCCTTGTATGCATCGCAGAAGTTAGAGTAGCAGAGATCCAGTGTATTGCCGGCGCGAGTGCTACAGTCAATATGCTGATAGAATTTAAGTACCGTAATTGCTGGACTATTAAGCGCACCTGAATATAAACCGCACCCACTGAATTATTTAAAAAATATGTATTTTGTACATAAATAAGCTGCACATGTCTATAAGCCGCAGGTGCCTACCGGTACATTGAAACAAATGAACTTTACACAGCCTTGAAACGAAACACGGCTTGTAACAAAAATTAAACAGTGGCCTACCAAGAAAGTCATTGGTCACTATCTTCCTCCTCCTGTGCACTGAAACCACTGAAGTCATCTCCTACGGTGTCGGAGTTGAATAGCCTCAGAATTGCTTCATCCGATGTTGGATCGTTTTCATTGTCGCTCACTTTCATCCGGAGGCAAATTCCCCGCTGAGCTCATGCTGCCCCTTCAACACGCAGCAGTCCAGCCTTTCGAAACCCGTTGATGATAGTGGATTTTTTGACAATGCTCCACACTGTCAGGACCCACTGGCAGACTTGACCATAAGTTGCTCTTCGCATGCGGTTTTAGTGAAGGATTTCTCCCCACTTGTCATCCAAGCCTCCCACTGAACAAGGAGCGCCACCTTAAATGCACAATTTACACTGATGTCGAGTGGCTGCATATACTTTGGGCCATCTGCTTTTCTTCCCTCTGAAAGCTTTTGTTGTCTTTTTGCACTGAGTCAGTTCCTCACGCTGCTGTTTCCAACGTCTTATCATCGACTCATTAAGGCCAAGCTCCCATGCAGCAGCTCTATTTCCTTTTCCAACAGCCAGATCGATCGCCTTCAACTTGAAAGCTGCATCATATGCATTTCTCCGTGTCTTTGCCATGATGAGGGTGACAAAATTACTACCGTAATCAGAATGATGGGAAGTTTGAGAGCGATCAATTTTACGTCACATTATGTGACGGTGCTCAGTTTTTTGGCGGCATGAATCTTGTGAAAGCGGGAAAAATCCATAAATTAGCCGCGTCATTGTATAAACCGCGAGGTTCAAAGCGTGGGAATAAAGTAGCGGCTTATAGTCCGGAAATTACGGTAGGCTTGTTCTCAAATTTGCTTCGTTAAAATCTCCAGCTACAATAAATGCAGCCTCAGGATATATGGTGTCAGGAAAACAACCTCTCACTCAACGTCAACAAAACAAAGGAGATGATCGTGGACTTCAGAAAACAGCAGAGGGAGCACCTCTCTATCCACATCGACAGCAGTGGAGAAGGTGGAAAGTTTTAAGTTCATTGGCGTACACATCAAGGACAAACTGAAATGGTCCACCCACACAGACAGTGTTGTGAAGAAGGCGCAAAAACCTAAAAAAGAAATTGAGAAACCTATCCAACGAAAAACATAGAGACCCAGAAAACCTGAGCCTACGTGTTCACTATGGTGAATCACTAAAACAATACAGAAATACACTACGGAAAAAGAAGGAACAGCACGTCAGAAATCAGTTCAATGTAATTAAAGAATCCATAGGCTCTAAGCACGTCTGGGAAAATTGGAAAACACTAAACAAACTTCAAATCGGCATTGAAGACGTATTGTATTTCACCGACAGCTAGACCGATGAGCAGTTGACAAACTCTGCTGTAACTCTGCATACAGTGAACTCAAGTACACTATACATTCTCAACCTGATGACTGTCATTTGACCCCATAATTCATGCTAGGCAACACATGGGACAACATCAGCATCAGAGCTTAAAATGGCCGTTAAATGACAGTCATCAGGTTGAGAAAGTATCGTGGAGAATGGTTTGATATGGTCTAAATGTGAATCCCTATGGTGTGCTACACTCCTAAGTCAACACAATGAAGTGCATTGTGTGCTAAAATAAATGCAAGTCATGTGCAGGCCAGGCAGCTTGCTGCTTATTGTGAGCTACAGTACACATCGCTGTGACGTGCCACATGTTACCGTCATATAATCTCCCATAATGCTCTCATGTGTAAGGCAAGTATGCTGCCTTTTGGTGAAGTACATTTAAAAAATGTGCAGTATATGGAATTTTATATTTTTTAATTTGGCAAAAGCCCCATCAGATGTCCTACTGAAACATCTCATTCAGTTCATGTGATAATATGCACAAACTCAACTAAATCGGAGCATGAGGTCTGATACCAACAGGTTCAGAGACAGCTACTATCTACAAGCCATCAGACCGCTGAACATTTGAACTGAAATGACCACCTGATCTGAATCGCCACACACACACACACACACACACACACACACACACACACACACACACACACACACACGCTACAGACACACCACAGCTTCTGCTATCTTATTATGATTGCTTAATACTACATAATTTAAGCATTAAACACCCCCATCCCCCCCTCCCCAAAACACATGTAAATATTGGGACTATAAATGGTGCCTTTCTGTATTACACTGATCCTAAAATGTTTATTCTATTCTACTGAGCCATTTACTTTATGTTCATATTGATGTATTTTATTATTTATTATTGTTGTTGAATTTCATTGCATTTCATGTGTATCCTGTACATATGACTAATAAAACCTGAAACTTGAACAGAATTCATGTTCTAACTTTTTGTGATGGTGAGAAACCGTATTCAATTGTCAATTACAGTATATAGAATTACTGGGCCCTAATCATGTTGATCCAAACTAGCTCTCAGACTGAAGAATATCTCTAGAACATTGGAACATCCACCTGGGAATAGATGATAATATACAGAAATGAATGACATTCCTCATCTTCAGGCTGACACTATTTATTCATTTATAGGGGACAGTGTACATTAATCAACATCAATATTACAATAATGCAACATCCCATGTAAATGTGCCAGTGTTAGACAAAGCTAATGTGCACCTGCAGTCCCTGGGCAGGTAAGGGCCTTTACACAGCCACAATACAAATACAAATACTCACTAAAACAATAAAAAATACAAACACATTACATCCAATACAATATGATTATAACTACAACAACTTATTCGTAATAAAAACACTGTAGCATCAACTGTAGCAAAGTGCATCTCCAAACATAAAGTGTGACATAGTGAAAAGAGAGGGTGGGTATTCTCTATGTGGGTATTCCCCCCAAAAAAACAGCATTTTCTTAAAATGTGACATGAGTTTGACCTGTTCTACATTAGCCAGCGCAGTAGATTTAACAAGAGAGTGTAAATGGATGAGTTTGCACTGAATCATGCATTCCCTTGAATCTATTAGCACTGCAATGCTTCAGACTGAGGCAAAATTAGTCAATTTATTTATAAAACACACACGCGCACGCACCTGCACCACAAAGAACTTCTGTTCCTGGTTATATCAGCATCCTAACTTTTATCTTTCTTCCAGGAACGTGTTCCTAAATCACAGCTCTATCTTGTGTTCCCATTTCCACAAACACTTCGTCATGTGACACGTTATGAAATCAATGAGGATCCAATTAATAACAGATATTGGAATTTCCAGAGAGAGAGATATATATATATATAGAGATATAGATATAGATATATATATATATATATATATATATATATATATATATATATATATATATATATATATAGAGAGAGAGAGAGAGAGAGAGAGAGATAGAGAGAGAGATATATATATAGAGAGAGAGATATAGAGAGAGATATAGAGAGAGAGATATAGAGAGAGATATAGAGAGAGATATAGAGAGCGATATAGAGAGATATATAGAGAGAGAGAGATATAGAGAGAGATAAATAGAGAGAGAGTTCTGAAGAAGTGTGTTCGATTTTCACAACAGTGTATCCCAGACAGAGGAAGGGAGTTGACACTTGATTTAGAAACTGGCAGGCTCATTAAGTGATCCATTCAGTTCTGACACAGAACCAGGTTATGAAGTAATAAAGTTCACACAACCACACTGACTCACTGCATGAAAATAGGTGTTTTCGAGTATTTTCCAGCGGGAGGTGAGAGTTCATTTTTAAATGTGTGTGCAGATCCTAACCATGAACTATTTCTGGGATCTTACACTCACGATTATTGTGCACCTCGCACTTAGAAAGAGGAGACTTCATAGCGTCAGTATATACCGTACCAGTACCACGTCACGTTAGGGTTAATATTATATCCAAAAAACATCTATTTTTAAATCAACCCCCTGCGTAAAAATATTTTGATAGACTTGATGTTTTTTAATGAGTCTCTGAACTGACTAAATAATAAGGAAGCTTGTCTACAGTCCAATAGTATAACAAATTATTATTATTATTATTAATTATTACGTATTTAGAAAAATAACAAAAGCTGTGATGGAAACCATCACATATAAATGATGACAGATAATTAGTTCGTTCAACATTGTAAGATTTTTTTGTGTCTGTAAAATGTATTAAGAGAGAAAGGTCGGTGGAAATGCCTTTTTGCACAAATATTGATATAAAATATCATATCAAAGTAAACTTAGAGACACGTGATGACATGGTGAGTGGTCCCACCCACTGCGATTCGGGAAACCTTGCCGTTTAGGCTACAGATTAAATACATGATCATGAATTACACAGGGTGGTGAAAGTGCACGGTGACCTTGACGCTCCATTTCAATAAATATCAATGGTCTTATTCTGTTGACCTGATGATCGATGCTTGACTGCTGTTTGACAGATAAACATATTCTCACTGTTATCCATGATAATCTCATCATGTAGACTAGCCTATCCGCACGGTACCTGCAAATTTAGGGCGCACGTGCCAAAACCAGAGTAGGCACAGTTGCTATTTTACTAAACTGTTTTCGTAAACTGTTGAAAATGCCATGTAAACACATTGAACTTCAGATTTTTGGGGGTTTGATTTAAGCGAACAAGTATATTTTGTGTGTCATCACACACTGATTTGTATCCACAACAAGTCTGTTTGGTGGAAACACGCCACTGGTGGGAAAATGCCTATATTTTCTTCTTGTGGATTTTAGAATATTTGCAAGAATATGTGTCTCCAATTGGATGGAAACCTAGCTATTGTCACATTCTCTTATTTTGTCATAACGCATTGTTGTTAGCTAACGTGCTAGCTAAATCAAACTGATAATTCTATATAGCTAGCAGCTAACACTAGCTACACATGTTAACAGAGTTTAGATATACTGGTAGCAAGCCAAGGTGAACCGAAGTATCTAGCTGCCTAACTAGCGTTACATCCTGTGAAACAGAGTTATCTAAAAATAGTACTATTTCTATATCAAGTGTCAACTCCCTTCATATGGAACATGTATATCAAATACATTTCTCAAAGAGCTACTGTGTCTAAACATGCAATATCGGCAATTGATTCAATCCTGGCTATAAGGATTGGGGGCCAATGGGATGACAATATGATTGTTATACTTTACTTTAATACAAAATATCTTGTATGCCAAACTAAAGCCTTTAAATTGAGCTTTTCTCCTATGGGTACCGAATGCACCTTTATAATGCTCATGACATGCCATGTGACACAAGAGACTCCGGCTGAGCCCCTCAAGTCATAAATGTCGAATTCTGACTCACACCTTTGAAGAAGAAAGGTGGGGGTACCCACCAGCACAACCAAACACCGAACAGAAGAAAAAGCATTTAACATTTTTCATCTCCCTACCCACATCAAAAAAAGAAGAGAACAGAGACTCAAAGCCATTTCATATATAGCCCCCTTTGCAAACACCAGCCACATGGGGCACAGTGGGCTCTGGAGAGCTTTGATGTCAACAACTAGCACTCAAATCCAATTTCCTCCCACATATAAGGACCCTAATAAGGAACAAATGTATTTGTTAAAAGACGGCAGGTACAATATATATACAAAAGTATGTGGACACCCCTTCAATTTAGTGGATTTGGCTATTTCAGTCACACCAGTTGCTGACAGGTGTATAAATTTGAGCATACAGCCATGCAATCTCCATAGACAAACATTGGCAGTAGAATGACTTTCAACCTGACACCGTCATAGGATGTCACCTTCCAACAAGTCAGTTCGTCAAATTTCTGCCCTGGTCAACTGTAAGTGCTGTTATTGTGAAGTGGAAACGTCTAGGAGCTCAGCCACGAAGTGGTAGGCCACACAAGCTTACAGAATGGGACCACCGAGTGCTGAATCGCGTAAACAATTGTATGTCTTCAGGTTGCAACACTCACTACCGAGTTCCAAACTGCCTCTGGAAGCAACGTCAGAACAAGAACTGTTAGTGGGATGCTTCATGAAATGGGTTTCCATGGACGAGCCTAAGATCACCATGCGCAAAGCCAAGCGTTGGCTGGAGTGGTGTAAAACTAGGCACCTTTGGACTCTGGAGCAGTGGAAACACGTTCTCTGGAGTGATAAATCACACTTCACCATCTGGCAGTCGGACGGATGAATCTGAGTTTGGCGGATGCCAAGAGAACGCTACCTGCTCCAATGCATAGTGCCAACTGTAAAGTTTGGTGGAGGTGGAATAATAGTCTGGGGCTGTTTTTCATGGTTCGGGCTAGGCTTCTTAGTTCCAGTGAAGGGAAATCTTAACGCTACAGCATACAATGACATTCTAGACGATTCTGTGCTTCCAACTTTGTGACAACAGTTTGGGGAAGGTCCTTTCCTGTTTCAACGTGACAATGCCCTCGTGCACAAAGCGAGGTCCATACAGAAATTATTTGTCAAGATCAGTGTGGAAGAACTTCACTGTCCTGCACAGAACCCTGACCTCAACTCCATTGAACACCTTTGGGATGAATTGGAACGCCAACCACGAGCCAGGCCTAATCACCCAACATCAGTGCCTGACTAATGGTCTTGTGGCTGAATGGAAGCAAGTCCCCGCAGGTAACGTGTCTCTCCAGAAAGCTGTGTCTGAGCAGAGGAGCAGGGTGCCATAACAGGCCTGGGGATGGGGAACAGATGCATCTGTCCCAAGGGCATCCCAACAGGCTGCATGTAAACACCTTGAGAAGAGAACTGGCAAAGCGCTCAATGTCACCTTCCTCACCCACCCTGGAAAATAATCCACAATGCATCTGACACTTTGGTTTTCAGGTTGGTCAATAATCCATTCAATTACATGTTTAGAGGTCATATCACATCAAACGTGTATGATTCAAGCCATAACATGTGTCTTCAGGCACAGGTCCTGTACATGGGCAGACTGTGTCTCTGTGGGAGAGCAGGAATGCCTCCCCTGAGCTTTAAGAGAAAAGGATCAGAGGACCTAGAAGCTTCACTTGGATGGATTATATAAACATTTGATATATTTTCTACACCAACCCAAATTGCCTTTATTGCCACCTACTTTTAGCTTCTCTCCCTCTGCTCTTTTCTTTCTATCTCTCCATCTCTAATCCTTCCCCCTCTCAGTCTTTCTCCATTAGAAGTAAATCATTGTTTGATCTCATATGGAATTACTCCTTTCCTAGGGCCTATAACTCTCCTCTCCTGTCTGGCAGCTGTAAGTATGAGGCTCATTTACCATCACAACTGATCTCACCATCAGGGCCTGCATTCATAAAGAGTCTTAGAGTAGGAGTGCTGATCTACCAAGGGAGTACCCCAAGGCTCAATCCTAGGCCCACGCTCTTCTCAATTTACAATAACAACATAGCTCTGGCAGTAGGAAGCTCTCTCGTCCATTTATATGCAGATGATACAGTTTTATACTCAGATGGCTCTTCCCCAGATTTTGTGTTAAATGCTCTACAACAAAGCTGTCTTAGTGTCCAACAAGCTTTCTCCACCCTTAACCTTGTTCTGAACACCTGCAAAACAAAGGTCATGTGGTTTGGTAAGAAGAACGCCCCTCTAACCACAGGTGTGATTACTACCTCTGAGGGTTTAGAGCTTGAGGTAGTCACCTCAAACAAGTACTTGGGAGTATGGCTAGACAGTACACTGTCCTTCTCTCAGCACATATCAAAGCTGCAGGCTAAAGTTAAATCTAGACTTGGTTTCCTCTATCATAATCACTCCTCTTTCACCCCAGCTGCCAAACTAACCATGATTCAGATGACCATCCTACCCGTGCTGCAACAATACACTCAAACTGAACAGTTTAATCTCAATCTCTTCATTCAAAGACTCAATCATGGACACTCTTACTGACAGTTCTGACTGCATTGCGTGATGTATTGTTGTCTCCACCTTCTTGCCCTTTGTGCTGTTGTCTGTGCCCAATCATGTTTGTACCATGTTTTGTGCAGCTACCATGTTGTTGTCACGTTGTGTTGCTACCATGCTGTGTTGTCATGTGTTGCTGCCTTGCTATGTTGTTGTCTTTAGGTCTCTCTGTAGTGTTGTCTCTCTGTAGTGTTGTGTCTCTCTGTAGTGTTGTGTGTTTTGTCCTATATTTATATGTTTTTTTATTTTATTTTTAATCCCAGCTCCCGTTCCCCGTCTTTTTCCTTTTGGTAGGCCGTCATTTTAAATAACAATATGTTCTTAACTGACTTGCCTAGTTAAATAAAGGTTCATTAAAACATAAAAATAAAACCACAGGATGTTGATGGCACCTTAACTGGGGAGGACAGGCTTGTGTTCATAGCTGGAGCCGAATAAGTGGAATGTTATCAAATACATCAAACACATGGTTTCCATGGTTTCCATGTGTTTAATGCCATTCCATTCGCTTCGTTACAGCCGTTATTATGAGCCGTCCTCCCTCAGCAAATGCCACTACTTCAAACCATTATCTACACATCAAAAGGCCAAATATATAATAGCGATGGCTAGGCCGTCACTATACAAGGCTGTCAATGTAAACAAGGTCGTCATTGTAAACAAGGATGTCATCATAACTGACTCGCCTGGTTAAATAAAAGGCTAAATAAAATCTAAATAATAGATGGCCAGGATCAGAGTGAAATCAAATCACTTTGTTGCTAGGAGACGCCATCCCCAATTACTGACAATGGACATCCAATGGACATCCTCACACTGAGGTAACAGATCACAGTAAAAGCTTTCAAACTGACTATTGTTCACAGGGAAAATGTCACTCCGACTGAAAAGGTGAGATGAGGACACACCAGCCTCAACAACTGGGTCCATTGTAGGCCAGACACCTGTGTGAATCATCAACTTGTAAAAGCTCCCTAGCCAATCACCTCCTCTCACTAACTCACAGACAAATAGTCTTCGTTGGAGCCCTCGGGAAGCCCTGTCCTGAACTAAAAAGCATTCATCTGTGTCCAGAAAACCGACCCATAGAGTACTACTGTAAACACAACCAGCGAAACCGGATTCATCATCTGGCATGGCGATGCATTCTAGGGCTCACCTCGTGAGGACAGATGGTGTTAGTCTGTGCTCGGGCTGGGGGGACAGAACATGTGATTATGTTCCAGTTAAAATATATATATATTTTCTTTCAAACAACTCGACAGTCTCATCAATAGGAGACTTTGTGTTCTCTGTGCGTCCCAAGTAGTGCACTAAATAGGGAATAGGGTGCCATTTGGGACACAGTCTCTGTGTGGCTGATGTCATTATGTTGAGTTGTGCTCTGCTGTGCTCTGTGGCGCAGGGAAGCATGGCAGCATAGAGGCTGCATTCTGTCCTGTGAGGCTCAGCAGGGCTCAGGCTTAGTGTATGTAACACTGGACCAAAGGGCTCCCTTCCAGCCAGCCAGCCTCCCTACAGATACACAACTAACAGGGGTGCACCAGGAAGGAAACATAGTAAAATGCTGAACTGAATGCATTCAAGTGAAATGTGTCTTCTGCATTTAACCCAGCCCCTCTGAATCAGGAGAGGGTGGTTTAGACTTAGGGTAGATGTCCACACTGAAACATCCTACCCTCTACCCTCCCATACACTTTGGTGAAATGGATATGACCACTAAGACTTGGATTTAACCTCTCCAACCTATGTGTGATTGGTTGTCTTTCGGAGGGGTTAGGACAAATCAGGATGAATACGTTGCAGACCTGGGATAACTTAAGTTTAACTATGCTTTATGGAAAGTAATTATTTACTTTGGAGGTGCCTACAGCTACTTGAATACAGATCCGAAAAAAACCTTTTTAAAACTATTTGAATACAGATCTGAGAAGCAAGTACTTTAAATATATATATATATTTGAATCAGGGGTTGGAACCAGTTCAGGGAACAGAACCAAAAACCGAAACATAAACATTTTCAAGGAACAGAAACGGAACCGGGAACGAAAGTGATCCATACTGTTCCAGAACAGAAACGTTATTTTAAAAGCATGGGAACCGGTTAATAACATACTTTTACATTCCATGTATTTTTTTTCGAGTCCCACTCAAAAAAACACAACAAAGCACCTATGCAAAGCCCTCACTCTGTCACTCAGTGTCTGCCTGCAAGCTGAAAATCTTTGTCAGCGTGTGTGTGTGTTTAGGCTATCTGCCCCTCCCCCCTTCAAAGCATTGGCTCCTGTACTGACGTAACCCTAGGTTACTGTACTGACGTTACCATAGGCTACTGTACTGACATTATAAGCATAAATCAGAAGATAGGAAGAGAGATGGATTAACTTGTTCAACGCTAGTTAAGGATACTATAGGCATTGTTATCCCTTTTCACATTGGATTTATTAACTACAAAAAAAGTAAGACTTGTTTTTCATTCTGCTGCCACTCTGCACGCAAAATCTTGTTAGCTAGCTAGCTCAAAGGACATTCAAAGTTCCTCCATAGAAGCCGCTTCTCCTAGGTATCCTTACGTGGACCTAACTCACATAATGCATGTCATAATAAGATGCCCAGCATTTCAAGCCTCCTCCTCAACTCTCTATTGCTCTCTCCACACCTGCAAAAATGTCAGTTTCATCTTGCAACATGGGCTACACTTGTCTGTCCATCACGCATGTAAACAACTAGCTTGCCTGCTCTATCTGCTCTAATTGGTGAAGTAATTTAATGAGCTAAATGTAAAAGAAAAACGGTTGATTTTACATGTTAAAAAAAGGAACAGAAAAGAAGGATTTAAACCAGTACTTTTTTGGGGTTCGAACCAGTTCAGAACTTTATTTTACAGGTCGGAACAGTGTAACAGAAATCTTTTTCGGGGGGTTCTGTTCAGAACAAAAACGATTGGAAAATAATGTTGGTTCTAACCCTTGATTTGAATACATATCTCGGGAAGTGATTACTTTTCAGAAACTATTGGATTGGCTGCCTTCAACTAAAGGCAGAGCTGTATCTGGAACTGCATGTTGCAGATAGAAATATAATGAATAGAGAACACACAATGTCCTATACTATTTCAATCTATCTGCCAGTAGATCATATTTGATCTAAACAATACGTTTCTATCTGAACATACTGTAAATGTCCATTCTCCTGAACAGGCACCAGGTGTAGATAATCAAGTCAAAACAATCAACCAATGATATTGTGTAAAGATAAATATGAATAAATTGTGACACTATAGTGTAAGAGCCTTTTAACATGCCACTGGAAAGGTCAAAAGCTGCAATTCATTTTATGATACCTGAAAATATTGCAGATAAATTCAAAGTCATTTGCAAACTTCGCAAAAAACAAGTTGGATGCTCAGCAAAAATAACTTTGAACCACTTTGTCCATCTGAGGATAAGTATTCTGGTTTCAAAGAAATACTATACCATCTTTAATCATAATAGAAATTAACATGATTTTCCACCTACCTTGACTGTGGCTGATTCATTCATCCATTTTCGGTTCTATGGACCGACTATATTATCATAAAAAATATATTTATTTAAGACAATACCATACATAGTTCATAAGGCCTTATTTTGAGGGTCGAGTTTACCCTAATACAGGGGCATGAAACTCATACACATAACTTTTAACCAAAACCACGGCCATCATTATCAGATTTCCCAGTAGGCTCTTTTGCAGGTAGATTTTTTAAAATGGTTTGTTTCTATATCTATGTTTGTACATGTACATTGATTGATTAATCAATATTATGCTACACAAATATAAATTACAAGCATGTTCTAAACTAATCCAATATTTATAGCACCCATTACTGTAATGTTTCTTCCAATTTAGATGCTTAAGGTAGTCTCATAACTTAGTCTTCTGGACTCTGTTGGCCAGAGGTCATTGGTGGGAAAGGGAGCTGTAACATGGGGAAGCATAGCGAGGTCAGAGATACCCAGACTTGTAAATTGGGCTAAGGAAAGACGTCAGTGCGTGCTCTGCAAGCGACGCTGTGGATGTAGACGTGGCATGAGCATGGTGAACGGATAGACGTGGTTAGGGACACCGAGGAAGAAGAGCTGAGTTTAATGGGAAGATGTGTGTTCAGGAAGAAAGGCGCCAGACATGGTAAAGAAAACTCTGGACCAGTATGAGTGACATTTTTTTAGAAAGTAGACCCTTGCCTTTTGACGTATCCATTTGTGGTTTCAGGGTATGTGAGAAAGGAGTTGGGTGGAGTTGGATCAGTAACAGTAACCTGTAGTGGACTTTTGATATTTATTTGTGTTTCTTCTGACAAGAGGGAGCATGCACTCCGTGTCATGCAACTTGGGTCAAGATCTGTTTCTTGCTTTGCTCTTAGGAACAGGGCATCATTGAAAGGATAGATTTCTGGAGTAGATTTAAGTGTGGAGGTGGAGCAATTGAAGTTGAAAATTCCTGGTGTTTGTGACACCCACAAATACATGATGCATATGAGGAAACAATAAACAATTTTTGGATCCATGGCAAGATCAGCAACATCATCACATACAATGCCAGCAATATGAAGAAGGCATATCTGACATTAATTCAATTTAAACAGTCATGGTCCACTGTAGGTTTTGTTGAGTTCCCAGTTTGTTCCAGTTTGTAATTTTGTCAGGTTGTGGTCAAAATATAGTAAATCTACAACTATTTACTGTATTTCTACAGCTAAATTCCAGTGTGAATGTCAAAGGACAGTGTGCTGCTTTTTTGGGACTCACCTCACTTGGGATTTGAACTCAAAACATATTGATTGCTAGCTACCTGAAGTTCCTGCTATGCCACCAGGTCTGTGGACATAATGGAGATTGGCAAGAATACATTTCTACACTTTTCTTAAAGTTTGAGTAAATATATACAACAACTTGGTGTTATTTCTATAAAATTACAGTATGCTGCTGTATTCTGAAATCCCACAATTGGGACAGCCTTATAAGGGATTTCAACTCTGAACGTCTTGGTCGCTAGCAACCTAAAATGTCCTGCTACAGTGCAGCGACACCACCAGATCTGTGAGTGTAAAAGACATTTGGCCAAAGTATTGGCAAGAATGCATTTCTGCACTTTGTTAAAAGCTGCCCAGAACCAAGTAAATAATTGTCAAATTATCACCAACAAAGTAAAACTAGCACTGCTCAAGGCTGCTTGACGTAGAGTATAAATTCATTATTTGGAAATTTGAACTTGCAACATCTTGATTGGGAGGGCATCAATGATTCTGCAGTGCCACTACTTGCTTGGAACATATACTAACACAATCTATAAACAATAAGGGTATGGTTGGGGTACACTACAGTGTTGTTAGCTGGGGTACAAAAAGGTACACTTCACAAATGTTGTAACAATGCGGAGGGCTCCGTATAGCTCCACATTGACATGATTGGTTGATGGTACATGTAGGTAGGGGCGGTACATCCTGTATAAACACAAACTCACTTCCTTGACAACAAACATGGAGAACTTTGATGAAAGGCTATTAGAACAAGTTCACAAATAAAAAACATATTTATGATACCTCAAGAAGGGTGGTAATGGGGGTCGATGCGGTAAAGAGTTCAATTGAATGCAGACCGTGGGGGATAGAAAGATGCTGGATTGGCACACATTCAACAAATATGACCTAACAAAGTGAATATTTGTCAAATCAGTCATGATTTATGTATTGTAACAGCCCCACAATGGGGTTACTAAAATCCGATTTGGATGTATTTGGCTGTTATCGCTGCATAATATTTAAAAGTTGTCCCTTTCAGGTTTAGAAAAAGTCACTGCTAAATTCTAACTCCCATTCGTATAAGCTGGTAGCGTAGCTAGCATACAGAAATAGGTGGTTGTAGTCAAAGGAGTTTTTAACTATAATGCAGTTGATTGATGATGATGACTTGAGCATGTACAGGGTTGACATCCATACAAGCATTGTACTGCTATTATTACCTAAACAAAGTGTGAAATACACATATAAACAATAGCATAAATGTAGGCATATTTTCCTGGATGGTAATGGGGAGATTCGGGATGGAGTTGCAGGTGGGAAAACAGTGCAGTCTATTTACTTCATGCTATCTTGGCTGAGCTCCTACAGTGCATTATGAAAGTATTCAGACCCCTTCACTTTTTCCACATTTTGTTATGTTACAGCCTTATTCCAAAATGTATTAAATTGTTTTTCCCCCTCATCAATTTACACACAATACCCCATAATGACAAAGCAAAAACATGTTTTTATACATTTTTGCTAATGTTTCACAAAAAAAAAACTGAAATATCGCATTTACATAAGTATTCAGACCCTTTATTCAGTACTTTGTTGAACCATCTTTTACAGCTTCGAGTCTTCTTGGGTATGACGCTACATGCTTGGCACACCTGTATTTGGGGAGTTTCTGCCATTCTTCTCTGCAGATCCTTTCAAGCTCTGTCAGGTTGGATGGGGAGCATCGCTGCACAGAGATTTTCAGGTCTCTCCAGAGATGTTCGATCAGGTTCAAGTGGCTGGGCCACTTAAGGGCATTCAGAGACTTGTCCTGAAGCCACTCCTTCATTATTTTGGCTTTGAGCTTAGGGTCGTTGTCCTGCTGGAAGGTGAACCTTTGCCCCAGTCTGAAGTCTTGAGCGCTCTGGAGCAGATTTTCATCAAGGATTTCACTGTACTTTGCTCCGTTCATCTTTCCCTTGATCCTGACTAGTCTTCCAGTCACTGCAGCTGAAATCATCCACACAGGGTGATTCTGCCACCACCATGCTTCACCGCAGGGATGGTGCCAGGTTTCCTCCAGATGTGACGCTTTGCATTCAGGCCAAAGAATTCATTATTTGTTTCATCAGACCAGAGAATCTTGTTTTGCATGGTCTCAGAGTCCTTTAGGCGCCTTTTGGCAAACTCTAGGGAAGAGTCTTGGTGGTTCCAAACTTCTTCCATTTACAAATGTACGAGGCCACTGTATTCTTGGGGACCTTAAAGACCTTCAAGACTATTGGAAAAGCATTCCAGGTGAAGCTGGTTGAGAGCATGCCAAGAGTGTGCAAAGCTGTCATCAGGGCAATGGGGGGCTACTTTGAAGAATCTTAAATATAAATTATATTTTGATTTGTTTAACCCTTTTTTGCTACATTATTCCATATGTGTTATTTCGTAGCTTTGATGTCTTGACTATTATTCTACAATGTAGAAAATAGGAAAAATAAAGAAAAATCATGGAATGAGTAGGTGTGTCTAAGCACTGTATCTGTTATGATATCTGTTTTGGATATAAATATATAATATTAAGTTTTGTTAGCGCCAAATAATATTGACAGTTTAAATGTCCGTCAGTGGAGTTGACTGTGCTGTACTGCATAAACTACCGTCTATGTGACCTAGTAAGTCTAGTTGAATAAATAAGTGATGACTGACCACCAAGTTAGCATGATCAAAACTGGTTTATTATGTAGCCATCTTCTCAACATGACATGAACTACAGAGACCACATAACATCCTTACATCTGGGGTAATGACCTGCAGCTGTGTCACTGCTGGCTACAGTATGAGTCTATGAGCTAACTTTAGCAATAGTGAATTATAGGGATCTAAGGCTAGCTAGCTACCCCATAATACACTCATGATATGCACTGACAGTGGACTGACAGTGGGTGTCAGTGGATGAGGTACTCTCTGTTACTTGACCTAAAACACTTAGTGGAGTGGTGGAGAGGTGAATAAATAGGATGGGATGTGTTGCTGTAGTGTGTTGCATACACACACACACACATACACTCACACACACTCACCCGTATACACACACACGCACGCACACAAAAATACACACACTCACACACACTCACTCACGCACACACACACTCACTCACACACACTCACGCACACACACTCATGCACACACACACACTCACACACACTCACGCATGCACACACACACACTCACACACACTCACACACACACACACAGACTCAGTTGCAACAGTGGCAGATTGAGTGCTCTGACCTTGCATGTGCCTACCCAGTGGTGACTGCAATTTCAGTCCCTGTTTACTAGGAATCTAGAAAGCTGTTCAATTAAAAAAGGTTGAACTGAAATGTTTTTATTATCCTTCAAACCACTGCCAACCAAATTACTATGATAAGCAATCTGTGGATCAATCAGGGGGAAAACCATCACAACCATTAAAAAAATTACCTAAATGATGCCATTTGGGCTGTTCAGCCATTTGAAAGCCATAGCCTATATCGGATAGAAGTATTTTCTTGGTGGATGGCCACTTGGGACAGCTGTACTGGTGGTTTGAGATGGGTTAATTGAATCAGGCTCTTTACCCTACGGCTTTGGGGCGCTAGGCAGCTCGTTAGTGAATCGCCATTCCCCAGATACAACAGTAGTCCTCGCCACTGAAAATATACTAACGACCAATCACATCAAATACAACTTTATTTATCACATGCTTTGTAAACCATAGGTGTAGACTAACAGTGAAATTCTTACTTACGGGCCCTTTTCCAACAATGCAGAGTTAAGATAAAGATTTTAAAAAATATAAATAACATTTGAAATAGTGACACAAGAAATAAATACACAGTGAATAATGAATAACAATAACAAGTAATAACATGGCTATATACAGGGAGTACCAGTACTGAGTCGATGAGCAGGAGTACGAGGTAATAACATGGCTATATACAGGGATTACCAGTACTGAGTTGATGAGCAGGAGTACGAGGTAATAACATGGCTATATACAGGGAGTACCAGTACTGAGTCGATGAGCAGGAGTACGAGGTAATAACATGGCTATATACAGGGATTACCAGTACTGAGTTGATGAGCAGGAGTACGAGGTAATAACATGGCTATATACAGGGAGTACCAGTACTGAGTCGATGAGCAGGAGTACGAGGTAATAACATGGCTATATACAGGGATTTACCAGTACTGAGTCGATGAGCAGGAGTACGAGGTAATAACATGGCTATATACAGGGATTACCAGTACTGAGTTGATGAGCAGGGGTACGAGGTAATAACATGGCTATATACAGGGAGTACCAGTACTGAGTCGATGAGCAGGAGTACGAGGTAATAACATGGCTATATACAGGGATTACCAGTACTGAGTCGATGAGCAGGAGTACGAGGTAATAATATGGCTATATACAGGGAGTACCAGTACTGAGTCGATGAGCAGGAGTACGAGGTAATACCATGGCTATATACAGGGAGTACCAGTACTGAGTCGATGGGCAGGAGTACGAGGTAATAACATGGCTATATACAGGCAGTACCAGTACTGAGTCGATGAGCAGGAGTACCAGCACTGAGTCGATGAGCAGGGGTACGAGGTTATAACATGGCTATATACAGGGAGTACCAGTACTGAGTCGATGAGCAGAAGTACGAGGTAATAACATGGCTATATACAGGGGGTACCAGTACTGAGTCGATGAGCAGGAGTACGAGGTAATAACATGGCTATATACAGGGAGTACCAGTACTAGAGTCGATGAGCAGGGGTACGAGGTAATAACATGGCTATATACAGGGAGTACCAGTACTAGAGTCGATGAGCAGGGGTACGAGGTAATAACATGGCTATATACAGGGAGTACCAGTACTGAGTCGATGAGCAGGGGTACGAGGTAATAACATGGCTATATACAGGGAGTACCAGTACTGAGTCGATGAGCAGGGGTACGAGGTAATAACATGGCTATATACAGGGAGTACCAGTACTGAGTCGATGTGCAGGAGTATGAGGTAATTGAGGTAGCTACTGTACATATAGGTAGGGGTAAACTGACGAGAAAACCGGATCGATAATATACAGTAGCAGCAACGTGTGTGTGTGTGTGCATGTGTGCGTGTGCTCTGCGGTTCAATGCAGGTATTCCGGGTAGCCATTTGATTAGCTATTTAGCAGTCTTGTTTAGCAGTCTTATGGCTTGGTGGTGGAAGCTGTTCAGGGTCCATCCTGTTGGATCCATACTTGGTGCACTGGTACCGCTTGCTGTGCGGTAGCAGAGAGAACAGTCTATGGCTTGTGTTGCTGGAGTCTGACAGTTTTTTGGGGGGCGTTCCTCCGACTGCCTGGTGTAGAGGTCCTGGATGGCAGGGAGCTCTCCACCCTCCATTCTACTATCAGGCAGTTGATACCATTCAAACAATGGCCACATTCCAAAGGGTGATGGTCTGAAGTAAGATAACAGAGAGCAAGGGCTTAGGTCAGTGTACTAAGGGAATAATGATTCTTCAATTAAGATACATTTCGGCTAGCTCAGTCAGTTAGCAGAGATCAGAGTTCCCAGCCAAACTGCCAGGAACATTTTACTTAGCTGCGGGTGGATATCAACATGAAAACAAACAACGGAAAATAAATAGTCCTGCTCGTGTCTGCTGTTCCAAAACAATGTAGGCTGCAATCGCAGTCTCTGGTGAGTTGAACAGGTGACTGGCAGTTTCAGCAGAATTATTAACTCCATCTTAAATAGACAGGATTTATTCTATCACTCTCTGAGGCAATACAGATAGATCACAGATAACTCAGAGATAAGTGCCTGAGTCTGGACAAACCACAGCCACGTCACAGGCCCTCTCTCCACAACACAGTCCAATGAGGAATGGAAAGACAAACTTGGCCAACTGTATCGAGCCGAGTTGAGCAGGGTGTCTATCTGCTCTTCATCATTACTTATGCCTAGTCATAGTATACCCAGAAAGCATACATTATTAGGGCGGCAGGTAGCCTAGCGATTAACAGAGTTTGGCCAGTAACTGAAAGTCTGCTGGTTCGAATCCCCCATCTGAGTAAGTGAAGGGGGGGGAGACGTCGATGTGTCCTTCAGCAAGGCACTTAACCCTCATTTCTCCTGTAAGTCATTCTGGATAAGAGCATCTACTAAAATGTTATGTTCTTCTCTAGACCAAATGGCCATCTATATTATATATATTATTTTTTAATGGGATATTGCCAGTTATAAAGATATAGCTATTTATAAAGATATAGCCAAAATACTCTACTTAGAACTAGTAGAAATAGACCCATGAAAAACCAAACTAAACTAATTTTGAGGCACAACTAGCGTTGAGTGAACAGAACAGACATAATGTTAGAATTGAATCTGTGACATCAACAGGGCTTTTTGTCTTCTGGTTCACAGTCAACTGTGCAGTTCTAATGCACCTTAACATGCTGTCCGAACGCGCGTGCGTGCGCCATTGTGCGCACGTTGATTTTGTCCACCCACACCAGACGCGTTCAGGACACGCAGGTTGAAATATCAAAACAAACTCAGAACCAATTATATTCATTTGGGCACAGGTCGAAAAGCATTAAACATTTATGGTATTTAGCTAGCTAGCTTGTTGTTGCTAGCTCATTTGTCCTGGGATATAAACATTGGGTTTTCAGATCATGTATTTTTAGGTAGACATACCTCGCGAAGCCGTCGCTTTCTATCCCTCTCGAACATCTGCTCCACACAGACCAGACAAGTAGTTAATCATTGTAGGGGCGGCAGGGTAGTAACCGGAAGGTTGCAAGTTCAAACCCCCGAGCTGACAAGGTACAAATATGTCGTTCTGCCCCTAAACAGGCAGTTAACCCACTGTTCCTAGGCCGTCATTGAAAATAAGAATTTGTTCTTAACTGACTTGCCTAGTTAAATAAATAAATAAAAATTACCACGTTTTCTGTGCTAAACTATGTAGAATATTGGCCTGTTAGAAACTCTAACTCCCAACTACATCGCACAGTTTGGGTTTGATCTCATTTATCTCTAGAGAAACTGCACATCGAGCTCACAAGAAAAAAACTACGAAATGGGACTCAAATAATTGAACCAACATCGGTCAATTAGTTGCTTAAAAATCTCAGCACTAATCTAAACACCCACACAATCAGACTAAGCATTTCAATGGCAAAAGTAGACTCAGGAAAATAATTTATTTAAAAAATATTTGGATTTATATTCATGAAATAAACACACACAGTGATTTATTAGACATACAGTGATGATTTTTAAATCAAATTTAAAAGACTGGATAGGGGCTTTAACACATCAACAAAACCACATGACATTAATGTTCCTGAGTGGCTAAGAGGTCCTTCATGACTACCCACTGGAGAGCACTGCCACAGAGCATGGTTGTGTCCCAAATGGTACTCTACTCCCTTTATAGTGCACTACTTTGCACCAAAAGGTTGCTGGTTAAAATTCTTGAGTTGACTAAGTGAAAATGATGTCAATGTGTCCTTGAGCAAGACATATAACCCTAGCTGCTCTGGATAAGAGTGTCGGCTAAAATGAAAATGCTATTTGATCTCCTCAGATCTTCCTTGGAGAATCAGACCTGAGGAAATATTTGCCTCGATATTCCCAAAAATTCCCTGACCTCTTTGTCAAGCAACTTCAAAACCCATGAGCTGAAGTAAAATGATTCACTAATGGTTAAGCAGAAATGTAACATAATTTAATAATCTCTTACAGATCACAGGCCCCATTATCTGTGCATTATAATAGTATACTTATGTCAAATCAAGCTATCAAACTAAACCCACACACAATGCAAATTTTTTTGCTGTGAAAGACTCCAAGATTTTTCATTTACCCATCCATAATTGTTCTGTTGTGTTATTTTCTACACATTAACCGTGAAACGCAGAGAGCGGAGAGGCAAGAAAGAAGCGAGGGACATCAACTAAACAAACTACAGTTTGAGAAGTGTTTAAATGGCAACAGCTTTGGCGGCGCAGGAGAACCTATTTTTAGAATCATTAATTGCTTTATGTGTTTCCATCAGAGGAGGCTGGTGGGGGGAGCTATAGGAGGACATTCCATCAATTCCATTTCAGCCATTACAATGAGACTGTCCTCCTATAGCTCCTCCCACCAGCTTCCACTGGTTTCCATAATTCAAGTGTTTCACCGTCTGGTGGCTAATGGATTACTCTTGCAGTGGGAAAAGTGCATGGACACTGGGCAGGCTCTGGTCAAATGCAGTGCACTATGTAGGGAATAGGGTGCCATTTGGAACACATCCTAGGTACCAGCATGCTAGCTGCTAAACCCAAATGCTAGGGATATACAATAAGAGTACAAAACATTAGGAACACCTTCCTAATATTGAGTTGTACCCCCATTTTGCCCTCAGAACAGCGTCATTTCATCGAGGGGCATGGGCTCTACAAGGTGTTGAAGTGTTCAACAGCGACGCTGGCCCATGTTGACTCTACAAGGTGTAGAAAGCGTTCCACAGGGATGCTGGCCCATGTTGACTCTACAAGGTGTTGAAAGCGTTCCACAGGGATGCTGGCCCATGTTGACTCTACAAGGTGTTGAAAGCGTTCCACAGGGATGCTGGCCCATGTTGACTCCAATGCTTGCCACAGTTGTGTCAAGTTGGCTGGATGTCCTTTGGGTGGTGGACCATGGGAAAAAGATGGGAAACTTTTGAGTTTGAAAAACTCAGCAGAGTTGCAGTTCTTGACACACTCAAACCAGTGCGCCTGGCACCTATTACCATACCTTGTTCAAAGGCACTGAAATATTTTTGACTAGCCCATACACCCTGAATGGCATACATACACCATCCATGTCTCAATTGTCTCGGGTGGTGTAGGTGTCCTGGAGGGCAGGTAGTTTGCCCCCGGTGATGCGTTGTGCAGACCTCACTACCCTCTGGAGAGCAATACGGTTGTGGGCGGAGCAGTTGCCGTACCAGGCGGTGATGCAGCCCGCCAGGATGCTCTCGATTGTGCATCTGTAGAAGTTTGTGAGTGCTTTTGGTGACAAGCCGAATTTCTTCAGCCTCCTGAGGTTGAAGAGGCGCTGCTGCGCCTTCTTCACGATGCTGTCTGTGTGAGTGGACCAATTCAGTTTGTCTGTGATGTGTATGCCGAGGAACTTAAAACTTGCTACCCTCTCCTCTACTGTTCCATCGATGTGGATAGGGGGGTGTTCCCTCTGCTGTTTCCTGAAGTCCACAATCATCTCCTTAGTTTTGTTGACTAAGTTTTGTTTTCCTGACACCACACTCCGAGGGCCCTCACCTCCTCCCTGTAGGCCGTCTCGTCGTTGTTGGTAATCAAGCCTACCACTGTTGTGTCGTCCGCAAACTTGATGATTGAGTTGGAGGCGTCCGTGGCCACGCAGTCGTGGGTGAACAGGGAGTACAGGAGAGGGCTCAGAACGCACCCTTGTGGGGCCCCAGTGTTGAGGATCAGCGGGGTGGAGATGTTGTTGCCTACCCTCACCACCTGGGGGCGGCCCGTCAGGAAGTCCAGTACCCAGTTGCACAGGGCGGGGTCGAGACCCAGGGTCTCGAGCTTGATGACGAGCTTGGAGGGTACTATGGTGTTGAATGCCGAGCTGTAGTCGATGAACAGCATTCTCACATAGGTATTCCTCTTGTCCAGATGGGTTAGGGCAGTGTGCAGTGTGGTTGAGATTGCATCGTCTGTGGACCTATTTGGGCGGTAAGCAAATTGGAGTGGGTCTAGGGTGTCAGGTAGGGTGGAGGTGATATGGTCCTTGACTAGTCTCTCAAAACACTTCATGATGACGGAAGTGAGTGCTACGGGGCGGTAGTCGTTTAGCTCAGTTACCTTAGCTTTCTTGGGAACAGGAACAATGGTGGCCCTCTTGAAGCATGTGGGAACAGCAGACTGGTATAGGGATTGATTGAATATGTCCGTAAACACACCGGCCAGCTGGTCTGCGCATGCTCTAAGGGCGCGGCTGGGGATGCCGTCTGGGCCTGCAGCCTTGCGAGGGTTAACACGTTTAAATGTCTTACTCACCTCGGCTGCAGTGAAGGAGAGTCCGCATGTTTTCGTTGCAGGCCGTGTCAGTGGCACTGTATTGTCCTCAAAGCGGGCAAAAAAGTTATTTAGTCTGCCTGGGAGCAAGACATCCTGGTCCGTGACTGGGCTGGTTTTCTTCTTGTAGTCCGTGATTGACTGTAGACCCTGCCACATACCTCTTGTGTCTGAGCCGTTGAATTGAGATTCTACTTTGTCTCTGTACTGGCGCTTAGCTTGTTTGATAGCCTTGCGGAGGGAATAGCTGCACTGTTTGTATTCGGTCATGTTACCAGTCACCTTGCCCTGATTAAAAGCAGTGGTTCGCGCTTTCAGTTTCACGCGAATGCTGCCATCAATCCACGGTTTCTGGTTAGGGAATGTTTTAATCGTTGCTATGGGAACGACATCTTCAACGCACGTTCTAATGAACTCACACACCGAATCAGCGTATTCGTCAATGTTGTTATCTGACGCAATACGAAACATCTCCCAGTCCACATGATGGAAGCAGTCTTGGAGTGTGGAGTCAGCTTGGTCAGACCAGCGTTGAACAGACCTCAGCGTGGGAGCTTCTTTTTTTAGTTTCTGTCTGTAGGCAGGGATCAACAAAATGGAGTCGTGGTCAGTGTTGGTTGTGTTGCATCATTTGAAACAGGTTAAATCAATTTTGAGTGGTTGTGTTCAATCAATGACATGTGTTCTCTATTTGTATTTGATTGTTGCCACTTGTGTTTACCAGTATGGATGACATGTGCATTAGAGTGCAGAATGTGTTTTGAGAATGAGAATGTGTTTAGAGTTTAAGAGTCTAAGGGAGATCTTAGAGTTTTAGAGTCTAAGGGAGATCTGCAATTTGTGTGTTACCATGTGAAATGGTTTAAGATATTGACAACAGACTGCATAATTAGCTAAATGAGTCGAGGCAACTGAGAAATTTGTTCATCCAATGGGTTTTAGTGTTTTAGCAACTGAGAAAAACTGTAAGCACTAGGCGGTTAATTAATCTACAGTGCTGTAGCATTCATTTGGTGTAATGGTGCCACATCAATTAGGATAGGCTACACATTTACAAGAACCCATTGGCCCAGGGTCTGTGTTTTTAACAGATTGGAACTTCGGCAAAGACAAACCATAAACATATACTGAACATATCAATAAGGCTCATTTACTACGCTCCGCCACCCAATATTGGTCCAAGCCCTTCACTCATATTTTTTCTTGAACACTTCTCATGTGGTTCTTGTATAAATCGTGCATACACATTCTACCCAAACACTCACACACTGGTTGCTTTCTCTAACTACGAGTTTAGCATAAATACAAAGGGCTTGCAGATGAACAATAGAAATAGCCAACCTCTGATAGCCAGAGGGGGGGGGGGGGTGAGAAGAGGGATGGGGAGAGGGGTACTTGGACTGGCTGCCAGACTAGTCTCACAGAACCAATATTTCCTTCCCATTCCCTAAATACCAAATCATGTGTACCTACATCTACATTTGTTCTCATAAAACATAATGTTCCAGGAAGATGGTGGTAACTGTCAGTGTGGATGGGTAAGTGGAGTGAGGAGTTATGTGGGACTGACTTCCTGTAGTCCATCCGTGACCTGTCAGTGTGGATGGGTAAGTGGAGTGAGGAGTTATGTGGGACGGACTTCCTGTAGTCCATCCGTGACCTGTCAGTGTGGATGGGTAAGTGGAGTGAGGAGTTATGTGGGACTGACTTCCTGTAGTCCATCTGTAACCTGTCCTGTGACATGTGTAAGACTTCCCTTCTTAGCTACCCCACTGCCTTCCAATGCTCCACATACTGTTTAGTACAGTGTCCACCAACCTTTTCTGAGCCAAGATCTCTGAGTCAAATTTAAACATGACTTAAAAAACATAAGCCCATGCAACATGAACCTATTAAAAACAGTTCTGTAACAAATTAGGTTTGTGCAGTAAGTTATAGGCTCAACACATTAATCCTGCATAGTATCTATTTTTCAATTGCCCTGCTAATGTTGTTTTTCTCAGACCATTTAAAAAAAACGTGAAGTATAATCACAGTGGTAATAGATAATTTTGTTGTATTACTCGTGAGGCATCAATTGAAATCATGAGCGGGTTTTTTTGACTGATGGCGCCTGAATCTGATGTTCAGTCTCAGTGGATATATGGAAGGAGGAAGAGAGAGACATTGCCTCGGCAATGTTAACATATGCCAATCAAGACCCTTGAATTGAGAGAGAGAGAGAGCGAGAGCGGGAAAGAGAGAAACGGAATCGCTGCCCCTCACAATCCCTTAGTGCTTCCTCCCTCCACTGACCAAAAAGGGGACACCGTCTTCCAGCTAATGGCGAAACTCGAGTCACACTCATGCACCAATTCATGTTGTTACTCGTATGACAAGACAGCGTAAAATATTCCTTGCTTTTAGAAAGACTCACGCCGCCAAAAACAATGCGAGTTTATCGATACACTTTTTAACACGAGGTGATAGAGGGCGTTTCATGGCTTATAAAAGTGTTGAATAAAGTGTTGACAGAGCTGAATAAAATCTTAAACACTAACTCACTCATAAAAACTGCAGCTACTTGCTGCATTCGTTGACATTCCCTCTCTAGTCATGGTTTTTAAACAGTAGAGTGGACTATCAACTAGTGATGTGCAGTTTGTGAACGATTCGTTCTATTTGAACGACTCTTTTTACTGACTCGAGACTGATGATTCGTTTATCTGCGTGACTCGTTCATTTAAATCGTTCGTTTGACCTGCTACTGCTGGTCACAATGAGTCCTACAGCAGGTTTGAAATCCAATTTATGCTTGATCCGAAAATGTGGTCGGATGCTTCGTATAGACTATAGACTCAATTGCGGGAGTTCGCTATTTTCACTAAGAAACTGCTAAAACACGCGTGAAACATCAAGGTGACTTACAAAGACGAGTACCAAGAGCAAGAGAGGGAGTGCAGGGATTTAGTGTCCACCACTAAAGAATCATTGTGGAATCTGAACATGCACATATCCCAAAAGCATGCTATACATGCCCATGCTAAAAGAAAGGAAAGAGGGTAGATAACAAAGTGTGTCATTGTAGCAAAGTACTTTTAAACACAAATTCAGATCTCTTAAACTTTTCGTTCATTTTCAATCTATTATCTATATACAATAAGTCATAATTGATTTTGGCCCAATAAGGCTGGTATATTCCCACGTTCAAGGAGCTTTCCATTTTTATTGGGTTATTTTGCCTAAAAACCTTTAGGCGTACCGATAGAAAAATAAAAAACTCTGCATCTCTGCCCAGCCTGGCAAGAGTGACCAAACGGGTGTTTCGCATCCACAGTGGCTCTGCAGGTACGGAGAGGATATTCTCCGCTGCTGACAAGCTCTCCAGGCACCATCACATGAGCCTGAAGCAACAGACCAGCCAAACTCGCGTTTATAAAAATGAATTCAAATGCACTAATAAGTCATTTTCGTTTAATTTCGATTCAATTATAAGTAAGTCACAGCCGATATGCGCAATTTATATACTATAATGATTTAATACAAAAAAAAAGTTTAAATGCTGAACGTTTTGTCTTACCAGACTATTCTGTCGCACTCGCAAATTCGTCACAATGTATTTCTTTATAATAATATATAGCCATTTTCTTTCCTTCTTAGGCTCCCTGTCTGGCTCCTGACCTATTTCGAGTGTTTATATGCTGTTTAATATGACATGTAGCCTATTCAGCGTGTTTATATGCTGTTTAATATGACATGTAGCCTATTGAGAGTGTTTATATGCTGTTTAATATGACATGTAGCCTATTCAGCGTGTTTATATGCTGTTTAATATGACATGTAGCCTATTGAGAGTGTTTATATGCTGTTTAATATGACATGTAGCCTATTTGAATGATGTCCCCTTCTTACCTCCACCTGTTTTACCTGTTTTATTCAAATCATTTTCTTTCAAATCCATATGGTTTGATTTCAATACTTAACAATTGGTAATCCAGGGAGTCACAAAAATACATGGGTGTTGGTTAAATTGAGATTTTAATGAATGGAGCGGATTTGAAGCAGCCGTTTTTTCCCTGTTATCGCAGAGCGGTTTTTAGCAGAGTGGTAGGAAAGCACATGGAGCTTTCCAAGCACAGCTCCATGAGCGGGATTTCCAACTGTTCAAATCTGCATGCTCTGCTATGCCAAATCAAGCTCCCTACCGCATCACCATGCGCCTCCACAATTTTGTAAGAGTGCAAGAAGTATGAAAGCGGCGGCAGCATCGTCTGCGGCGGCAGCATCGCAGTAAACTTCAGACATCAGATTGACTATGTCAAGTCTTTAATACACACTCCTCCGGCACAGTAGGTCCAGAGACGTGCTCCGACCGGGAACTGTCTGTCATATGCACGCAGGAAAATAAATAACGAGCATGAAGTATACAAATACATGTTCAGAACTAATAATTGATCGCATGGTGCAAGAAAGGCTACAATTAATTGATTATAGAATGTTATGATGGGCACAACTTTGTTGAATCAAAACATACACAGTCTCAGCACAACAAACTCGAACTAGAGAACGAATCGTTTGGGGGGCTGCAGTTCGCTAACTTATCACCTTGCCTGGCTACCCAGACTCCTTGCTCCGGCAAAGCACTACGCCACGCCCACGGACGTTAAACCTCGTTCATAATACCCATAAACACGCCGTTATGTTGCGCCAGATGTCATGCATTCCAATGGAGATATCCACAACGGATTAAGGCTCCATTGCAAGACAGACGCCGCATTCTTTGACATTTTTCAAACTGCATTGTCTTCAGTCCAGCCAGAGTAGTCAAAGAATAGGAAGTTACCAAAACACAGAAGAAGATGAAAATATGTGTTTTTTAGTGATGGCTTTATGGGATAGCTAGCAACTTATAAACAATGACCCATTCCTATAAGTGAGTAGGCCTACTATTTTAATACTAATGTTAAATAATACACATTGGTTGACAATTATATTATATGACTGTTGCCTCACGTTTAAAGTGTATTATGATGGTAATAAAGTTTGTTTTTGATGATAATTGTTAAGTGGGGGTCGGTAGTTACAAAAGTATCTTGAACCTAGCCTAGCTGCTCTGCAGCGCAAGCTAGCTTGACTTGCAGTTGATGGAAAAGTAACTAAACAAGACATATTTTATTATCACTTGAAACAATATATTTATCCTGTGTCGAATGAAAAGCTCAAATTTTTTTCATATCCCAGAATGAAAAGGTCTTATTTTAAAATCTCCCAAAATAAATGCGATGGTGGAAATACTACTGTATTTATTTCTTTTTTACTTTTGCGTTTTACTAAGAAATGGCGGAATGGTTTTTATTTAAGTAGTATGTTTTCAGGAAGTGGAAATGTGTCTAATAAGCTATAAGAAGTTTGTTAATGGATATTTATATTTTGTGTTTTAAGTTATCATTCAGTTGTACTTGTCCGTTCAGATGCGGGGCAAGACTCCATGAAGATGACGTACGGCGTAATGAAATACATTACGATGTAAACTGGGCATTTAGTTTCTTCTCCACAATGAGAGAGATACGTAACGAACGACAAAGCAGCGGAATAATTTAGTGTGAGTAATCAGGGTACGTATCACCCTCACCGCAGTCAAGCTATGCATTCCGCCAAGAACCGTTAACAATCTAGTCCGGTTACAGCCACAACTAGACATCCTTTAAAATGTAACAAGGAATAATCGTCGGCCATTTTGTATGCCTATCAATCAACAAATGTGCATTGTTAAAAGTGCACAAATATGCCCCATTATGAACGAAATGTGAACAAGAGGCTCGTAGAATCATGACTCGTGTTTTTAGTTCATTGTTAGCCATTTGGGGGTCCAACATGTTCTGGGCATTACTGATTCAAATCCACTTCCGTTTGTTTCCCGCCACTTCAATTGAAGGACGTTGCGCTACTCTGTTGCGGACAAAACACGTGTGGTTATTAAAAGGACTACAACATCTAATGTTGGCTTCAATTTGGCTTTCCATACAAATCCTTTCTCATTATAAAACAGCGAAGGTGAGATTCAAATGGTGAGATTAATGCTACCGCTATTCATGGCTTAATTATGTATGCCTGCGTCAGCCACACAGGCTACAGAAAAATCGCCATGCATGCATCCAATCTATTTAGTCAAGCAATGTACACATTATTCTCACATATTTTATAGTGGTTAATAGCGTTACCCATGGTCACAGGTTCGAATCCCGAGCCGACTGGGTGACAAATCTGTCGACGTGCCCTTGAGCAAGGTACTTAACCCTAATTGCTCCTTTAAATCGCTCTGGATAAGAACGTCTGGTAAATGACAAAAATGTACATGTACAATTAATATAAATGCATTTGCACTGACTTTTAGGCCCTATATGTACAACAATATAAATTATTATTATATAACATTAAAGTCTTTGAAAATTATAATTAAGAATGAATAAGTCCATGGATTTGTCTTGCCTATGTCTGTATGAACCCTGCTTATAGGATGTATAAGGTGGAGTTGTGGGCCAATTTGCTTATATTCACTTTTATTTCTCTAAGTACACATGTGGAACTGCAGGCAAATCCTTTTTATTTTTGTTTCAAACCATTTTGAAATTCTGATCCAAATGTCACACATTGGCCTCATTATTTATAGATACCCTCTCAACCAAACCCTCTCTCTCGAACCTCCAACAAGATTCAGAAAGCCTGCTGCTGAAGGATCCTGTAGTACTAGTTGCCGTGGCAATACATCTACAGATTCATTGGTCTTCTCGCACACTTGAGTGTGTGCATATTAGAGTGTGGCATATGCAAATCTCAGCATCGCTATTGAGACAAGGCTAAGTGGGACATCAGTGCAAACATGGATGTTTGGCTACCCTATGGCTCTCTCTATACAGTACAAACCTGGGTGCTCTACTGGTTCCCAATGACACCTGTAGGATCCTCTCCTTTGAATATTTAATGCATGCAAACAACCACAAGTATTGTTACACTATCTACTGTATGTACAGTGCCTACAGAAAGTATGCATACCCCTTGACTTATCAAGACATTTCAGCTTTACATTTTTTTATTAATTCGTTTAAAAAACATAATTACACTTTCACATTATGAGGTATTGTGTGTAGGTCAGTGACAAAAAAAATCTATATTTAATTCATTTGTAACATAACAACATTTAGAAAAAGTAAAGGAGTAATTTCTGAAGGAGCTGTATGTAAGCAATATACCCCTATCTGATTATACTACTATGTCCAGTATCCTCTGTAATAAAAAACTATATTGTTTATGCTTATTCATTATGTGAAAAACACAAACATTTTTGTTTGGTTAAAGAAAAATGAAGGATAATATTAACAAAACAAACTCCTGCACCACATCCCCCCAACACATTCCAAGAAGGGGACACAAGCATGGACACTGGGTAAAAGAGCTCATCTAAGCAGTAGCTATGTACTGTAGTCCCAAATAAGAAAATACATCTCTCTCTCTAAATGAATCTTGGTTAACCCATTTATGCTTACTTAGTCTGTCCACGAGAGATTATCTCTAAATAGCTGTCCATACATTTCCTGTGAATATACACTACCGTTCAAAAGTTTGTCCATTAAAATAACATCAAATTGATCAGAAATATATTGTTAATGTTGTAAATGACTATTTTTTTATGGAATATTTACATAGGCGTTCAGTGAAGCGGTGACTCCGGGATGCTAAGCAGAGTTGCAAAGAAAAAGTCATATCAGACTGGCCAATAAAAAGAAAAGATTAAGATGGGCAAAATAACAAATACACTGGACAGAGGAACTTTGCCTAGAAGGCCAGCATCCCGGAGTTTCCTCTTAACTGTTGACGTTGAGACTGGTGTTTTGCGGGTACTATTTAATGAAGCTGCCAGTTGAGGACTTGTGAGGCGTCTGTTTCTCAAACTAAATACTCGAATGTACTTGTCCTCTTGCACAGTTGTGCACTGGGGCCTCCCACTCCTCTTTCTATTCTGGTTAGGGCCAGTTTGCGCTGTTTTGTGAAGGGAGTAGTAGACATCGTTGTACGAAATCTTCAGTTTCTTGGCAATTGTTTGCATGCAATAGCTTTCATTACTCAGAACAAGAATAGACTCACGAGTTTCAGAAGAAAGTTCTTTGTTTCTGGCCATTTTGAGCCTGTAATCAAACCCACAAATGCTGATGCTCCAGATACTCAACTAATATAAAGAAGGCCAGTTTGATTGCCTCTTTAAACAGCACAACAGTTTTCAGCTGTGCTAACATAATTGCAAAATGGTTTTCTAATGATCAATTAGCCTTTTAAAATGATAAACTTGGATTAGCTAACGAACTGTGCCATTGGAACACAGGAGTGATGGTTGCTGATAATGGGCCTCTGTACGCCTAGGTAGATATTCCATTAAAAATAAGCCATTACCATACACTGTATTTCTGATCAATTTGATGTTATTTTAATGGGCAAAAAATGCGATTTTTCTTTCAAAAACAAGGACATTTCTAAGTGACCCCAAACTTTTGAACGGTAGTGTAAATACACTTAATATAATATATGCACATAGAGACACATAAAATAGTGAACATCATAATCTAAAACTCCCCCTGCAGCAAGACAATTTAAAATCTTAGTTTAAACGCTCTCATTGTGAATTCTCACTGGAGTGCTTTACCTTCTTTCTACAAGAAAGCCATCCTGAAGATAGAGAGAGAGAGCATCATTTTACCTCATTAGTCATGATAATATAATGCAATTCCTTCTCCGTACGTAATTAGCATAATGGCACATAATGGTCGTAATGGTGTCTTCTCATCACCTTAACAATACCAGCCTGTTAACTATGCTATAAAAAGTACTTCAAGTAAAGTGCATTACATAATTCTGCAATTGTGATGCTTCACCACTTTCTGAGGAGTTCAAAGCCATCAATCATATGAGGAGATGAAATCAGTGTTGCCTCAGCTGCATCCTTTTACTGTGAACTGCGAGGTATTTTCTTAGAACATTTTATTTCTTAGAAAGTATATGGTCAAATTTTCATTTGTAATAATGACATAGTAATTACCCTAAAAATCCCATTTCGGTCTCCTAGAGATGTAGGCCTGCTAAAACAAGCTCAACTATATGCAATTGAATCTAGGTAGTAAGGTTTCATCAAGTGGTACTGTTGCTACTGTACATGTCCACAGATACTTGTGCTTCTACCTGAGCCTTGCTAGTAAATCTATACCCTGGACCAATAACGCTGCTAGGACAAATGGCATGCTATTCCCCTATGGGCCCTGGTCAAAAGCAGTGCACTATTTATGGAATAGGGTACCATTTGGGATGCAGTAATGGTCCCTTGTCCAATCAAAGGATCTGCTTACATTACCAAGCATATGGGCTCAAAGAGAGAGCAGAACAGAACACATGCATGCATGCAGACAGACGGTATGCCAGCCTATCGTTTCCCTGGATATCATAGCCCTTGCTTGTTTTAAGCAAGCGGACCAGACACAAACAAGCGCTCCTGTATTCATGAGATTCTCTAATCCATGAGATATGATGCCAGTCCCAGCTTCTGTCCTGACAGAATACAGTAAAGAAAGACTGTCTGAAATGATACCCAATTTACTATAATACACTACTTTTGACCAGAGTCCATAAAAGTAGTGAACAGTGAATAGGGTGCTATTTGGGACGAACCCAGAGTCGAGTGAGCTCTGTTGAACTATTTCATTGGTTCCATTTTGCCAAGCAAACTCAGTCAAGCACAGATCAAATTATTATTATGAAAACAAATACTATTTGAATCCAGGTCTGTAAATAAGACAGACACATAAAAAACAATGTTCCATCCAGCAGCCTGTTACTTTTATAGCAAAAACCATTTTTAAACTACTCCTGCATTCTTTTGCCTCTTTAGAGACAAACATGTCCCTCAGATGTTCAGAAATACAAATCTGGAACCACACTGTTGCAAGGAGGTCCGTCCATGCATGCATGGGGCTACTCTGTGGTTGAGCCACAAGAGCCAGTGCAGTTAGTTAGTAGTGAGTCCCTAAGATGACACAGGAGGCCTGTGGGAAGTGGGAACAGTAGCCTGGTCCCAGATCTGTTTGTGCTGTCTTGCAAAGTCCTATGCTCATTGTAGCCCCAAACAACAACACAACAAAACAGGTCTGGGACCAGGCTATGGGAACAGTTGATATCATGGCCATGTATTGTACTCCTCTCCTGAATGAGCATACCCAGCGTCTGGGATTGTGGGAGCAGCTAGTGGATAGCGAGCCAAAGCCCAGACCCCAGAGGACAGAACAGATGTATTTACGAGCAGCAGGGCATACCCATCTGTCTATCTGTAATATGCATGTTACTTTTGGTACTCAGACCAGGCAGAGAGAAATAGAGAACTAGCCAGACCCAACCTGGTCAGTGAAAGGCGGGCTTGTATCCACACCACACAAGGGGGATTTTATTTTCCCACTAGTACAACAAAAGCAATGTGATCACACTGTCTCAGTTAGTTTCGGATGACTTCTGTTGACCATCCGGCAATTTACTCCCAGCCACGGAGATGAGAAAGAGAGATTCTCGGAAATCAGCTCCGCACCATGGTGCATTTCTCACGTTGTTACGCCATCTGGGTGGAAACAATAATGCTCAGATAAAGACCAACTGCACTGCAAACCCCAAGGCATTTTGTACTCAAATACTTCTAGTAAGTTGAACTCAAAGTCAATGAAAAGTCATTATTATTTAAAATGTTTTTGGTACTGACTCAAAACTAAATGAGAAGTCACACCAACTCTATTTTTTAAAGTTATGGTAACAAAACTTTTTTTCCCAGCATGCTCTACTGCAGGTTTTTAAAAAATCATATGTTTTTGCATGTACATTGAGTGATTTATTGATTAATCTTATGCTACACCAAGATAAATAACATACACTTTTCTAAATTAATCCAATCGTTAATTTAGAATTTCTGCACCCGTTACTGAAATGGTTATTCCAGTTTAAATTACATAGGTAGTGACCTCCCACTGTTCCTAACCCCGGCAGTCACGAATGCCGGTTGTTGGTGAATACGACTTGCACATCACTTTGCAAGGTTCCAGAAATCCTTGTTGGAAGATTCCTGGAAATCCTTAAACCAGTTTTTTTTTTATCTGGGAATTTGGGGAAAGTTACTGGAATTTTGCCACCCTACTACCAGACCTGATGTGGCCTGTAAACCATGAGTTTTAGACAACTGTATTAGGGCGAAGCTAGGCCTCAAAATAAGGCTTTATGAGATATGTAATGTATTATCACAGTTTAATTATAACGATAACATTCGCCTAGGAACTCACTTGGTGAAAGCCACAGGACTGAAAATGAACTAATTCAATAACCATGTCTCTGTCACTAACAAATACAGTCATGGGTGGTAACACTACAATTCACTCGAAAAGGCAAGGCACACTGGGAAATTATATTGGAGGTGTTAATAAAAAATGTCAAGCTGATACAACTCCAATCTGGACCCCCTACAGGGTCACAGTGACTCTATCAGATTGAGTAATGACCACATAATCACTTTATGTAACTGTACTCAGATACACACTACATGACCAAAAGTATGTGGACACCCCTTCAAATTAATGGATTCGGCTATTTCAGCCTCACCCGTTGCTGACAGGTGTATAAAATTGAGCACACAGCACTGCAATCTCCATTGACAGTAGAATGGCCTTACTGAAGATCTCAGTGACTTTCAACGTGGCAGCGTCATAGGATGTGGAAGAGCTCAACCCCATCGAACACTTTTGGGATGAACTGTAACGCCGACTGCGAGCCAGGCCTAGTCACCCAACATCAGTACCCGACCTCACTAATGCTCTTGTGGCTGAATGGAAGCAGGTCCCTGCGGCAATGGTCCAACATCTAGTGGAAAGCATTCCCAGAAGAGTGGAGGCTGTTATAGCAGCAAAGGGGTGACCAACTCCATTAATGCCCATGATTTTGAAATGAAATGTTCGACAAGCAGGTGTCCACATACTTTTGGTCATGTAGTGCATATAGTGCAATGCGTTCCTCAAAAATGTTGAGTAATGACAGCACATTGGGGTTTACAGTGAGGGAAGAGGGGGAGAGGGCTGGGGCACTGCTGTCTTGGGCCGATTAACTACGTAAACATGTCTCATGTCTCAGCCGTTCAGCTCTCTTGTCGCTATAGGCTAAAGCGAACACAGAGGAAGACAGAATACTTTTGTCTAGAAAGAACGCTGCAATAATCCCCCAACCAGAGGTCACCTCCTGAACATGTCATCAAGAGGAAATATCCTATCTGCTCTGCCCAACCTCTGTGTTCTGAACAACCGGCTACATCCAGTTTTCAGGGGAAATGGAAAGAGCCTGTGGAGTTCTACTTTTGGGCGTTAACAAGGCGACACTCCATCTTACGTATCTCCTCCTCCAAATTTACTGGATTGGTTCAACAGTACAGAAAATAACCTCACCCGGCAGTATTTTTTTTCTCGCAGGACCAGAAAGAAAGTTTAGGTTCTAAGTTAGGTTATACTCTGCCTGGAAGTGAATTACAGTAGAATGAGATCAAGGACAAAGCTAGGACAACAGAGGACACATCTCTTATTAAACCACTGGTTCATTCATGAAGGCTTATTAAAAAGGAACCCTCCAGAGAAACCCTATGGAACAATCAGAGGGAGACTATAGGTCCTATCAGTGGGAGACTATAGGTCCTATCAGTGGGAGACTATAGGTCCTATCAGAGGGAGACTATAGGTCCTATCAGTGGGAGACTATAGGTCCTATCAGAGGGAGACTATAGGTCCTATCAGTGGGAGACTATAGGTCCTATCAGAGGGAGAATATAGGTCCTATCAGTGGGAGACTATAGGTCCTATCAGAGGGAGACTATAGGTCCTATCAGAGGGAGACTATAGGTCATATCAGTGGGAGACTATAGGTCCTATCAGTGGGAGACTATAGGTCCTATCAGTGGGAGACTGCAGGTCATATCAGTGGGAGACTATAGGTCCTATCAGTGGGAGACTATAGGTCCTATCAGTGGGAGACTATAGGTCCTATCAGTGGGAGACTATAGGTCCTATCAGTGTTTCTACACCTGCATTGCTTGCTGTTTGGGGTTTTAGGCTGGGTTTCTGTACAGCACTTTGAGATATCAGCTAATGTAAGAAGGGCTTTATAAATACATTTGATTTGATCAGTGGGAGACTATTGGTCCTATCAGTGGGAGACTATGCTACGTCCCAAATATAGAGCACTACTTTTGACCAGAGCCCTCAGGGCCCATCCCAATGACCTCAGTTTTACAGGATAAACATAGGTACAGGTAAGCGTTTTCTGAATTTACATTTTTACAAGAATCAACTGATGGTGACTCAATGTTGTTGCTAGCAAATCCTGTGACCTGTTACCAAAACTCAACTCCGCCTCGATATTAAAGAACGAAGTTGAGCGTTCCTCAGCCAGCTTCCCAGTAGATTACAATGGCGATGGACAGAGTTGTGGATAAAACGTTAACAGTATGTTGCCACGCTCAACAAGAATAGCCTATGTAGCTGCCAACACCCCAGAATACCAGAGCAAGACGGAAATGCAAAGAAACAACACAACATAGTCTCCCCTCTGCATTCAAGCAGCCCTTGGCAGCTGATTCTGACCAGGCCAAATAGATTCCAAGAGCGATAGGTGGCCTATGTTTATGTTTTTTACAGTCGTTGGTTTATAGCCATGGATATACGCCCACGTTAGGAACTTCCCTCTTGCACCCATTTCAGCAAACGGGTAGTACCGGCTCTATGTAAGCAAGCCAACGTTTTCAATGATTTGGTCAATGAACCCTGTGGAGCACCTAGTTAACAGTGACAGCCCATCACATTACCCAGGAGTGAGAGATGTACCCTTCTACAGACACGCCCCTCTTTATGAGAGTCACAAGTGAGCATCTGACACTGAAGGAGGCAGTGTAATTCTGCGTTCGTAACCAAGTGGGAAGTAGGACTTTATCACATTCGTCAGGAAAAAAATCCACTTGAACGGCCCTCAAACTGGTAATTACTAGTGGAACACTCGTCTATCATCCTGAGCACCCACTTCTTCCACATGGTGACCTCTAACGTCACCTAATAAGGAACTGGCCTCCATAACAGCAGTTAAATGCAACAACAAAACATTATTTATACAAATCTATTAATGTAGTTTTTTAACTTTATAATTTGCCAATCAGCATTTCTCAACGAGTTCAAATCACATGAATGCATCCAACTGGTATTTGTGACTTCCCAACTGGTAAATTCCCACCTCCCACATGGTTACAAACGCAGCATCAGTGAAAACTTCAGAGGCCCAACATAACAATTAGATCACAACACAAAATGCAAGGAACATTGTGAATGGAATGACATTTTCCTGCAGTAACAAAACCAAACCGTGACACCAAAACTGCAATATGTACCGAACTGTGGGTTTGGTGAACTTTCATTCATTTCCCTAAAAGAGACACAGTAAGCACAGAGCAGCACTCCAGATTTTGTTTGACATTTTACTAAATTATTATTAATCGAGAGAGAGATCTAAATTCAAAGCAATGAGTATCAGAAGCCCAGATTACTTTTTATCACAGACTATGAGATGAAAACGATCTGTCTCTGTCTCTCTCTCTCTCTCTCTCTCTCATACACTGCCTCTATCTCTCTTTCTCCCTTTCTCTTACACTCTCTCTCTCTCTCTCTTCTACTGTATCTCTCTCTCCCTCTCTCTTAAACTATGACACTCTCTCTCCCTCTCTCTTACACTGTGTCTCTCCCTCTCTCTTACACTGCCTCTATCTCTCTCTCTTACAATGTCTCTCTCTCTCTCTCTTACACTGTCTCTCTCTCTATCTCTCGCTCTGCATCTCTCTTACACTGTCTCTCCCTCTCTCTCTCTCTCTCTCTCTTACACTATCTCACTCTCTCTTAACACTGTCTCTCTCAATTAAATTAAATTAAATTAAATTAGCTTTATTTGCATGATGTAACAATGTACATATTGCCAAAGCTTACTTTGGATATTTACAATATGAAAGTAATAATAAGAATCCAAATAGTCAACGGGACAACAGTAACAACAATAACCAAGGGTCAAAATAACCAGGACAACAGTAACAACAATAACCAAGGGTCAAAATAACCAGGACAACAGTAACAACAATAACCAAGGGTCAAAATAACCAGACATTGAACAATAGCAATAAGCATACAGTAGAGGACATGTGCAGATTGATTGGTCTGTCAGAAACTGTCCATCATCTTATGGCAGGCAGCAATGTAGTGCTCTGCCAACCCGCAGCTCTCTGCGTCCTCCCCCAACAGGACGGGTAGCTTACTCTCATCAGAGAAGACTTTGAAACCTTGAATAAGGGTTTCAAATTTGGAGAAATGACACTCTCTAATTGTTTTATATTTTTGACATTTTGTCAGGAAATGCAGCTCCGTCTCAGGTTCTGCTGTTGTGCAGTGGTTGCACAGCCTTTCCTCTACAGGGAGCCAGGTTTTCCTGTGTCTGCCCTTCTCAATGGAAAGGCTGTGCTTACTGAGCCTGTACTTTGTCAAGGTTTGTCTCTCAATTCAATTCAAGGGGCTTTATTAGCATGGGAAACATGTGTTAACATTGCCAAAGCAAGTGAGGTAGATATTATACAAAAGTGAAATAAATAATACAAATTAACAGTAAACATTACACATACAGAAGTTTCAAAACAATAAAGACATTACAAATGTCATATTACGTATATATACAGTGTTGCAAAGATGTACAAATGGTTAAAGTACACAAGGGAAAATAAATAAGCATAAATATGGGTTGTATTTACAATGGTGTTTGTTCTTCACTGGTTGACCTTTTCTTGTGGCAACAGGTCACACATCTTGCTGCTGTGATGGCACACTGTGGTATTTCACCCAGTAGATATGGGAGTTTATCCAAATTGGGCTTGTTTTCGAATTCTTTGTGGATCTGTGTAATCTGAGGGAAATATGTCTCTCTAATATAGTCATACATTTCGCAGGACTTCAGGAAGTGCAGCTCAGTTTCCACCTCATTTTGTGGGCAGTGAGCACATAGCCTGTCTTCTCTTGAGAGCCATGTCTGCCTACGGCGGCCTTTCTCAATAGTAAGGCTATGCTCACTGAGTCTGTACATAGTCAAAGCTTTCCTTAAGTTTGGGTCAGTCACAGTGGTCAGGTATTCTGCCACTGTGTACTCTCTGTTTAGGGCCAAATAGCATTCTAGTTTGCTCTGTTTTTTTGTTAATTCTTTCCAATGTGTCAACTAATTATATTTTAGTTTTCTCATGATTTGATTGGGTCTAATTGTGCTGCTGTCCCAGGGCTCTGTGGGGTGTGTTTGTGTTTGTGAACAGAGCCCCATGACCAGCTTGCTTAGGGGATTCTTCTCCAGGTTCATCTCTCTGTAGGTGATGGCTTTGTTATGGAAGGTTTGGGAATCGCTTCCTTTTAGGTAGTTGTAGAATTTAATAGCTCTTTTCTGGATTTTGATAATTAGTGGGTATTGGCCTAATTCTGCTCTGAGTGCATTATTTGGTGTTCTACGTTGTACACAGAGGATATTTTTGCAGAATTCTGCATGCTGAGTCTCAATTTGGTGTTTGTCCCATTTTGTGAATTCTTGGTTGGTGAGCAGACCCCAGACCTCACAACCATAAAGGACAATGGGCTCTATGACTGATTCAAGTATTTTTAGCCAGATCCTAATTGGTATGTTGAATTTTATGTTCCTTTTGATGGCATAGAATGCCCTTCTTGCCTTGTCTCTCAGATCGTTCACAGTTTTGTGGAAGTTACCTGTGGCGCTGATGTTTAGGCCAAGGTATGTATTGTTTTTTTGTGTGCTCTAGGGCAATGGTGTCTAGATGGAATTTGTATTTGTGGTCCTGGCGACTGGACCTTTTTTGGAACACCACTATTTTGGTCTTACTGAGATTTACTGTCAGGGCCCAGGTCTGGCAGAATCTGTGCAGAATATCTAGGTGCTGCTGTAGGCCCTCCTTGGTTGGTGACAGAAGCACCAGATCATCAGCAAACAGTAGACATTTGACTTCAGATTCTAGTAGGGTGAGGCCGGGTGCTGCAGACTTTTCTATCTCTCTCTCTCTCTTACACTCTGTCTCTCTCTCTCACACTATGTCTCTCCCTCTCTTACACTGCCTCTCTCTCTCTCGTACACTATGTCTCTCCCTCTCTCTTACACTGCCTCTCTCTCTCTTACACTATGTCTCTCTCTCTCTCCCTCTCTCTTACACTATGTCTCTCTCTCTCCCTCTTTGTTCTGCATTGTGCTCTCTCTCTCAGCGACCATGACAGAACAGAACACAAGACAGTCCACTGACTGGATGATAAATCTGATGGCTCAGATAAAATGTCAAAAAAGGTCATTGAGCATCAAGAGGTTTCGGTTTCAAGCAGCCTCACTCCTCACTCCCAAGGTCTGCTCAACGAGGAAAATGCATACAATCACCCATCTTAAATGGTAATGTGGTCAATCTGACTCGGATCAGATTCAACATTTGTTAGGGAGTCACTTGTCTTGCACCAAAGTCCATTACTAACATCTGCATTATGTTCTTGTACTACTCTTAAAAGATGCTATAAAAACAACTCCACAGAAAAGGTTTCGCCCAGAGAACAGATGCTGGTTGTTAGGCTGTGTTTACACAGACAGCCCAATTCTGATATATTTCCACTAATTGATCATTTTACCAATCACATCCGATCTTTCACATCTTTCCATTGTCAGAGCTTATCTGATTGGTCAAAAGACAAATGAGTGAAAAAAAAAGATCAGAATTGGGCTGCCTGTGTAAACGTAGCCTAACAACCTACATCTGTTCTGTGGGAGAAGGTTTTTCTGTGGGGGTGTTTTTATGGCATCTTTTAAGATTAGTACAAATCGTAAGGAGGTGACAGAGCCAAACAACCCAATTGGAGTATGCCAGGTTCTCCAGAGTTTACTCTTGCTATAACCGAGTCATACTAGGAAAATACAGGATAGGACGGACTTTAATGTCCTCAAGGGGAAAATTGTCTTAGACACACAGCACTACTGTATACAAAATAGACACTGTACATTACACACTCAACATCATACATTGCATGTTACCCCTGACATACATAATGGGGCGGCAGGTAACCTAGTGGTTAGAGTGTTGGGCCAGTAACCGAAAGGTTGCTGGATCGAATCCCCGAGCTGACGAGGTAAGAATCTGTCATTCTGTCCCTGAACAAGGCAGATAACCCACTGTTCCCCAGTAGGCTGTCATTGGAAATAACAATTTGTTCCTAACTGACTTGCCTAGTTAAATAAAAAAAGAATACATGTTGCACATTTCCCAGTGGCGTACTAACACAGCTCAGCTTACTTATTGCGGTTTAGGTATTTGATGGACATGGGAATGAAGAAGTTCTTCACTATGATTATTATTTCCAGAACACTTGAAAATATTAAGAAACACAGTCAGCTAAGCTAAGTGGGGCGTTAACGCTTCTGCTTGTAGTGAACATGAGCTTGTAGAAAAAATGATGGATAACATTTGATTTGGCTGTAAGTGTTCAACATAGATCAATTTCCTTTGTTTTTTTGTGTCTAGCACCAGAGATAGGCTAAAGCTTTGTATAGAGGCAAGACAAACTCAAGTAGACAAACTCAAACAGAATGGCTAGAAATGAATTTGAATATCAGACAGGGCAGAGGATGGTTCATTTGCCTGGCAGGTACCATATAAGGGATAACACGTTTCTTTTCCTGGAGAGTGGAGAGGAGAGGAGCTCAGCCTAACACATGCTATATTCAGACCACGATTCAGCTTCAATGTCAACACAGTGTGAATGGACAATCATGTCAGGGGCAAATACTAAGGGTTACACAGAGGTCATGGCTGGGCCAACTGTATTTTCTATACATTCTATGGCTCTGTGGTACAATACAGTGTGAAGCGATGGAGCAATACAGTTGTTTCCAGCCAACAATGCCTGGGGTGTTGGGGTTACATGACAACCCACATATTGTTGCCCAGTACTGTACTGTGTTGATTTGAATCAACACATGATATGACACAGGTGAATCAGTTCCATTGACGACAACATGGATGATGCCCTTGTCTCCCTGGAGTCTCTTTCCTCCTCACTAGTCCCTCACTCCTATTGGTGACACTAAAGCATATGTTACCCACGGATGAGAGCTCTGGTAGAAATGAATAAGATTCTTATTGGGATCTCAACCTAACAGACAGTTTGACTAATCGATTCGAGTTTCAGGAGAGAAAAAAAGCCATCGGAGAACAAAGAAATCTACAGAGAAACCAAAAATTGATGAGGCGTTTGTTATCTTCCATGCTAACTGCCAGATCACCAGGGACAAAGAGAGAAGCTCTGGACAGTTTCCAGCTACAGGCTTCATTTGTCTGTGTTGCTCGGAGGCTAACCCTAATTTAGCACACAGCGTAGCATCCCTCATGCCAATTCATGTCCTGAAAACCACAATGAGAAGAGGGAGGAGGAATATGAATATCTCTCTCAATATGTTTCTCAAAAGATGTTGCACATTCTCTATGCATATGATATAACTGTTGATTTGCAGACATACACATCCACAGTTTGCCTAACTTGTGTTGCATCCTAAAAGATTATTGCAGTAATTAAAAATATTTAAATACAGATTGCTTCTAAGTGAGCACTGTGTAAAGTGAGCACTGTGTAAAGTGAGCACTGTGTAAGTGAGCACTGTGTAAGTGAGCACTGTGTAAGTGAGCACTGTGTAAAGTGAGCACTGTGTAAAGTGAGCACTGTGTAAGTGAGCACTGTGTAAGTGAGCACTGTGTAAAGTGAGCACTGTGTAAAGTGAGCACTGTGTAAGTGAGCACTGTGTAAGTGAGCACTGTGTAAAGTGAGCACTGTGTAAAGTGAGCACTGTGTAAAGTGAGCACTGTGTAAGTGAGCACTGTGTAAAGTGAGCACTGTGTAAAGTGAGCACTGTGTAAGTGAGCACTGTGTAAAGTGAGCACTGTGTAAAGTGAGCACTGTGTAAGTGAGCACTGTGTAAAGTGAGCACTGTGTAAAGTGAGCACTGTGTAAGTGAGCACTGTGTAAGTGAGCACTGTGTAAAGTGAGCACTGTGTAAGTGAGCACTGTGTAAAGTGAGCACTGTGTAAAGTGAGCACTGTGTAAGTGAGCACTGTGTAAGCGAGCACTGTGTAAGTGAGCACTCTATTTAGTCTAAAGAGAAAGAATGTTCAATCAACTGTTCTTGAATGTGGGGAAAAAGAGATTCCTGGTGCATCAAGGAGCAGGAATAGCCCAAGCATGACGTTACTTATCCGTTGTGCTTATTGTGTTTATCATACACACCCACACACATACCTAAAATGGTGTTAGCACTGCATGGTAAAACATGCCAACTACAAACATTAACCAAAGCCAGAAAGGTTTAATTAAGTGGTGTAGCCAAGAGGTGATCCAGAAAAATCCACACAAAAAGGCTCATAAGAGTGGAACATTTCCAACAGGTTTAATGGTCCAGCAGCCCGTGTCTTTTCTAAATTACAGCCAATTACAAATACGGAGAAAGTATTGTACTTTTATTTTTTTCATTAAAGAGCAAGTCAACAATCGTGAAGAAACCGCTGTCCAATACAAGCTACAATTAGGTATCTGTCAAATTCAATCATTTCAGGAAAACATAGTGACTGTGAGCTCTCGTTCTCCATGGTCGACGTGAGTAAGACATTTAAGCATGTTAACCCTTGCAAGGCTGCCGGCCCAGACGGCATCCCTAGCCGCGTTCTCAGACCATGTGCAGACCAGCTGGCTGGAGTGTTTACGGACATACTCATTCTCTCCCTATCCCAGTCTGCTTCAAGATGTCTACCATTGTTCCTGTACCTAAAAAAGCGAAGGTAACTTAGCTAAATTACTATTGCTCTGTAGCACTCACTTCTGTTATTATAAAGTGCTTTGAGAGGCTAGTTAAGTATCATATCACCTTCACTTTACCCAATGCTCTAGACCCACTACAAATTGCATACCGCCCCAACAGATGCACAGATAACGCAATCGCCCCCCCCCCCTCCCAGGGGATCCCATCAGGGCGAACCGGCCGAGACATGAGCGCTGGGCAAGCTGGTTGGGGCATGGAAGACCGACGAACCGGCAGAGGCATGGGAGCCTGGCGAACCCGGCTGAGGCATCGGAGTCTAGCAAACCGGCTGAGGCGTAGGAGCCTGGCGAACTGGCTGAGGCATGGGAGCCTAGCAAACCGGCTGAGGCATGGGAGCCTAGAAAACCGGCTGAGGCATGGGAGCCTGGCGAACCGGGTGAGGCGTAGGAGCCTAGCAAACCGGCTGAGGCATGGGAGCCTAGCCTACCGGCTGAGGCATGGGAGCCTGGCGAACCGGCTGAGGCATGGGAGCCTAGCAAACCGGCTGAGGCATGGGAGCCTAGCGAACCGGCTGAGGCATGGGAGCCTGGCGAACCGGCTGAGGCATGGGAGCCTGGCGAACCGGCTGAGGCATGGGAGCCTGGCGAACCGGCTGAGGCATGGGAGCTTGGCGAACCGGCTGAGGCATGGGAGCCTGGCGAACCGACTGAGGCATGGGAGCCTGGCGAACCGGCTGAGGCACGGGAGCCTGGCGAACCGACTGAGGCATGGGAAACTGGCGAACCAACTGAGGCATGGGAGCCTGGCGAACCGGCTGAGGCATAGGAGCTTGGCGAACCGGCTGAGGCATGGGAGCCTGGCGAACCGGCTGAGGCATGGGAGCCTGGCGAACCGGCTGAAGCATGGGAGCCTGGCGAACCGGCTGAGGCATGGGAGCCTGGCGAACCGGCTGAGGCATGGGAGCCTGGCGAACCGGCTGAGGCATGGGAGCCTGGCGAACCGGCTGAGGCATGGGAGCCTAGCGAACCGGCTGAGGCATGAAGACCTGAAGATCCCGTTGCGGCGTAGAAACCCAATGGGCCGACTGAAGCATGACGTGGGATGGGAACCTGCCGAGCCAACCGAGGCAAGGAAACTCTCGAGCCAGCAAGGGCGTGGAAGCCCGACGAGCTGGCTTAGGCACCCCCGGTTTCATCGGTGGCGGCCCCCGAGCCTGTCACCCACAAAACAAAAATAATTCCCCGATGCTTCTTGTAGTGGTGTCCGCATTCTGTCACATATTGTCACGGGAGCGGCGCAGGAGATGAGAAGCAGGTACGGGGAGTGAAGGTCTATTAGCTGACGGACATGAAATGGAACAGGAACAGCTTCAGGAAAAGGAACACATAACAAACACAATACGGAACAATGCAGACACAGGGAACACAACCAAGGAACAGACAGGTATAGAGGGGGTAATCAACAAAGTGAAGGAGTCCATATGAGTCCAATGAGCACAGCTGCATGTAATGTTGGCAACAGGAGTGTATGATGACGGGTAGCCTAGTGCCCTCGAGCGCCAGGGAGGAGGAGCGGGAGCAGGCATGGCACATTTGGCCTCATTTGATAAAAAAATATATTAAAAAATTAGCCAATCAGTGTTGAGCTGAGCTCAACTGTCGGTTGTCCTGTCACAGCAAAACATGACATTACATTTTAGAAAACAAGCATCGATGACAAAGCGCATGGGCCCTCACAGCTCTTTCCCCCCCCACAAGTGGGTCTGCAGGGGTGTCCCGTACGCCAGTGAAGGTGCCCATAAGCAATCATTTCTGGTGAAAAAACATGGATATAGCATTTTGGAAATAAACTCTTCATGTACAGTATTTATTTATATTTTTAGTCAGGGACCCACGGTCCGCCAGTTGAGTGTGGGGGCCATAGAGGATAAAAATCACACCAGGCTTTGACACGGATTGACATCAAGGTGTTTAAAAAGGGGAGTTGTGCTGATAACATTTACACTGAAATAGCCAACCGAAGCCATTTCCACTTAGACAAGGGCTGGGGCACAGGCCATGGACAGGGCACTATTCAGAGAAATAGAATTCCATACGGAAGGATTCCGTTTCCATGGCACTATTCACTCTCCTGACTAACAACAGAGCAACCGAGAGGTTGATGAGGAGGAGGTTTGTGTGGGAGAGGAGAGAGAGACACGAAGTGACTCGGATGAGAAAGAAAAGCAGTGAGGTGGATGCAAGAAGAAGGGACTGGTGGGGGAGGGATAAAGGGAGGGAGGGAGTGAGGATAGTGCTGAGCGATTAACTGAAATGTCGGTTATTTCTCATTTTTTAAACAACTAATTGACCAATGTGATTCAAATATTTTGATTCCATTTCTTTCTTTCTTCCTGTGAGCTCAATGCCCACATTGTGCATTTCTCTACAGATAAATTCGATCAAGCCCATCAAGAGTTCTTTTAACTTGTTTTGTACAGTAGTGGGCACTATATGCTGGGGTCATGGGTCACTGGTCACATGTATATAGGTAGCACAGATGACCAGGAAGGGTTAGCACAGATGACCAGGAAGGGTTAGCACAGGTGACTAGGAAGGGTTAGCACAGATGACCAGGAAGGGTTAGCACAGGTGACCAGGAAGGGTTAGTACAGGTGACCCGGAAGGATTAGAACAGGTGACCAGGAAGGGTTAGCACAGATGACCAGGAAGGGTTAGTACAGGTGACCAGGAAGGGTTAGTACAGGTGACCAGGAAGGGTTAGAACAGGTGACCAGGAAGGGTTAGTACAGATGACCAGGAAGGATTAGTACAGGTGACCAGGAAGGATTAGTACAGATGACCAGGAAGGATTAGTACAGGTCACCAGGAAGGATTAGTACAGGTGACCAGGAAGGATTAGCACAGGTGACCAGGAAGGATTAGCACAGGTGACCAGGAAGGATTAGCACAGGTGACCAGGAAGGATTAGCACAGGTGACCAGGAAGGATTAGCACAGGTGAGAGGAGAGGGCAGTTCTTACCGTTCACAGTTTATAGAATCCATCTCCCTTCACCTTTTGTATAGGAATATGTGCATTGGCGCTATTTATATTTTATATGCGCAATAACTGGGAGCTTCACCCGAAAAGGGTAACATTTGGAAAGCTGATTCTTGTTAACGCATTATGGATGGCTCTCCTGTGCCAGTGGCTTTTCATAGACAATCACCACTACACGTGGTAATTAACTACAATGACCATAATCCATTGCGCAATCGAGAGGGATCGAGAGCATTTGCTTTGTGAGGTACCTCTACCTGAAAATACATGACCTAAGTGATTGATAGTTGGCATTCAGCAGTTATAAAAGTATGCCTTATTTACTTTGAAGAACTAAAATAGTGATTTTGTCAGACAGAATAGGCAGCAGCTCTATAGAGATGAGATGATGAATTGGAATGAAATCATAAAGTCATCAAATAAAACAAATGTAATACACACAACAACTGAAATATTCTATTGAAGTAAATGATGGTTAATACTGTAAGTAATAAGCAGTAATGGGCAGTCACCACCATCATGGGACTTGTATTAATTGTTTAATTCTGTGTTGTTACAGCGTTCAACCCACATAACGCACAGTGCATTGAGTGTTTAAAAAATAATCAAAACCGAAATAGAAAGCTGTGATTATTTTTTAATAATCAAACCGAAACCAAACCAACCTCAAAAAGCACTATTCACTCAGCACTAGGAGGGTGAGATGGGAGGGAGGAGAGGAGGGAGAGACTTGTGGGGTAGGGTAGGGAAGGAGGGAGGGATGGGATAGAGGGAGGAGAGGAGGGACTGGCAGGGTAGGGTAGGGAAGGAGGGAGGGATGGGATGGGATAGAGGGAGGAGAGGAGGGACTGGCAGGGTAGGGTAGGGAAGGAGGGAGGGATGGGATAGAGGGAGGAGAGGAGGGACTGGCAGGGTAGGGTAGGGAAGGAGGGAGGGTTGGGATAGAGGGAGGAGAGGAGAGGAGGGAGGGACTGATGGGGTAGGGTAGGGAAGGAGGGAGTGATGGGATAGAGGGAGAAGAGGAGGGAGGGACTGGCGGGGTAGGGTAGGCAAGGAGGGAGGAATGGGATGGGATAGAGGGAGGAGAGGTACTGCTCAGCTGCTGTGATTATCAAAAAAAGGTCTCCCTGTCCAACAGTTTCTCAAAGCAGTATACCTGGGTCTCTTTCTGTTGTTTTTTCCTCTTTCTTGTATTTCTGAATTGTTTTTATCTAGCAGGTGTGGACTGGGCCATGGTGCCTCCCTCTGTAATGATTAGGCTTAATCATGTCCATGTTGTTGACAGTGGAACGTCAATAAAGGGGGTAAATAAAGTGATCAATAACGTGTAAACCTGAGAACAACATTTGGACAGAGCTACAGCCTCTGCTTTGTGTCTTTGGCCAGAGAGAATTCTGAAGAGTATAGGAATAGAAATGCAATGGCAAGGAGGTAGCTAAGAGATCATAAGAGATTCTGTTGCATGTGATATTGACTGGATCAACGTTCTACACCTAAAACCTCTGTAATAACAACTAACATGATACTAGAAAATAAAAGAAGGAGGTAGGAGGGGAGGTTAGGTTAGGGTAAAGTAAATCAAATAACACTGAGGCCATTTGTTTCCCAATTATCTCCAATTTGAGCCTCCATCTGTAAGGCTTTGTCCCAAATGGCACCCTATTACCTATGAAGTTCACAAAAGTGCACTAAATAAGGAATAGGGTTCCATTTGGGATGCCAGTGTACACTCAGCGGTGGGAGGGAGGGTGAAGAGATGAAAAGATAGAGGTCTTCTTGCAGGGAAGATCTCTCTAAGAGGTTCTGGATGGTGTTGTGTTGTGATAAAGGGCTTCTGTTGCTAAGATACTGGAAGCAGTGTGCATGCAGGATCTACGGTGCGGGAGGGGGGGGGGGGTCACAGCCAAAGTGGTTTCTGAGAGGTGATGGGGATGATGACGTTTGATCCTCAAGATCAACTCCAAACGCCTGGGAAATACACCAATCTACTGGGATAACTTTTGACCCTAACCCTTTTTGACCCTAACCCTTTTTGACCGTAATCCTTTTTGACCCTAACCCTTTTTGACCCTAACCCCTTTTGACCCTAACCCTTTTTGACCCTAACCCCTTTTGACCCTAACCCTTTTTGACCCTAACCCTTTTGACCCTAACCCTTTTTGACCCTAACCCCTTTTGACCCTAACCCTTTTGACCCTAACCATTTTTGACCGTAATCCTTTTTTACCCTAACCCTTTTTGACCCTAACCCCTTTTGACCCTAACCTTTTTTGACCCTAACCCCTTTTGACCCTAACCCCTACCCTTTTTGACCCTAACCCTTTTTGACCCTAACCCCTTGTGACCCTAACCCTTTTTGACCCTAACCCCTTTTGACCCTAACCCTTTTTGACCCTAACCCCTTGTGACCCTAACCCTTTTTGACCCTAACCCCTTGTGACCCTAACCCTTTTTGACCCTAACCCCTTTTGACCCTAACCCTTTTTGACCCTAACCCCTTTTGACCCTAACCCTTTTTGACCCTAACCCTTTTTGACCCTAACCCTTTTCCACAAAATGTAACTTCCCTTTTTACTTGCACACACCTCATTGTACATGTGGTCATGGGAATCAACCAAAAACCAAACTGTTCTGATAGAATACACCTGGACATGGACAGACACAAGAGGGAGATTGGGGCTACCAGATAGCTTAAGTATAATGTACAGTATACACTGAGAGTACAAAACATTAAGAACACCTGTTCTTTCCATGACATAGACTGACCAGGTGAATCCAACTGAAAGCTATGACTCCTGATTGATGTCACTTCTTAAATCCACCTTTATCAGTGTAGATGAAGGGGAGGAGACAGGTAAAAATGTAAGCCTTGAGAAACTTGAGACATGGATTGTGTACAGTATGTGTGCCAAAATATTGAAGTGCCTTTGAACGTTCTAGCTGCCAGGTGATTCAGAGCCTCAGTCCCCGGACCACTTTCAGCGACGGCTCTTCTAGAGTGCACATACTCCAGTACTCAGGAGCTGGTTAAATGCTTCCATGGGGGTTGAATCTCCGAGGCAAATTAATAGCAGATCTGTTGGGGGAGATTCACGTTACGGCGCAGGGGAATTCAATTACAGTGGCCGCAAACCTGGTTACAGCTGGAGGGGAGCCAGGAGAGACTTGAGCTCGCTCACCTACACAGTCAAATCGGCAGAATGAATTCAACTACCATGGAGTCAAATGCAACACTATTTGACCCCCATTTTGTGTTAAAACAACTCATGTCATGGTGTTGATATTTTGGAGAGAATTAAAATGATATATTTGTTGTTTTTAATTAACTACCTTAACATTTTACACTTTTCTGTGTTGTTTTGAATTCACAATCAACTACAGCAGAGTACACTTCTCTTTCAGTTTACTTCCTTTGAGTTATAAAGATGTAAAGCTTTGTTTAAATATTTCTTAATGTGTCACATTATGGTGGTTTGCAATGTGATATTCAATCACTTTTACGTCTCAACTTGAATTTTAGAATGCCTGACAGAGTAGGGGAGGAAATACAGCACATGAAGATGACCTACACCATGTCAACTGGAACAACTATCTCACTAACGGTTGCTATATATCCAACCACATACAGATTGGATAAGTATAAAAAAAGATATTTCTTATATTTGTGTAGCATCAGATCCCTGTCTGAATACCCATACTAGCGTACTAAATAGAATGTGAAAACTTAGCGTTTTATAGTACTTTTGAAAATAGTGCTAAAAATAGGTAATCTAATGCGCGTTGACTCTAGCCATTCGTTCAATTTGGTACAGCACGTCAATTTATCTGATTAGCACTAGAACCACGTTTTTCTCCATCCACACTGACTTAAAGCGAAGGGAGCAGAGGAGAAGGGGAGTGAGCTGGCTAACTGCCACACAGCCCTGGCTGGTTCATTCTGTGCTGTGTGTCACCTGACTGGACGTCCCCCTCTGAAGGCCTCTCTCCAGCCAGGCGAGGCAGAGGAAGGGACAGTGGCACTGTCTGAAAGAGACAAGCCAGGTGATATGGAAGGTACTGCAGGTGTAAACTCCCTAGGGCTCCTCCTTCCTTAAAATATAGAAATTCCTGTCAAACCAGGAATTAACCCTTCATAGATGGATAGAAGAGAAAGTCAACACTATATTGAAGCATGTCAAACTATTGTCGATGTAGCCATTTTATCAAGGTGAAAAGGCTAAAAGTCATATTCATGGTGATTTTAGCCAATAAGCATCCAGTATCTAAACTACCAGGTTTCTAAGTGTTTTTCTTGTATTGCCAACGTTTAGACACTGTGGTTTAAGGAAGAAGCGGGTCATCCCTGCAGGCATTTGGAGTACAGTGCACATACACAAAATACAAAGCCACCATCTCAAGCCAAGACTCAGCCAGCATGGTTATTTGTGCCTTGGGCTAATTCATGTGACCACTCCTGATACAAGCATCATCTGGGGAGCTTACATAAACATACAGCTCCACAGTGGAGAGCTGCTGGGACCTATATAAACAGGGGGAGATCTGATATAGTAAAAACAACAGGATCGTGAGGAAAGAGAAACAAATACAGCAGTCTGTTCCCACACTTAGATATAAGGGTCACATGTCTGTATCACAAACTCTCTGACTGATATAATCAACAGACAAAGAAAGTGGATTAGACTGATCTAGAATGCTGTATTGGAACACAACAGACAACTGACCCACGTATTGTGTGGAGTCTTGCTTTTAAGTTTGAGTTCTTTTTTTCACTTGCTCAATAATTCATTTACAAGCCCTTAAATTTCAATAGGGGCCTGATGAACACTTTCCATTCCCCAGGTGTTTGAAACAGCAGTTCTTTGGAAGAGCACATATTTAGTGTAGTAGACAGATAGAGAGAGAGAGAGAGAGAGAGAGAGAGAGAGAGAGAGAGAGAGAGAGAGAGAGAGAGAGAGAGAGAGAGAGAGAGAGAGAGAGGGGAGAGAGAGAGAGAGAGAGAGGGGGGGGGGGGGGGGGGAGAGAGAGAGGGGGGAGAGAGAGAGAGTGTAAGAGAGGGAGAGTGTAAGAGAGAGTGTGTAAGAGAGAGAGAGAGACCCCCAAAGACCCAAAAAGCATCCTATTCCCTAGTGGACTCCTTTCCACCAGTCCTATATGTCCAGGTTAAATGTGGTGCACTATAAAGGGGATACTGCCATTCGGGATGCAGCCTTAGTCTCCTGAATTGTTTTGGGGATATTCTACAGAGCACATAGAAAATGATCTGGGGGGGCTCTCAAACACAACTTCCTTCTGACATAAAACTTGATACTAAAAAAGTCTTATCTCTTACAAACATCCTAAGTCATTTAAGTGGCCTAGCCAAACATTTCCCCTCCCTCAGACACAATCAATAAAGGCCTAGTTTATTGTAAAGCAAATCACATTTCAATAGGACAGACGCAATGATACCAGTCTAAGGCACTGCATTTCAGTGCCAAAGGCATCATTACAGACTGGTTTGATTGCAGGCTGTATCACAATCGGCCGTGATTGGGAGTCCAATAGGGCGGCGCACAATTGGCCCAGTGTCATCCGGGTTAGGGTTTGGCCATCATTGTAAATAACAATTTGTTCTTAACTGACTTGCCTAGTTAAATAAGGTTAAATAAACAAATCAAAATGATTAAATATATAATTAAAACGCCAAATTATCAATAGGAAGCCGAATAATAAGAGGGGAATGAGAGATGACACGCATGGAGTTTTACAAATCAAGAGCTCTGAGCTCTGATGGTCAGTTTTTAAAGTTTTTAAAATGAATAAAATAGAGCAGTGGGCCTCAACATTTTATTAGGAACATAATAAAACACAAAACAGCATATAACTGTTGTTTCTCTAAAGGCATATCCTTCGCAAAATCTCAATAACAAAATAACCCCATGTTTTCATCCCAATACTTCTAAAGTCTACAAACCCGAAACAGTACACACTAACTTCAGGAGGATGCTCATCTGTGCCAGCACTATCATCTCCTTCTGCCTCATAATTCTAGAACTTCTTCTAGAACTGTTATTTTGCCTAAATTATTACAACTTCCGTTTTACCCATGGCGCTCAGATTGGCTTCGTATACGTGTTTTTTCGCTATCTAATATTAAATGGATGCTTTTGCTAATGGTCTTCTCCATGATAACAACTAGGGGACTGAGCAATGGTCAATCGAGACCGTTTCCGTAGCAACAAGCATCAGCAGCACCTCAAAACAAATTCAGCATCATTATAAGTCACTGTTTATTAACCAGTGAAAAGCGTTGAATGTGGGAAACATTAGTTCTAGCAATAATGAGAGACATTGCATTCCTGTATTCCCTAATGAGTATTCGGTCAATTATGAGAAATTGAATGATCTGCAATAAAATAGGCCTTTGACTCAGCAATGATGCTCCAACCTGGCGCAATAACATTGCCACTTGATGGAAGGCACCCCCTAAATCCATCTTTAAACTAAAAATATTTGGTAGATTATTCCATGCGTAAAGTTACTTTCACGTGTATCAGTTTATTCATGAGTAATAAATGCGTCGCCTAATAAGAAATGTATAAAGCAGGACTTACCTGCTTCCATACAAAGGCATCCTTTTCGTTTAACTTCCAAGACCCGACCACATGGATGGCAGACAGCATAACTCCAGTGATAACGGCAGCCCGCATCCGAACCGGGAGCAGTGTGTAAATGACATGGATAAAAAACACTGTCCACCAAATTCCCTCAGAGGCACTTTGCGGATGTACGAGGAGGACCCCGATCACTTGTAATACCAGCACGACTAGAATGACCACATAGCAGACTATCCACATGTGATCCTGATGAAACCCGTTCCGATTGCACACCACCATCAAGATGAGGATAAGTAAGATGGCCAAGGAAAATACCACAACGTAAGCTATCCGGCATCCTCCCCCCGCGCAATGGAATGTCAGCATGACCGCGCACAGGAGCACCAAAACGGCCATGAGCATGGTCAAACTGCTCTGGTTGAGCCGGAAAAAGTAACGCTGGTACAGCCTCTCCAACTTCTCCGATTGGAATTTCTTGGATCTGAAAATCTGCATCATGCTGCTGCAGCACACGACCATGGAAATGTGAACTTCGGGCATGAGTTCCTCCTCCTCGGGTTTGGTGCCCTTCACTCTACGGTCCTCCAAGCCCAACTCCACCGATATGGGTCTCACTTCCACGGCTCCATCTGCGTGTTTAGGGGACGATCGGTTGTTGTTTCGGCTCTCCTCTCCAGTGCCATGCTCTTGCCACGCAGACCTAGACCTAAAACTGACCCTGCTAACCATTGTCGTGGTTCGTCCTGGTCTGGGCTGTCGGTCGGGATCATCATCTCCTTCAGTCCATCTGCTGTTCGAACGGGCGAGCTTTTTGCTCGGAGATCTAGCCGAGTATGGGCATCCGTTGGCAATATACTCAGACTCGCCCCAAGCTGATCTTAGTTCAGTCCCTCCCCTCAGCCCAGGCGCACCGACTCCGGGCGGGCTAACACTGTTAGATCGGGACATGGTATTTCTCAGATAAAAATAATAGAAAAAGCAACGCACAGAACCACACACGCGCCTGCTTAAAGTTTCTCATGAAAGCCAACTCGACCCTAAACTTTTTAAGAATTAGACTAATGTTCTTGTTACAAATGTTGTTACATTTGTTACAATGTTTTCTTCGGCGGCAGGTCTATGAAACGCATGGTAAATCAGCGACGGGTTAATTCTAGAGGTAAGGTAACAATCAGAGGACGTTAAAGTCAATTAAATGTGTCCAGTTGAAAGTCCACTACGGTAGAACAAATGTGTGTCCAGGATACTGTTGAAATTGTGATGCATAGGCCTATTCATGACTTTGGATAAATTTGGCAGCAGATGGTAAAATGCTCTGAAAATAACTTAAAATCAATGAAATAGGAAGAAAAGTCACATGGGAGATATACGATAACAACAAACGCAACTATGGTGGATAATATATTTACAGGAGAAGTTCGTTTTAATTCATTATAATCCAAACATGAAGCTCTGTATGCAGAAATATTGCCGAATGTTGTTATATAGGCCATGGAATAAAAACGTTACACAACTCCAATAGTTGGTCATACAAACATATATTACGTTGCGAATATGTTACCCAAACACTTTATTTAAAAAAATAATGAAAATAAAAAATGTGATGTTGTGGTGGACAATCCCATATTGACGTCTAGGCTACATTAGTTTTGCGTCTCATCAAGTGCTAGAAGTCGTACACCTGTGCATCTTATTGCAGCCTTGTCGCTGCTTGGATGGTTACATCCTTACAATTAATATGAAAATGTATCCACTCACTACAGTACATCGCTCTGGATAAGAGCATCTGCTAAATTACTCAAATGCAAATGAAATGTAAATTACGAAACCGTCACAGCACGACCCTCGCGCGCTTTCATTGCCGAGCGGAGGGGAGGAAGACTCCGCAATTCCACACACCCAAAAGTCCACACACCGACATCCAAAAAACGGTTCTCATCAGTATTAGTCTGACTGCATAGTATGACAAACTGCTAAATCCCTGAAGAATCCAGTTTTGATCCATACGATTCATGCAGCACACATCACCCAACGATACCGCAGCATTTGGTCCTCATTCCGTCCCCTATTTGTATTCCTGCAACGTCGAACGTAAAGTATTCAGACCGATTGACCGGGTTTTTTTTTTTCTGCGCGCAATCCCTGCAGGGTATGATATGGAGTCATGCATTGTGGTTGTAGGCAGGCATCAATGGTTTTACTGCTCGTTGTTGTTGGGTTGCCATTCAACCAAATCTGATTCCGAAAAGTCGGCCTTTTGCTCATTCCTATTGGATATGCAAGAGTATGACTTTCACGTTGAATCTTTTTTCATTGGCTGTCGACCGTGTCAGTTGGAGACGCGACTCCTGCGCGGTCTCCCGCGTTTGGATAAATGGGCGGGTCTGTGATCACAGCTGGACCTCGAGCGAAAGCAAACTAAACCCCCGACGTGCTGCTGGACCCCTATGTAGCTTATTTGGTGGGGCATATTGATAAACAAATAGAAGACAATTGTGTATTTTGCTATGACCTGTGCAGCAGACCTAATTGATTTTGGGTGTGACTTCTGCCACCCTGGCAACCAAGGGACATTTTCCTTTTATGGTCTCCAGACCAAAGCCTGGAGGAAACTGCTATAAATTTCAGTTGACAGCCCTGTACCTTGCAAGTCAATGTCATTCTTGAGTCAAATGGTCAAGGTATTTGTTGAGTTAGTGAGATATAGACAAGTTGAGCAGTATGGTGGGGCGAAATCTTTATTCTAATAACTTTCCAGACTTGTTCTCTTTCAGTTATCATTTCAACTCATAATATAGTCCATGATAGTAATGATATGAACATAGGGTTACATAGGTTTAACCTCTTGAAACCACATGTCGATCTAAATTCCGCAATTTTAACTGCATGTTTGTCATATGACCGCTTGGTGACTGTTTTTTTTATGCTGAGAGGAGCTCTCTGTTACTCTGTCACATGTATAACTCCTTATATGGCCATAAAAAAACAGGAAGTTAAGATCCCAACCACACCAAGTAACCATTTAATATATCCAGTGTTTTTTTCTTTGGTCACCTGATAAAACGATTGCATGAATTACAACCAGGAGAGACAAGATGCTACTGTGTCTATATCGTGTTGCACGCAGCACGTCCTAAGAACATGCTCGTTTTAGATGTGGCATTTGTATCGTAAATCGTAATGACACTGGCTGTGTGTCCAATGACGTCTTACTAATTCTTAACCTAACCTCTTGAAAGGCGGATAGTGTATATGTTTCACTTTCCAGGGACAGGACATTCTGGAAACAAGCATAGTAGGACCACTGAAACTCCACAATGGGAGGGAACTTGATCGCACGATTCAACATCAGTGTCCATCATTATGGCATACAGTATCATTGCCTTTGTTGGTCAGTGAAACAAATGGCTCTGAACAAAACGAACACAAAACACACAGAGTAGGACAGTGCACGTGACCTGTGTCTTTCCGACAGCCCTACTATCTGTCATTTTTTAAATGTAACCTTTATTTAACTAGGAAAGTCAGTTAAGAACAAATTCTTATTTACAATGAAGGCCTACCTTGGCCAAACACTTCCCTAATCCAGATGACGCTGGGCCAATTGGGCATCACCCTATGGAACTCCCAATCACGGCCAATTGTGATACAGCCCGGGATCGAACCAGGGTCTTTAGTGATGCCTCTAGCACTGAGATGCATTGCCTTAGACCGCTGTGCCACTCGGGAGCCCCAAGCATTAAAAAAACGAACAACATCTTGATAATTAATTCTGCTGCTTCCCGATGAACCGTTATATTAGTGTGGGAATCACAGTGAGGATTAAACCTGTGTCATGACTGTCTTGATCAGGTCAGGTTACAGGAGACCACAACCCTACAGATTATCTCTCAACCCCAACAGAGGAGGAGAGATATAGGGGTCTGAAGACGTGGGGGTGTTTTATGGCCCCCACGCCCCTGGTACATCTCAGGCCACAGAAAAATTCCTTTGTCCTGTTACTATGGAGAACCAGCCTCAGAACATTAAACATGAACTAAAGGGACTTTGGAACAAGGGTTTTCATCAGCCACAATGGTGGTCATGACGATAGATGGACTATGAAAATGTATGTCATTGTTGTTCTGTTCTTAAAGGTTAATAGATGACGTTATTACAAAAACATTGTAATGTGAAGGGTTTTCCTAGTATATGTTTGATGTTTATACATTGTACGTTGTATGGAAAATATCAAAATCAAAGAGAATGTTTTGGGGAGGATGAAATGTTAAGTTAGTTGTCTAAAATGGGATTTGAGAAAAATCTAGCCCTTGCCTCATTAACTTGGTACACCCAGAGAATTACCCTAAAGGCGGCTATGCCCACTTTTGACCCAAGGGTATAAAACCTGTGAGTATAGAATTTACAATAAGACTACGTGACCCCAGCTGCAGCAGGGTCTTAAAAAGTCAACAAACCCAGAAAGCAACACAAGTTTAAGGACAAAGAAATCCTTTTCTACCCAAGCTACGGATGAGTTGCTGTGTCTAAGCGGGTGAATTCAAGTCGAACCACCTAGCCTCCATCTCCCATTGAATCGTGGTATCTAAAGGGTTTCATTCCTATGAGCTCTGAGCTACAGAGCTGTCTGTCCTCAGGAGACCCCTTCCAGAGAAAGGGGTGAGGGAACAGACTCCTAGGCCAAAAGGACACTGACACCGGGAAGACGGTCAGAGAGGTGCGCCAGAGTAGCGTGCCATCGAACAGCTGAAGGCCTACGCAGAGAATCCCCAGAGATCATTCCCACGTAATTACATCATTATATTCTGACCCATAAGAGCGGCAGTTTGGGACAAGGCTAGGGTTAGAATAGCATAGCTGACAAATTCACCCAAATGTATATTTCTCTTATGTACTTCTTGTTTTTCTCTCTCTTTTGAAATTCCCATTGTGGGTAACACGCGCCAGTGTGTTGGCCCGTTATACTAAGTTCTAATTAATAGCCTATAATGTGTTTTGTCTATGTGTATATTTTATCATAATTTTAGCTTTTTAGTAAGTAAATATTCAACTAAGATTGGTGTGGTACGAATTCATTAGTGGGACATTAGCATGCGTTTCGGTTGTTGATGTACATAAGGGGCGTGGTGGTCAATATAGAACAACAGGAATCAGATTTATGAGATAAAATTACCCTGCTAATGCAGTCGTCCACACGTGCACTGGCAAACCGTGTGTGAATATAGTCATTTATCTAGAGGGAAAGGGTACAACTGTAACATCCTACATAGCTTTGGCATAGAACACTACTGCCATCATGTGAGTGGTAAATGCATGTGTTCCACATCAATACTGCGTCATCGCTCTCTCACATACACACACAGACAGACACACAAGTACAGTAATCAGATCACAGATGTGGATCATTAAAACAATCCTCAAAATAGAGAGAAAAAAACAATCTGTTTTACTTCCCATGTTAAGAGTTTATTGTAAATATATAGTTATATCACTAATCATACTTATACAAAGTCTGCTGGTCCCCATGCAAAACGTTTGAATCAAAAAGCTCAGTAGAACCGGTGGATGGAATAGCATTGTGCCATGCTTTTTCCATACTGTAAATTGTACCAAAGTATCATCACTTTGGTACATGCAAATGTACACTCTAAAAAATAGTGTGTTAAAAACAATTCAATGTGGGTTATTTGGTTACCCAGCACCAGGTAAATATTGGACAGAACATGTGCTGGGTTATTTTGACCCAGTCAGTTGAGTTGCGTGAATAACCCAAAATGTTTGGTTGTCTGGATTACCCAAACATGGGTTCATTTTAACATCTGTTTTTTTGTAAACATCAATTGGGTTGACTCAGCAGCTTTTAATTTAATTTTTATAAATGTAATTCATTGGTTATTTTCAGGAGGTGTGGCCTACAAGGAGCGTGGTTTTCAGAAAATGTTTGGCCACCTGTAAGAGTAAATGTAATTCCTGTTCATGTTAGGTTTGTATACTGCAAATTCCAATTTTCCTTTAATATTTTTTTGCACATTACATATTCTAATATAATATTCATAACATATTTACATTGGGATATGCAAAATTGGGATATGCATAAGCACTCGTTCCTCTCACAAACTTTTCCAACAGTTCTGGCCACGCTTAAATGTCCTCTACTCCAGGGGAATGTTAAATCAAGTTAGTTGGAATGTTGGGTGGTTGTTGATGTACTAAAGGCACCTTCACATTGCTAGCTCAACTCTTTCATAGGGGTGTAGACTACATTTAAGGTCAACAAAGAACAGAAACACAGGAACTCAACAACTACCAGGACAATGGGACATTTGGAGAAAAGGAGGGAAACAGACATTATTTATGAGAAAAATGCCTTGCATATAGTAGGCCTTTCACAGCATCATTCAGGGTATCATAAATATACGCAGCTCAAAAAACATCAGGCCAGTGTGAGGTAACTCCTGATCGATGTCTACAACTGCATGCAGAGGTGCAGTCCCACAGACAGGGATCACTACTCAAACATAACCTGGACACTTTTTTTTTAGGCTAACAGGTATTCATTTGGATGTGAACAGTAACTGCACTGCATGAGCATTGACTGCTCAAAGAACCAGATTTTAATTTCAGCTACTAAATTGTTGTAGAACAATTGTGAAAGACAAACTACATTTTGTGGACTTAATGGTTCTACAACAATTTAGTAGCTGAAAGGAAAATCTGGTTCTTTGAGCAGTCAATGCTTGTGCAGTGCAGTTACTGTTCACATCCAAATTAATACCTTTCAGCTTTTTACAATGTACTCATATGCAAAATAATTTCTCAGTTAACTTCTAAGCCAGGGAGATGGAAAGAAACTCTGAACCACACACAGAAACTCCTGACTGACTCCCAGCTCTCTCTGTTTGTTGTTAGATTTAACTAATTGGAAATGCATGACTACAAGCTCTGTAATTCAATTGGCTCCCGTGTCTACGCAAGCTTCCTGTCGATCAGTTCATGTCCTGGCACCCTAACATAGTTCAACACAGACCTTTAATTTAAAAAAATGAATAAATAGTCAGAAATGGCTGGTGGGTGGTTAGCTCTTCAATATGTTTTCAAAGCAATGTCCAGCAGGGTCTTGGTCCAACGTCACACGAAGACAACCTTAAGTTTTAAAGCTTAAATCAAATAATTGAGTTTCCTCTGAAAATATACAAAAGAAAGCACAAGTACATTTACAACTGGTCCACCTATCAACGTACTATCCACTCTAGGTCATGGAGGCCTACCCCTACAAATCAATAACCAACCCACAATCAACATTAATATATTCATGTAAAGAAACCCAATGGTCCACATACTCAACTAATACTCAACTAATAATAATAATAAATAATTATTATTAATAATAAAAAATCCTAAACATAAAAGCAAGAACCTATCTTATGACAATAAGCAGTCAGTTACTTCAGTTAGTACTTGAGTATTTGAAAAGAAAACTATGTAAACACAGAATAAAATAAAATAGTTTTATTACACCAAAACAGGGAATTTGATCTGCAGATAAAAAATAAATGACTCAAATCATTTAACAGACATAGTGCTCAGTTGAGAGTCAAAGCATTTGAGCACAAAGCTTTTCTGCGTCCCAAATTACACTTGATTCCCAATATAGTGTCCAACTTTTGACCAGGGACCATAAGACTTATAAAGAAACCAAAAAGCAGTTTGTATATTGTAAATGACTTGAGCATCTGATTAACCAGGCAACAGTCCAAAACTGACCCAAGTGATTACCAAGAACCATTGTTAGATCGATCATCCCCATTCCCCATGTTATTTTCTTGATCTGAAAAAGAGATGGCTTTCTATGATATTTCAACAAGCAGACATAAAAAATAATATATATATATATAAGAAAACATGCTTGGCCAATTTAAAAGGTTCTCGTCTTTTTCCATTCCTGCCCGTGTCATGAAGTGATCAGGCTGCTGTGTGTCATTGTGTTTGTTTACTCTGTTTTGTACTCCTCCACATGGCACAAGACTTTCTTCCTCTGACGCATCATGTGGAAGTAGAGCTGAGGAAACACTGGAAAGAAAACAGTCAGATCAACAACAAGGAACCATAGAGTCATACTCAGAACTATCCATTTAAGTGTGTTGACAGTAATACATGGGATTTTTACAGTGCTATTATAAAACCCTTTTTCCTCTTCCAAACAATGGATTCATGAGCGGTTTCATAAAATGATGAATGCTAAACTGGGTCCTCATAAGATCTATAGCAGGAGTCTACAACCTACTGGGTCCTCATAAGATCTATAGCAGGAGTCTACAACCTACTGGGTCCTCATAAGATCTATAGCAGGAGTCTACAACCTACTGGGTCCTCATAAGATCTATAGCAGGAGTCTACAACCTACTGGGTCCTCATAAGATCTATAGCAGGAGTCTACAACCTACTGGGTCCTCATAAGATCTATAGCAGGAGTCTACAACCTACTGGGTCCTCATAAGATCTATAGCAGGAGTCTACAACCTACTGGGTCCTCATAAGATCTATAGCAGGAGTCTACAACCTACTGGGTCCTCATAAGATCTATAGCAGGAGTCTACAACCTACTGGGTCCTCATAAGATCTATAGCAGGAGTCTACAACCTACTGGGTCCTCATAAGATCTATAGCAGGAGTCTACAACCTACTGGGTCCTCATAAGATCTATAGCAGGAGTCTACAACCTTTTCTAGCATGAAAGGTACTTTTTAAAAATGAAACGTCGCCAGCTACTCTTTTTTTTTAAGGCTTTCAAATAGGCACATCATTCTTCCTCTACCCTGAAACTCTTCCCTGGGGCCATGGTATAGAAGAGATGTGTTCTGTCAATATACTGTTCCTGGTAATATTATGGTTAATAAACAGTATTTAGCATGACAGGCCCCATCAAATTATCTTTGTGTTTTCCAGAATTCTATTTTCTCAGTTTGATTGTAGTTTTTTTTTACTCTCAATATAACAATTATTCATACAGAAAAAATGAAAATGCATGTTCCGAGTCCACATCAATGCTTTAATCACATTTTTGAAGTATGGAAGAAGAAAAAAAATAACAAAATGTAGATTTTTTGGGGTGTAATTCCCCATTAATTGAGCATCTATCAAGAGAGGAATGTGTCAGTCTAGAAAGGTTTCTGCTGTTAGGACAAATGTTTCAGAAAATGTCATGGCAGAGTTTGCAATACAATGGCCACCAAAATTGATACAATGAATATATATAGTTCTGTCAGCCTTCTTTGCAGTGTACACATAATGGAGAAAGTTTATAGGGAACGTCTTTCCGTCTACCCACAAGACGCCGGTTTTCACTACCTGGCTATTTACGGGCTGATAGACAAACTCGCACCAAACAGACACAGGCAATATTGATGGAAAGGAATTGGCAAATATTGTGTTACGTTTAACTTTAAGCCAATAGTGGCTAACCAGAGGTGGGATAATGTCAATGTGGCTTTGATTGGATAGTAGCTGGGAGCTTTATGTTTATGACAGTTTGCCATGGAACACATGAAAAAAAGGCAAGTACTTTCAGATTTGATTGGTGAGCTACTCGTAGGTGGGCTGAGCTCGCAATCTACCTGTTGGAGACCCCTGATCTAGAGTAAGCAAGCACGAAGTGCAAGGTAGAATATTACAATTTACAGCACGAAGCTGATTCACCTTAGACATAGCTAGGTCTTTCCACGAATAGAGTGCATTTTGGGTAGTGTAACTCAGCTCACTGGTCACGATGGCAACACCCATCCGTAGCACGCGCTCCAGCAGGTGTATCTCACTGATCATCCCTAAAGCCAACACCTCATTTGGCCGCCTTTCGTTCCAGTACTCTGCTGCCTGTGACTGGAACGAATTGCAAAAATCGCTGAAGTTGGAGACTTTTATCTCCCTCACCAACTTCAAACATCAGCTATCTGAGCAGCTAACCGATCGCTGCAGCTGTACATAGTCTATTGGTAAATAGCCCACCCTTTTCACCTACCTCATCCCCATACTGTTTTTATTTATTTACTTTTCTGCTCTTCTGCACACCAATATCTCTACCTGTACATGACCATCTGATCTTTTATCACTCCAGTGTTAATCTGCAAAATTGTAATTATTTGCCTACCTCCTCATGCCTTTTGCACACATTGTATATAGACTCCCCCTTTGGTTTCTACTGTGTTATTGACTTGTTAATTGTTTACTCCATGTGTAACTCTTTGTTGTATGCTCACACTGCTATGCTTTATCTTGGCCAGGTCGCAGTTGCAAATGAGAACTTGTTCTCAACTAGCCTACCTGGTTAAATAAAGGTGAAATAAATAAAAAAAAGATTTAAAAAAAATAATGGTTTTAAATCACCTAATTTTAACATTCTGTCTTAAAGAGTATATGTTCAACTCCATAAAAAACATGTTCCCCCATCTCAGGGGTTAAAATCAAATAAAAAGACTATAGTAATTGCCAATAAAGCGGCATTACAGAAACAGGCTTGACTGTAACAGCACCGACTGACAGGGTTGAGGTTTTCATCTTAAAAGTCAGCCATAAATCCCCTTGTGACAGGAGGAATGGAAGGTTGTGTGCAACCCGGGAGGGGCAATTGAATGCAAGCTTCACATGTTTTTTATATATTTTTTAAAAGGATCAGACCCTTTTTTTCAATTTTCACTTAAAATTACAAGCAAGCAAGGATATGCAAATTCTTGATACCATTTGAAAGGAAACACTGAAGTTTGTGGAAATGTGAAATGAATGTAGGAGAATAACCCATTAGATCTGGTAAAAGATAATACAAACAAAAAAACATGCGTTTTCTATTTTGAAATGCAAGAGAATAGCCATAGAGTTAGGATCCTAGGTGTAATTTAGATTTTGTCCACAAGATGGCAGCAGTGTGTGTGCAAAGTTTCAGACTGATCCAGTGAATAATTACATTATTACACAATATTTTGTATCAAGTCTGCCAGGAGTTTCCCCAAATGTGCCGAATTGGTCAATTTATACATTTAAGTACATAACTATAAAGAACATACAACAATGCTATGGTAATAAAACATTTACGTTTACACTCCCAGGAATCTCATACATGAATCATTAGCTTCCCTACAGAAAATACACCAACTTTCACACATCTAGATGGCCGGGCAGGGTGGGTGTGGAGCCAGAGACAGCAGTGGGGTCAAACTGTAGATCCTAGTTCCTACTTTTTAATATAAAAATGTATTTTATCAAATAAAACTATGCTACATTTTTATCTCTGGGACCCTCAGGGTGGCAAATCAGAGCAAGATTAGTGAATTTAAGTACATTATTTACCTTCAGAGGAGATTAAATCAAACCAGTTGCTGTGGTAAAAGTGTTTTGTTTTTGTGCACTATCCTCAAAACAATAGCATGGTATTTTCTTTCTGTAATAGCTACTGTAAAATTGGACACTGCAATTAGATTAACAGCTTAAATTATTTTCTACCCATATAAAACATGTCTATGTCCCGTTGTATAGTTGTATACAACGTTTTCCGGTCACATTATCACATATTGAGCAACAACCATCCTGGTTTAGGGACACCGATCCCGTAGAGGTTATTAAAAAATGTCTAGCCTATCTATGGGTAACAGGGTTGACATGTTATGCTTGACGCACTCAGTTTTCAACCATAAAACACCAGAAAAATTGGCAAAAAGAGTACAATCAGCTCACCTGCTTTTACACTATGATGTTCAATGTTTATTTTGAAAAAATTATTTAAAAAGGAATAGTTTCACTATATTAAAACGAGAGTTCAGGTCACGTAACAGGGTTGACCTTAAAATGAGGGAAACATGTAAATTAATCACATGATGAAATAAATAAAAATCTTCAGAAATGACTGTCAAAGCAAGTATGTACAGTGGGGCAAAAAAGTATTTAGTCAGCCACCAATTGTGCAAGTTCTCCCACTTAAAAAGATGAGAGATACCTGTAATTTTCATCATAGGTACACTTCAACTATGACAGACAAAATGAAAAAAAAAATCCAGAAAATCACATTGTATGATTTTTAATGAATTTATTTGCAAATGATGGTGGAAAATAAGTATTTGGTCACCTACAAACAAGCAAGATTTCTGGCTCTCACAGACCTTTAACTTTTTCTTTAAGAGGCTCCTCTGTCCTCCACTCGTTACCTGTATTAATGGCACCTGTTTGAACTTGTTATCAGTATAAAAGACACCTGTCCACAACCTCAAACAGTCACACTCCAAACTCCACTATGGCCAAGACCAAAGAGCTGTCAAAGAACACCAGAAACAAAATTGTAGACCTGCACCAGGCTGGGAAGACTGACTCTGCAATAGGTAAGCAGCTTGGTTTGAAGAAATCAACTGTGGGAGCAATTATTAGGAAATGGAAGACATACAAGACCACTGATAATCTCCCTCGATCTGGGGCTCCACGCAAGATCTCACACCGTGGGGTCAAAATGATTACAAGAACGGTGAGCAAAAATCCCAGAACCACATGGGGGGACCTAGTGAATGACCTGCAGAGAGTTGGGACCAAAGTAACAAAGCCTACCATCAGTAACACACTATGCCGCCAGGGACTCAAATCCTGCAGTGCCAGACGTGTCCCCCTGCTTAAGCCAGTACATGTCCAGGCCCGTCTGAAGTTTGCTAGAGAGCATTTGGATGATCCAGAAGAAGATTGGAAGAATGTCATATGGTCAGATGAAACCAAAACATAACTTTTTCGTAAAAACTCAACTCGTCGTGTTTGGAGGACAAAGAATGCTGCGTTGCATCCAAAGAACACCATACCTACTGTGAAGCATGGGGGTGGAAACATCATGCTTTGGGGCTGTTTTTCTGCAAAGGGACCAGGACGACTGATCCGTGTAAAGGAAAGAATGAATGGGGCCATGTATCGTGAGATTTTGAGTGAAAACCTCCTTCCATCAGCAAGGGCATTGAAGATGAAACATGGCTGGGTCTTTCAGCATGATAATGATCCCAAACACACTGCCCGGGCAACGAAGGAGTGGCTTCGTAAGAAGCATTTCAAGGTCCTGGAGTAGCCTAGCCAGTCTCCAGATCTCAACCCCATAGAAAATCTTTGGAGGGAGTTGAAAGTCTCTGTTGCCCAGCAACAGCCCCAAAACATCACTGCTCTAGAGGAGATCTGGTTGGAGGAATGGGTCAAAATACCAGCAACGGTGTGTGAAAACCTTGTGAAGACTTACAAGAAAACGTTGGACCTCTGTCATTGCCAACAAAGGGTATATAACAAAGTATTGAGATAAACTTTTGTTATTGACCAAATACTTATTTTCCACCATAATTTGCAAATTAATTAATTAAAAATCCTACAATGTGATTTTCTGGATTTTTTTTCTCAATTTGTTTGTCATAGTTGAAAATTACAGGCCTCTCTTTGTCATAGTTGAAAATTACAGGCCTCTCTCATCTTTTTAAGTGGGAGAACTTGCACAATTGGTGGCTGACTAAATACTTTTTTGCCCCACTGTAACTAGGGTTTTACAATGATGGTGAAGACTTGAAATGTTGTGGTTAAGTGGGTTAAGAATCGTCCTAGAAGTCGGAAAAACATGACGAAGGTACTTTAGCAAGTCTTTTTTCATATAGAAAAATCAGATTTATTGAATTTTCCATGTGGTCACTTCATTTAATATAACAGGCTTTTAAAATGCAATATTGGTGAACAATTTCTACTTAGAATACCAAAGGGATGCAAAAATGTACTCTATTCGTGGAACAACCCAGCTACAGTAGTACTGTACATCAGTGGTGAATTGTGGTGGGTAGGAGAGAGACTTACATGGAATGTAGGAGACCATGGTGAGGATGAGGAAGGTGTGGTAGTCGAATGAGAAGTTGTACTTGTTGGGAAGGGTGACAGAGTAGAGGCCTGTCTTCTGAACGTAGGGCAGGGCTGCATAGACAGTCAGCAGTTCGCCAGTTACTCCCATGGGGTACAGCACTAGGAAGAATGTGTACCTGGAGAGATTTTATTGCATTTTTTTAGAAACCCTTTATTGTCACCATTTAGCTACTGGAAAGAGGGAGAGGAGGCATCACTGGTAAACAGGGACTAGCACACCAAATGGGTAGCTCATGAAGATAACACTTTACATTTTACAAGTTGCTTGTAGTAGTAACGCTATATATTACAATAGTAACATTGTATTATCATTAGTTATATCATTAGTATTGCATAGTAATGTAGTGAGACCTGATCTAAATCACTGAGGCTAATCTTGGCACCCTTAGTTGAATTTCTCACCTATGTGACGCTACCCGTCATATACCTCAATCTGCCTTTGAAAAGCAAATTGAATGTGAAAAGAGCAAAGCACCAGAACATTGTCCGACATTGGGAGAAGATTCATCAACATTTTCTACCCGGCAACAAAAGAAGGTCCTCCCCACCAGTAGGCTACTGGAGCTCGTTAAGACTTTGTTGCCATGGTTGTGACTGAGAAAAAAAATATTATGGAGGTGGAGTGTCATAACAGTTTCAAACACTCCCATGTTCCATCATTCTATATTTAACTTCCATGGACACATATAGAATAAGAAAGCCTCCAGGGATAAAGTCAAAGTTTCCCTACCATTTAAAATATTGCTTTTGTTTTACTGCTTTCAACCCTGAATGTTGCTTTATGGCCTTAGACTTTTAGTGAATAAATAGAGGGGTGTTTTTGGACCCACGTATTCAAACGACACAGATCATTACACTGTATTTATGACATCCTATTTGATTAAATGTGAGTGCCTGTGTCATCCACCTGTCCAAGTCAAATCAAATGTTATTAGTCACATGCGCAGAATACATTGAAATGCTTTCTTACGAGCCCCTAACCCAACAATGCAGTTTAAAAACCCCCAGATAAGAATAAGAAATAAAAGTAACATGTAAAAAATAAGTTACAAACAACGCAAAGAAACAAACAAAAAACACAATTGGTTGGGGACACATAAAACTTCAGCCTTCTTCTCCGGCGCCAGGGTTATGCCATAGAGATACATAATGCATTCAAAAAATGATATCATATATTCAATATAATGACTGTGTTCTATTTCATTATGGGAGCCTTACCGTGCCCATTTGATGAGGTAGGGCAGGTGGTTGAGCAGACTGAAAGTGTAGAAGGAGTAACGGATGATCTCTGTGATGGTCCAGGCTGACACAAAGAGCAGGACACTGTCTTCATTCTGGACCTGTAGGGACCACACAGGCACCAGACAAGCATGAGGGTGGGAAACAGGAAGCACTCTAGCAGGAGATAGACGGGGGGGTATGGCAGAATCGTGCAGTTTGTAGCACCCACTACATACAGCATTCTATAGTAACTTTGCATCTCATGACAGGCATGGAGACAGAGACACAAGTCAGCACAAGTTAAAAAGCTAAACTCAGTCTTGGTAAGTTAACATAGATTCAAATGCTCACAAACATATAGAAAGTTTGAATGTTTCAGAGCTCACAAGCATGTCAGTGTTATTCACCATGTTGGTTTCAAGCATGTTTACTATTTCAGGCTCACAGACCTTAGCGTCTCCGCAAAGCTCTTTCTTTGGGACGAAGACAACTGCTGACGTAAAAAGGACTTTAGAAATAAATGTCATTGATTGATTGACACTGATGCACATAGAGATAAGGGATAAGAGAAAGAGAAGAGACGTACCTCTCGAACACTGTGTGTCACGGCCCAGGTGAGGAAGACTCGCGACAAGACCTGAAACCCTGTTAAAACTACTGAGGACGGCACGATCCCTGGAACACAACGGTTAGAGAAGATGTATCACCTCACAACAGTTTTACCACGTTTTAGAGCACGGTGATATGGAGAAAATTACATGATTTCAATTAGCCAATCAAGAGTTGACTACAAATAAAAAAGTATGCTACAAAGAATGATAAATAGGTAGCAAAACCTAATGCACAGTAGAAATATTAGCTCATTCAAATACAGTAGCATTCAACTGTATAACTCTATAGTACATGAGAATACATGCTATGGTGTGGCATCGGTGTTTGGCCAGTAGAGAGTAGCAGAGAACAAGGCCAGGAGTGGACAGACAGCTGCAGTATGTGAAAGGTCAGGTTTAGCTTTAAATCCCAGATAATGAGTAGTGGACTGTGAACCGGGAACGCCACGACCACAACGTAGCAGGGCCAGGCTGTTATCAGGCTTAGCTTATCCACCATCTTCTATATAGACTCTGAGCTGAGGGAATGGCTTTTTGTAGTAGGCCTATAGCTCCACATGCCTGGTTTAGTCATAAAGAAATACCACTATGTGGTCACCCTTGAACCTGTATGGGACTTTCAACAGGATCAGAAGAATGAACTTACCTACTGCACAGTGCAATACCTGAGGGGAAAGGAAAATAATGTAATACAGAAACACAACACATGGTCAGTGAACATACTAAACATGCAATAATATAATTTCCTAAATAAATACTCAAGCTGCATTGTCATAATAATGTTGCTATAACACAGCTACGATATACTGTATGTAAAAATTCCTCAAATTGTTCTTCAATGAACCATGGTTAAATATGTAAATAGGATGTTTGTTGGAACACAATAGATATGTGCACCAATACAGTTCTTTCCACTAGGCAAGGAATAGACACAAGCCTACACTAGTCTCTAAACCTAATCACAGCACAGGAAATGGCCCGTGTTTGAAGACGTTTTAATGAATGATTGGAGTTAGTATGACTGAGAGGACAATTACCCGGTAGACAGATCTGGAGTTCCACTAGACCTAATCCTTATCTCTGTGTTACAGTATGGCTGGCTGGAGAGGATCACACTAACACCCTACTAGGTATTCGTACTGAGTAGAGTAGGACAGAGGTGGAAGAGGGGAAAGGCCAAGGCCAGTCACTATGGAGGACTTATTATATTTTTAAAAAATGTAACAGCACTGTGAGATTAAACATTCCTGCCATTAAGTTGTATTCGTACAGTAGGGGACATAACCAACTCGCCACCCACAGAAAGCAATGAGTCTGTTCTATTTACCCTTCTCTGAATAAAAGCTCGTATTCAGTGGGGAGAGAAAACATTTAGAAGGAGTGAAATTCACATGTTGTTATTAGTCATTTAGCAGGCGCTCCTATCCAGAGCAACTAGTGCATTCATCTTACGATTGCTAGGTGAGACAACAACATATCACAATCATAGCAAGTATATCTCCCCTCAACAAAGTATAAAAATACGTTGTTGTAAGTTTGTTAATGTTTTTAAATAGGGGGGGGGGGGGGGCACTACCGAATAACGTTTTGCTAGTGTACCTAATGAACATGACCCAGGTCTGACCTATACAACAGAGACTCGGGGGGTATTCATTACGGAAACCATTTACTGTTTAAGAACCAAACGGAAGCAAATGGAACGAAACAGGGAGGGACCTACCTGAATTTGTCCAATAGAAACTCTCGTCTGTATTTTTAGTTTAGAGTAAACGTTTCCTGTTGAAAAACGTTTTGCAACAGAATCTGCATAACAATTGCACCCTTGTCCTACAGCCACTCACCTCCAGAAGAGCTCCGGTCTGGAAAAACTTCAGTGGTTTCTCTATAGAGTAGTACAGGCCATGGTAGCTGCCTCTGGCCAAGTAGGCCCGCACCAGGCCCACGGCTATGACCAGCCACCTGGAAGAACACACAGATTTTCATTTAGGTCATTTAGCCAGGATAGTCCACTCAGTAACAAATGGCACTATTGTCCAAGGAGTCCTGGGTGGGAATATGTTTCTGATATAAAAGAATAGCCTCAGTTTGCTCTTAGAGGACAGGGTAAAGCAAAACAGTCCAACCACGTAGAACGGAGGCCCAGTACATAGATACTTCTATCTGCATCTGCATAATAATATACTTGAATAGGCATGATTGGTATGAGTGACTGAGGTTTTGAACAGATAGAAACTCATCTACTAAATAAAGTAATAGAAACTGAGCAGGCTACATAGCTCCTGAAAAGGCGGGATGTACCCCACTGTAGCTGGTATTCAATAGACAGAGAAAGTATGACACAGGGCAAATATCACCTCACCAGACAGGAAACAGAGGGGGGGGAGCATTTCATATTACTCTGTAAGTAAATTCATTACACTCAATTTAGTATGAAGTTTGGTATAGTTACATAAGACAATGGTTACTTAAGGCAAAAAAAGAAAGGAGGGTGGTTGGTAGGGGTAGATGAGTGGGAGTATAACGGGAACGTCAACTTTAGCATCTTTTCAACTACTTTTTAGCTACTTTACAACTACTTAGCTAACCCTTCACTTAACCCTAACCCTTTAACCTAACTTAACCCTAACCCCTAGCCTAGCTAACATTAGCCATCTAGCTAGAATTTGTAACTTCTCATACATTTAGCAAATCCGTAACATATGGTACATTTTTCAAATTCATAACATATAATACGAATTGTAATTTGTAACATACCATACGAAATGTAACATATCATACCAAATGCTGTGTCTTGCATTTACATACTCAATAATACAAAATGATCTGAGACCAGGTTGTGTAAAGTCACCTAACTGGTCAGGATGGGAGAGCATCCATAATTCTGCACTTGTGCAATTTCTTTCACAACAACTTTGTGTCATAATAACCTAAGTGAAATCAGAGATATTGCCATAACATTTTTGTCAAAGCAATACAAATATGTATTTAATGTAACCAATTATGATTAGATTGAAACTACATGCAGTATAGAACAATAACTATAATTGTACATGATGACACCGTGGGCGCCAATTGTTTCTTGAAATACACCATTCACGGGATTACAGTACATTTTATTTAACTAGACAAGTCAGTTAAGAACAAATTCTTATGTACAATGACGGCCCACGCCGGTCAAACCCGGACGACGCTGGATCAATTGTGCGCCGCCCTATGGGATTTCCTTCACAACAACTTTGTGTCATAATAACCTAAGTGAAAATCAGAGATATTGCCAGCACATTTTAGTCAAAGTATGACAAAAATGTATTTATTTTTTAACTCTAGGCAACATAATTGCAGAGTATTTTAGACGCGCACTCGGCAACAATGTAACCAAAGACACTGACAATTGATACATTCCCGTCGAAGTCGGTTACAAAGTAACAACACAGAAGTTCAGTGTGTGGCTGAGTTGAATTGCTACAGTGTAGCTGAAGGCAGCATAATGAAACGAGGCATTATTGTGCAACATATCCATAAAAACAGTTCGGGATCGAGTCTCGTAACAGGCGCGTGTCTTCTTCCCAAGCCATTCACTCTGGCATTTCATGCACCCTTGCACCCAATTGTCGTCAAGTAGCCTACAACAAGAAGTGTATCAGAATTATGTACATACCCAGCTGTCATAACCACGTTATATATAACCAGATACGCCGTAGCCAGTGCACCCGGTCCCCTCTTTTTCTTCGGGGCCACATCACTGTGCGCCGTCTTCGTGGTCCCCATAGCAGGTGCCGACATGACTGAACCCCACTTGGCGCTGCCGGATAAGTGTGCCGGAAGGTACTAGTATTCTACAAGCAGCACAAACTGTGACGTCACTTTTATATGGCAATGAGGAAACCTTCTAAATAAAAGCCGGCATTTCGAAACATTGCAATGTGGATAACTCATTCAAATTATATTGCATTTTAATCAATAGCCACGTTTATTGTGACAACAAGAAAATGCAATAAGTAAAGAAGAAATATGGTTTTAAAAACAATTTTTAAGACCAATAATGAAAATAATACAATATTGACACTGGTATGTTGCGAATATTGGGCTGTAGAGAGAAAAATGGTCTACCTGTCTCAGCTAAAGTGGGGTGGGAAATACTCAGTAGGGTCTCTACTAACCAAATATGCTACGTTTTGGAGGGGGACTGTGTCATACATACCAGCAGCACTTCATTATCTACCCCTTCCATAGCCCCCAATGCAATGCACTGTAATAGACTGTACATGGTATACATATTGGCTTTTAGAGAGAAAGCTTTTACCTGTCTCAGCTAAAGTGCATGGGAAACTTTAACACTATTATGTTGCTTACCCGGTTTGCTTCCAGTGTGAAATCATATGAAAATTTAGACAGACAAAATGTAATCAATGATGAAATGGCATACATGTTAACAACCCAGATTAATTTAATGGCGATGGTAATGGGTGCATCTTTACAGATTTAAATCAGCTCTTGGCCAGCATTGACATGTGACAAAACATGCATATGGAAGCAAGCACAACATGAGTCTGAAATGCACTTTTCACCTGTTTCATACTTGATTAAAAAAAAGGTTGTTTTAACTTGTGCTCCTTCCAACCTCCCTTTCAATTATTGGGTAGAATTTCCTAAATAAATCTCTAATTTGATAGGCCTATCAGTAAAAGGGGAGGGGTGTCATATCCCCTCAACCAGTATAAAAGAGAATTAAAGGATAGACTACTTCCCCTTCAGAAATACCTGGCATTACAGTATCTGGTACTGCATAGATGTGACACTTAACTATTAATTTTCTCATTGGTGCCCCAATGTAATGCCTTTGCTGACCTTGAAAGATAATCATGACACTATTGCTTATAAAATAATATTGTCTATGTTATTACCCTTTTAAACTAGGTAACAGGCCGTTACTCTATACCAGTGTTTCCTACCCTGGTCCCCCAGTACCCCCAACAATACACATTTTCATTGTAAGCCTGGAAAAACACACTCATTCAACTCATTGAAGGCTTGAGGATTAGTTGACAAATTGAATCAAGTGTGCTTGTCCAGGGTCACAGTAAAAAGGTGTACAGTTGGGGGTACTGGGGGACCAGGGTTGGGAAACACTGCTCGATACGGCAAAACTTCATAGATAAGACTTGTAAATCATTTTCTCCATTGCTGTTCAGAAAGCGTGATTACACTGTGTCTTAGCCTGGTTAATATTCATTACATTTATTATTTTTGATTTAAAAGCTTTTGTGTTTATTTTCTTTTTTGGTGTATTGTTTTCAGGACTGTGGATACTGCTGAGTCATTTAAAGCGGTGTTGCTGGATATGTACAACACTGTCCCCCTCCAAAACGAACTATATTTGATTATTTCCCACCACACTGAGACAGGTGGAAAAGTTCTCTACTAGCCAATATGTACCCCATGTACAGTCTGTTACAGTGCATTGGGGGCTATGGAAGGGGTAGATAATGAAGTGCTGCTAGGTATGTACGACACAGTCCCCCTCCAAAACAAAACATTTTTGGTTAGTAGACACCCTACTGAGTATTTCCCACCCAACTTCAGCTGAGACAGGTCAAAAAGCTCTCTCTACTAGCCAATACGTATCCCATATACCGTATATTGCAGTGAATGGAGCGGGTGGAGTAAGGAGTCTACAAGTACTCTGCATTAAACCCGTTGCCGAGCACAAGAGACCTATTTCAGTTTTACAGACTTTATTGAGTAATTCCAATAACATATATTTGTATTTTATTAAAAGGTCATTTCTTTAAATATTGCCTAGATATACAATAGCTTTCAACATACCAGTATTTTGTGTACCATTTCAAAATAAATGCTGGTATAAGTAATACATTATTAAAAATAAAATACACCAAATTATCCTTTTATTTATTCAAATGTAGTTACAATGCTATGCAAAACAGTTGAAATGCACTAGTTCCCAAAAGTATCATTATTCCCCAAATATAGCATGTCTTTGCAATGGGACTCTTATTCCCTCCCAAAATCAGCGTGCTGCCAGTATAATATCAAATATTTGTATAATTAGCTGTGATAATATCCTGCTGCTTGTTGAACGGTAATCCCAATGCTAAGGAATCGGTCCACCAAATCAGGAAATGAAAGGAGTAAACTGGGCCTGCGCGGTATTTTATGAGACTGTTTCGGCAACGTTTGACGTTACCATGAGCAGTTTTGTTTAGTGCTTGTTTTGGCGCAAATAAAATATTGTGTGCGTAGCCTATATTTCTAATTACAACAAATGATGAATATCGATCGGTGTGGCCATTTAGACAGATTTACTGCTGTTGCTGCATGACTCTTTGTGAGTGGCAATATACGTCATGCTTTTCGAACCATTCAATTTTTATTAAAGCCTTATAATAAAATAAAATGAACATTGGAATATTCCCAACGTACTTCTTCCTCCCTAGGGGTGGCAGTGTAACATTACACCAGGATTTTTAATTGGGTCATAAAATGTGTCTTTTTATCTGCCTGTACATTATACATTTGAATGCAGAAATACAGCAATGTTAAATGTACGTTAATTAATGATCTTAACATGTACATTAATCAATAAGTGTCGATATGATTTCAGTTCTATTTATTTTCCATGTAATGCTCGCAAATGTGTTCAGGCATTTTCGCAGCCACCTAAGTGTACGGAAGAGCAACTGGTGAAAGTGTACAGGGTTTGATGGATGAGCAAGGGATTTTTTTACGTTCCTGAAATAAATATTCTAGCTACATTTTCTTTCTCAACAACGTCGGTTTATTTAAAGAAGTAGACATGCCTTTATTTGCGCAGAATCCATTCGACCAAGATGTTGGTAAGTTGAGCGCTTCATTTGGCATGTTGGTTAGCAGTGACCTAGCGTAACTACCGTAGCTTCGTACATGGCGAAACCTCTCGCCCGCAAGCTAACAACAACAACTAGCTAGCTAACGTTAGCCGGGCTGCATGTCTGTAGCTAGTTACCTTGACGTTCTGACCAAATGTGAGATTATCCACATAGCTAGCTAGTTATGCGGGTTGGTAAACTCGGTAACTAGCTTGTAGCAGACAGTCATCGGCCAGACTTTGTGCTAGCTATGTTAGCTAGTTGTTGTGTCATCACTTTATCGTAATGAACGATTTTCAATAACAAGACTGACTAAACTGCAACAAGCTCACACAAACAGGTTAAACAAGAACAACATTATCTAGCTAGTTAGTTAATTTAGCTTAATGCATTCATGAGTTGGGTTAGTTTTAGGTTTACTGAAAGGGAAAGAGGGTCTTGTATGCAAACGTTGTATGCATATAATATACAGTGCATTCGGGAAAGTATTCAGACCCCTTGACTGTTTCCACATTTTGTTACGTTACAGCCTTATTCTAAAATTTAAAAATATTATCCTCAGTCTACACACAGTACCCCATAATGACAAAGCGACATTATTTACATAAGTATTCATACCCTTTTCTATGATAATCAAATTGAGCTCAGGTGCATCTTGTTTCCATTGATCATCCTTGATGTATTTCTGCAATTTGATTGGAGTTGAATGACTCAAATGATTGGACATGATTTGTAAAAGCACACACTTGTCTATGTAAGGTCCCACAGTTGACAGTGCATGTCAGAACAGAAACCAAGCCATGAGGTTGAAGGAATTGCCCGTAGAGCTCTGAGACAGGATTATGTTGAGGCACAGATCTGGGAAGCGTACCAAAAAATGTCTGCAGCACTGAAGGTCCCCAAGAACACAGTGGCCTCCATGATTCTTAAATAGACAACGTTTCGAACCACCGAGACTCTTCATAGAGCTGGCCACCCGGCCAAACTTAGCAATCGGGGGAGAAGGAGGTGACCAAGAACCCGATGGTCACTCTGACAGAGCTCTAGAATTCCTCTGTGGAGATGGGAGAACCTTCCAGAAGGTCCACCATCTCTGCAGCACTCCACCAAATAAGCTTTTATGGTAGATTAGCCAGACGGATACTACTCCTCAGTAATAGGCACTTGACAGCCTGCTTGGAGTTTGCCAAAAGGCACCTAAAGACTCAGACCATGAGAAACAAGATTGATGAAGCCAACATTTAACTCTTTTGGCCTGAATTCCAAGTGTCACGTCTGAAGGAGACCTGGCACCATCCCTACGGTGAAGCATGGTGGTGGCAGCATCATGCTGTGGGGATGATTTCAGGGGCAGGGACTGGAAGATTAGTCAGGATCGAGGGGAAGATGAATGGAGCCAAGTACAGAGAGATCCTTGATGAAAACTGGCTCCAGGACCTCAGACTGGAGCAAAAGTTCACCTTCCAACAGGACAATGACCCTAAGCACACAGCCAAGACAACGCAGGAATGGCTTCAAGACAAGTTTTTGAATGTCCTTGTCCTGAAAATAGCTGTGCAGCGACGATCCCCAACCAACCTGACAAAAGCTTGAGAGCATCTGCAGAGAAGAATGGGAGAAACCCCTCAAATACAGGTGTGCCAAGCTTGTAGCATCATACCCAAGAAGACTTGAGGCTGTAATCGCTGCCTCAAGGCTGTAAAGGTGCTAAAACAAAGTGCTGAGTAAATTGTATGAATACTTTAGGTAAAGCGTTTTGAGTTGTAGTTTTTTTTTACAAAATCGTTAAAAAAAATCTATACTTGTTTTTGATTTGTCGTTATGGGGTATTGTGTGTAGATTGGGGGGGGGGGGGGGGGGGGGGGGGGCGTCATACATTTTAGAATAAGCCTGTAGTGTAAAACAAAATGTTGATCAAGTCAATGGGTCGGAATACTTTCCGAATGCACTGTAGCTAGCTAACCCCCTCTAGGGTGAGCAGTTTAGCCATCATCTTTGTAACAGATGCTCTCGTATCTCCTAGTGTCCTTGTAGCTACAATAATACGAATTTCACTCTGTACAGAAATATATAGTTAGCCATGTGTAATGGCTTTATCACAAATAAAATAGACTATTGGTCGCATACACAGATTTGCAGGTGCAGCGAAATGCTTGTTTCTAGCTCCCAACAAAACAGTGTAGTAATAAAAAAATACCTACCAATCACATAATCCAAAAAGTAAAAAGAAAGCAATTAAGTCAGGTCTGGGATGTCCACATTTCTATTGAGTGACTAAGTAATAATACATATGGTCTGAGCAAATAAAAAAAATACTGCAAAGTTGGCTAGGAGCTAGAAACACGGTGACTGTGCCATCTTGTATCACAAATCAGATACGGAATAATTGACTTTATTCCTAGTCTAGTCATACAACTTCCAGAATTATGTGTTAACTGTCAATCCTATACAAATATAGTGGTGAACTAAAGCAATGAGAACTAGAGGTATAATATTGAGTTAATGTTGGCCCAACACACTACATGCCAACCACAGTTGTCTTTTCCCAGCTAACCACATGTATCTCGGTGTACCACATTTTCAGAGAAAGCCACCAATGAAACCAATACAGTGGAGGACTGGGCTCTGATTATGGATATCTGTGACAGAGTTGGACAGACGCCCAATGGGTAAGTTGAAGTGCGACTTCCTATTTCTAAAATATCAGCATTGTTTCTAAAATGTTATTTTTTTTTTTTAAACAAAAATGAACAGTACAGGGACAATGGGACAATGTACAAACATTTGAGAAAGATCATTTGAAAAGACAATTGGGTACATTTTGTTTTGGTTTCCTTTATTTATTTTTTTAATTAACCTTTAACTTTGTTTCATCTTGATATGAGATGAACATTAATTAATTCAAGGTTAATTGTTGATGTACAAATCGAAATGTACCGATTTTAAGGTTGTAATTATTGGTGGGGTGGGTTCACGAGAAATGAGGTTCCTGCTGAATAAGTTATAATGCCACTGCTCTAAACTAACTCCAGGACTCAAGTTGAGGTTATTGGTTATGATTATTTTATTTATAGCTATGGCATTGAATAGCAGTGACTCAAAATGCAATTCATATCTGCATGAAAAAGTATGCAGTCACCACTGGAATTCGCTCTGGATAAGAGTGTCTACTAAATGTAAATACAGTGTTTCAGAAAGTATTCATACCCCTTGACTTATTCCAAATTGTTGTTACAGCCTAAATTCAAAATGGATTAAATATATTTTTTAATAAACATCTACACACACACAATACAACATAATAACAAAGTGAAAACATGTTTGCAAATGTATTAAAAATTAAATTCAGATCTAATTTACATAAGTATTCACATCCCTGATAGTTTATAGAAATACCTTTGGCAGTGATTACAGCTTTGAGTCATCTTGAGTAATCTTGGGTTGTAATAGTAGTAGAGGGAGGGATTTATTTCAGCTTTTATTTCTTTTATCACATTCCCAGTGGGTCAGAAGTTTACATACACTCAATTAGTATTTGGTAGCTTTGCCTTTTCAATTGTTTAACTTGGGTGAAATGTTTTTGGTAGCCTTCCACAAGCTTCCCACAATAAGTTGGGTGAATTTTGGCCCATTCCTCCTGACAGAGCTGGTGTCTGGTGTGTAGGCCTCCTTGCTTGCACACACCTTTTCAGTTCTACCCACACATTTTCTATAGGATTGAGGTCAGGGCTTTGTGATGGTCACTCCAATACCTTGACTTTGTTGTCCTTAAGCCATTTTGCCACAACTTTGGAAGTATGCTTGGGGTCATTGTCCATTTGGAAGACCCATTTGTGACCAAGCTTTAACTTCCTGAGTGATGTCTGAAGATGTTGCTTCAATATATCCACGTAATTTCCCTCCCTCATGATGCCATATTTTGTGAAGTGCACCAGTCCCTCCTGCAGCAAAGCACCCCCACAACATGATGCTGCCACCCCCGTGCTTCATGGTTGGGATGGTGTTCTTCAGTTTGCAAGCCACCCCCTTTTTCCTCCAAACATAACGATGGTCATTATGGCCAAACAGTTCTATTTTTGTTTCATCAGACCAGAGGACATTTCTCCAAAAAGTACGATCTTTGTCCCCATGTGCAGTTGCCTGTCTTTTTTATGGTGGTTTTGGAGCAGTGGCTTCTTCCTTGCTGAGCGGCCTTTCAGGTTATGTCGATGTAGGACTTATTTTACTGTGTTTATAGATACTTTTGTACCTGTTTCCTCCAGCATCTACACAAGGTCCTTTGCTGTTGTTCTGGGATTGATTTGTACTTTTCGCACCAAAGTACGTTCATCTCTAGGAGACAGAACGCGTCTCGTTCCTGAGCATTATGACAGCTATGTGGTCCCATGGTGTTTATACTTGCGTACTATTGTTTGTACAGATGAACGTGGTACCTTCAGGCGTTTGGAAATTGCTCCCAAGGATGAACCAGACTTGTGGTCTACAAAAAAAAATTCTGGGGTCTTGGCTGATTTCTTTTGATTTTCCCATGATGTCAAGCAAAGATGCACTGAGTTTGAAGGTAGGCCTTGAAATACATCCACAGGTACACCTCCAATTGACTCAAATGATGTCAATTAGTCTATCAGAAGCTTCTAAAGCCATGACAAATTTCTGGAATTTTTCAAGCTTTAAAGGCACAGTCAACTTAGTGTATGTAAACTTCTGACCCACTGGAATTGTGATACAGTGAATTCTAAGTGAAATCTGTCTGTAAACAATTGTTGGAAAAGTGACTTGTGTCATGCACAAAGTAGATGTCCTAACCGACTTGCCAAAACTATAGTTTGTTAACAAGAAATTTGTGGAGTGGTTGAAAAACTAGTTTTAATGACTCCAACCTAAGTGTATGTAAACTTCTACACCTGCATTGCTTGCTGTTTGGGGTTTTAGGCTGGGTTTCTGTACAGCACTTTGAGATATCAGCTGATGTACGAAGGGCTATATAAATAAATTTGATTTGATTAAACTTCCGACTTCAACTGTTTATGCTTCATCACAATTCTATCCCTGAAATCTAAAGACCGTTCCTTGGACTTCTGTTTCTGCTTTGACATGCCCAGTCAACTGTGGGAACTTTCTTTTTTAAATAGACAGCTGTGTTTCATGTCCAAACAATTTAATTGGCCACAGATGGACTCCAAGTTGTTGTGACATCTCAAGGACGATCAAAGGAAATTGGATGCACCTGAGCTCAATTTGGAGTGTCATTATGTAAAATTAATTTGCAAAAATGTCTAAACATGTTTTTACTTCGCTATTATAGGGTATTGTGTGTAGATGGGTGAAAAAAATTATAAGTTTTATCCATTTTGAATTGCAGCTGTAACACAATAAAATGTGGAATGAGTAAGAGGGTATGAATACTTTCTACAGGCACTGTAACTATATATTGAAGATGGTATACTTTTGGAAAACTCATGTAGGAATAACCTTCTACTTGAGCCATAATAACCATGTCTCTACCTGCCATTATTCTCCCAGAGCCAAGGACTGCTTGAGGTCTGTGATGAAGCGAGTCAACCACAAGGTCCCACACGTTGCCATGCAGGCCCTCACCGTGAGTTCTTATAACTTACTTTATTATTTCATGTGGTATTCAAGACACCTGGAGCAAAAGCTGCATATCATTTGGTAGACCATTGAAAAACCTACTGCTTAACTGTGTAATGGGCTTTATTATACATGAATAAACCGATGTCAATAGAGAAATAGTCTGCATAGGGTGTGGGGTTAGTGTAAGGTCAGGTGTTTTAGTCTCAGCATGGTGTCAGGCCCTGGAGCTTGTTTAGTGAATGCGATCATAGACACAGTTAATGAGTCATGAATCCTTCTATAGAATGCATAGCAGAGTTTAAACAATTTGTTTGTATAAAGTCTGAGTGTGAATTTATTGGTTCAGGCAGTGAGGCTGGTGGATCAAAAGTTCTCTGACTGTTGCCATAAGCCTCAGTGACACCCTCCAGTCTGACGTAATAAAGTATTTGGGAAGAGTGGTCCATCTCCTTGTGCTCTTGGCAGTTCTAGAGCTCTGAGCTCGTAACTCTCCTGCTCTGGGTAGCCAGTCAACCAGAGTGTGATGATCCATGGCCCTGGATCCAGTTCTTTTTACTGCTTTGTTCTGTTCTCTCTGCTGCTTAGAGTTGTTATAGAGTGATGATGCTAAGCCTCAGACCATGTGAGCCTTCTCTCTGACTCACCATTAGGGTATATAGTCACATGGCTGTTCCATTTTCTAGATATCTCTCCTCACTCAGTCAACTTTAGCTCCCTCTGTCATAAAATCATGCATCATTTCAATGGTGTTACATTTATTAGTGTTAATACATTTATGTTATTCAATTAAATGTGGAATTGTGGAAGATTATAAAAGCGTTGGGCTACTTCTCTTGCTGTAATGTGAAACTTCTACATAAATCATCTAAACTGACTACTGTACTAACCTGACTTTTCTCCCTGTTACAGTTGCTGGCTGCCTGTGTCAATAACAGTGGAAGAATATTTCACTTAGAAATCTGCTCGCGGGAGTTTGCCACTGAAGTCCGAACTGTGTTGAGCAGGGTAGGGAAGCCGTCTCTAGTTTTTTTTTCTTTTGCAATATTTGTGATGAATTGAGGATGTTCAGACTTACACACACGTGAGCAAGCATAGCAATTAAATCAAATTTTATTTGTCACATGCGCCAAATACAACCGGTGTAAACCTTACCGTGAAATGCTTACTTATAAGCCCATAACCACCAATGCAGTTCAAGAAATAGTTACTCAAATACTTACTACATAAACTAAAGTAAAATTAAAAAGTAACACAATGAAATCACAATAATGGGGCTATATACAGGGGGTACCGAGTCATTGTGCAGAGGTACAGGTTAGTCAAGGTCATATGTACATGTAGGTAGGGGTAAAGTGACTATGCATAGATAATAAACAGCGAGTAGCAGTAGTGTAAAAACAAATGGGGGGGGGGGGGGGGGGGTCAGTGTAAATAGTCCAGGTGGCCATTTGATTCATTCTTATGGGCTGTGGGTAAGAGCTGTTTAGGAGCCTTTTGGACCTAGACTTGGTGTTCCAGTACTGCTTGCCGTGGGGTAGCAGAGAGAACAGTCTATGACTTGGGTGACTGGAGTCTTTAACAATATTTAGGGCCTTCCTCTGACATGCCTAGTATATAGGTCCTGAATGGCAGGAAGCTTGGCCCCAGTGACATACTGGGCCATACGCATACCACCCTGCATACCACTGCTGGCTTGCTTCTGAAGCTAAGCAGGGTTGGTCATGGTCAGTTCCTGGATGGGAGACCAGATGCTGCTGGAAGTGGTGTTGAAGGGCCAGTAGGAGGCACTCTTTCCTCTGGTCTAAAAAAATATCCCCAGGTGCCGTCTTTCGGATGGGATGTTAAACGGGTGTCCTGACTCTCTAAGGTCATTAAAGATCCCATGGCACTTATCGTAAGAGTAGGGGTATCCTGGCTAAATTCCCAATCTGGCCCTCAAACCATCATGGTCACCTAATAATCCCCAGTTTATAATTGGCTCATTCATCCCCCTCCTCTCCCCTGTAACTATTCACCAGGTCGTTGCTGCAAATGAGAACGTGTTCTCAGTCAACTTACCTAGTAAAATAAAAAATAAAATAAACCTTTGGTAGCTCCTTACAGTTGGATGTCGAGCAGTTGCCATACCAGGCGGTGATGCAACCGGTCAGGATGCTCTCGGTGGTGCAGCTATAGAACCTTTTGAGGATCTAGGGACCCATGACAATTTTTTTCAGTCTCCTGAGAGGAAAAATGTGTTGTGCCCTCTTCACGACTGTCTTGGTGTGTTTGGACCATGATAGTTTTTTGATGTGGACACCAAGGAACATGAAACTCTCAACCCACTCCACTACAGCCCCGCTGTTGTTAATGGGGGCCTGTTCAGCCCTCCTTTTCCTGTAGTCCATGATCAGCTCCTTTGTCTTGCTCATCACATTGAAGGAGAGGTTGTTATCCTGGCATCACACTGCCAGGTCTCTGACCTCCTTATAGACTGTCTCATCGTTTTCGGTAATCAGGCCTACCACTGTGTCGTCAGCCAACTTAATGAGGCTGTTGGAGTCGTGCTTGGCCACGCAGCCGTGGGTGAACAGGGAGTACAGGAGGGGACTAAACACGCACCCCAGAGGGGCCCCAATGAGGATCAGCATGGCGGATGTGTTGTTGCCTACCCTTACCACCTGGGAGCAGCCCGTCCAAGATCCAGTTGCAGAGGGAGGTGTTTATTCCTAGGGTCTTTAGCTTCATGATGAGCTTTGTGGGCACTATGGTATTGAAAGCTGAGCTGTTGTCAATGAACAGCTTTCTCACATAGGTGTTCCTTTTGTCCAGGTGGGAATGGGTAGTGTGGAGTGTGATTGAGACAGCTGTGGATCTGTTGGGGCGATTTGCGTATAGGACTGGGTCTAGGGTTTCTGAGATAATAGTGTTGATGTGAGCCATGACCAGCCTTTCAAAGCAATACATGGCTACCAACGTGAGTGCTTCGGGGTGGTAGTCATTTAGACAGGTTACCTTAGCTTTCTTGGGCACAGGTACTATGGTGGTCTGCTTGAAACATGTAGGTATTACAGACTCAGGCAAGGAGAGATTGAAAATGTATTTGAAGACACTTGTCAGTTGTAACACACATGCTCTGAGTACACGTCCTGGTAATCCGTCTGGCCCCACGGCCTTGTGAATGTTGACCTGTTTAAAGGTCTTGCTCACATCGGCTACTGAGAGCGTTATCACACAGTCGTCTGGAACAGCTTGTGCTCTCATGCTTGCTTCAGTGTTGCTTACCTCGAAGTGAGCATAAAAGGCACTTAGCTCATCTGGTAGGCTCGCGGCTGGGTCTCCCTTTGTAGTCTGTAATAGTTTGCCAGCCCTGCCACATCCGACGAGCGTCAGTGCCGGTGTAGTAGGATTTAATCTTAATTCTGCATTGACTCTTTGCTTGTTTGATGGTTCGTCTGAGGGCATAGTGGAATTTCTTGAAAGAATCCAGATTAGTGTCCTACTCCTTGATAGCTGCAGCTCCAGCCTTTAGCTCGGTGCGGATGTTGCCTTGTAATCCATGGCTTCTGGTTTTGGATATGTACGTATTATCACTGTGGGGATGACATTGTGCACTTATTGATAAAGCCGGTGACTGAGGTGGTATACTCAATGCCATTGAATGAATCCTGGAACATATTCCAGTCTACTAGCAAAACAGTCCTGTAGCGTAGCATCTGTGTCAGACCACTTCCGTGTCACTGATGCTTTAGTTTTTGCTTGTAAGCAGGAATGAGAAGGATATAATTATGGTCAGATTTGCCAAATGGAGGGCGAGAGAGAGCTTTGTCTGTGTGTGTGGAGTAAAGGTGGTCTAAAGTTGTTTTTTTCCTCTGGTTGCACATGTGACATGCTGGTAGAAATGAGGTAAAACGGATTTAAGGTTGCCACCATTAAAGTCCCCGGCCACTAGGAGCTTCTGGATGAACATTTTCTTGTTTGCTTATGCCCTTAAACAGCTAGTTGAGTGCAGTCTTAGTGCCAACATCGGTTTGTGGTGGTAAATAGATGGCTACGAATAATATCGATGGGAACTCTCTTGGTAGATAGTGTGGTCTACAGCTTATCATAAGGTACTCTACCTCAGGTGTGAAATACCTCGAGACTTCTTTAATATTAGACATCGCACACCAGCTGTTATTGACAAGTAGACACACACCCCTGCCCCTCGTCTTACCAGAAGTAGCTGCTCTGTCTTGACGAATCACGGAATACCAAGCCAGCTCTATATTATCCATATCGTCGTTCAGCCACAACTCGGTGAAACATAAGATATTCGTTTTTTAATGTCCCATTGGTAGGATAGTCTTGATTGAATATCATCCAGTTTATTCTCCAGTGATTGCACTTTGGGCAGTAGGACAGATGGTAGTAGCGGTTTACCCACTTGCCGTTGAATTCTCACAGGGCAGCTCGACCTTCCCCTGTATCTCCATCTTTTCTTCACGCGAGTGACAGGGATTTGGGCCTGGTCTTGGGTGTCATTATTATCATTCAGCTGGCTCTTTGTGTCAATGTTTTGTTTGTATCTACCTCTGTCAAATAAGTAGCCTAATAATTATTATTATTACTATTCCCAATGCAGGCCCACAGCAAGGTGTGTGACAAGCTGAAGGGGATGATGGTGGACTGGTGTGATGGGTTCCAGAAAGATCCACAGCTCAGTCTGGTCAGTGCCACCATCAAGTCTCTGAGAGAGGAAGGGGTCGTCTTCCCATCCTCTGGGTCACAGGTAATGTAGTCAACAACCTATCGTCTATCACCCTAACCCAGTGTTGCCTCTATCATTGTATAGGCCAGGCAGTTTCCCCTCACTACTACCTCTCTGTTACCCCCTTCCTAAAAGAGTTTGTTTTTTATTTGGTTCAATTGACAATTTTGGTGCCAGATGGCCTGGATGTGCCTCACCTGGAAAATAGAGCCGTTTGAACCGCAATGTCTTTAAAAAAACTTTTACCCCTTTTTTTTCTCCCCAATTTCGTGATATCCAATTGGTAGTTAGTCTTGACCCATCGCTGCAACTCGCCTACGAACTCGGGACAGGTGAAGGTCGAGAGCCATGCATCCTCCAAAACACAACCCTGCCAAGCCGCACTGCTTCTTGACACACTGCTCGCTTAACCCGGAAGCCAGCCGCACCAATGTGTCGGAGGAAACACTGTCCAGCTGGCGACCGAAGACAGCTTGCAGACGCTTGGCCCACTAAAAGGAGTCGCTAGAGCACGATGAGACAAGGAAATCCCAGCTGGCCAAACCATTCCGGGACCCGGATGACGCTGGGCCAATTGTGCGCCACCTCATGGGTCTTCCTGTCACGGCCGGCTGTGACATAGCCTGGGATCGAACCTGGGTCTGTAGTAACGCCCCAATAACATATACTACCCACCACTGCGACCTGTATGTTCTCTTTGGCTGGTCCTCGCTTCATGTTCGTCGCCGAAAACACTGGCTCAAGGTCATCGATAAGTCTTTGCTAGGTAAAGCTCCGCCTTATCTCAGCTCACTGGTCACCATAGCAACATCCACCCTTAGCACGCACTCCAGCAGGTATATTTCGCTGGTCATCCCCAAAGCCAGCACCTCCTTTGGCTGCCTTTCCTTCCAGTTCTCTGCTGCCAATGACTGGAACGAATTGCAAAAATCACTGAAGTTGGAGACTTCGATCTCTCTCACTAACTTTAAGCGTCAGCTGTACAAAGCCCATCTGTAAATAGCCCATCCAACCAACTACCTACCTCATCCCCATATTTGTTTTTGTTTTTCTGCTCTTTTGCACACCAGTATATCTACTTTCACATCATCATCTGCACATATATCACTCCAGTGTTAATTGCTAAATTGTAATTACTTCGCCACTATGGCTTATTTATTGCCTTACCTCCTTACTTCATTTGCATACACTGTATACAGATTTTTCTATTGTGTTATTGACTGTACGTTTGTTTTTGTCGCACTGCTTTGCTTTATCTTAGGCAGGTTGCAGTTGTAAATGAGAAGTTGTTCTCAACTGGCCTACCTGGTTAAATAAAGGTGAAATAAAAACACTGCAATGCAGTTCCTTAGACCGCTGCGCCACTAGGGAGGCCCCCGTAAACCAACGTTGTTTTACGTACTATATCAGTACTTTACCCTCTTACAGGGCGCTACGCTGACATTTTACAAAAAATGTAGGAGCACATCAAGAAATTTAGGGGCACAAATGAAAAATATTCACCTTTTTTTATATTTTTTTATAAGAATTGCCAGCAATAGCAACATACAGGTTTAAGGAGCACCAGAATTTTGGGGGGGTATGAATCTTTTGAAGCTCATCTCCTGAAGAAGCTATTTTCCGTTTCCTTACTTTTTGTTCTACTAAATGTTATCTGGGTGTTTTTTATTTTTTTATGTAAAAAGTAGCACAGCAAAATATTTAGGAGTATAGCCGACTGAAAAGGTAGCATTGTAGAGCCCTGTCTTATTGAAGCTATCGCTAGACTCGCCTACGAATCCAAGACAACTGTTATTGGCTAGCTCAAACACAAAGCTCTCCTCGTGACTTCAACCTGTGGTCCACTGTAAGCAAATAAGCTCTGTGTGTGTACTTTCACTGGCCCCAGTGCAGTGTGGTCTATCCTTGTCCTCAGTGTGCTGCTCTCCCATGTGTTGCCAATACAGAGGAGGAGGATGGCGCTTGTCTCTGTGTTTTTAAGGCATTCTCTCACATATTTCATGTAATACCCCAGTTCTCCCTATTTATTTTCTATTTTTTTATTTCACCTTTATTTAACAAGGTAGGCTAGTTGAGAACAAGTTCTTATTTACAACTGCGACCTGGCCAAGATAAAGCAAAGCAGTGCGACACAAACAGCAACACAGAGTTACACATGGAATAAACAAACATAGTCAATAATACAATAAAGTCTATATACAGTGTGTGCAAAGGAGGTAGGATAAAGGGGTGAGGCAATAAATAGGCCATAGTGGCACAATTATTACATGATGGCAAATTAAACACTGGGGTGATAGATGTGCAGAAGATGAGTATGCACGTAACGATATTGGGGTGCAAAGGAGCAAAATAAATAAAATGAATAACAATATGGTGATGAGGTAGTTGGATGGGCTATTTACAGATTGGCTATGTACAGGTACAGTGATCTGTGAGCTGCTCTGACAGCTGGTGCTTAAAGCTAGTGAGGGAGATATGAGTCTCCAGCTTCAGTGATTTTTGCAGTTCGTTCCAGTCATTGGCAGCAGAGAACAGGAAGGAAAGGCGCCCGAAGGAGGAATTGGCTTTGGGGGTAACCAGTGAAATATACCTGCTGGAGCGCGTGCTGCGGGTGGGTGCTGCTATGGTGACCAGTGAGCTGAGATAAGGCAGGGATTTATTTACCTAGCAACGACTTATACATGACCTGGAGCCAGTGGGTTTGGTGACAAATATGAAGCGAGGGCCAGCCAATGAGAGCATACAGGTCGCATTGGTGGGTAGTGTATGAGGCTTTGGTGACAAAACGGACGGCACTGTGATAGACTGCATCCAATTTGCTGAGTAGAGTGTTGGAGGCTAATTTGTAAATGACATCGCCGAAGTCGTGCATTGGTAGGATAGTCAGTTTTACTAGGGTATGTTGGGCAGCATGAGTGAAGGATGCTTTGTTGCGAAATAGGAAGCCGATTCTAGATTTAATTTTGGATTGGAGATGCTTAACTTCTTGGTGACTGGGGGGCAGTATTGAGTAGCTTGGATGAATAAGGTGCCCAGAGTAAACTGCCTGCTACTCAGCCATAAAATCTATAATATGCATATAATTAGTATATTTGGGTAGAAAACACTCTGAAACACTCAGAATGATGTGTTTCAAAAAACTGTTTGAATGATGTCTGTGAGTATAACAGAATTCAAAAGGCAGGTGAAAACCTGAGAAAAATCCACCCAGGAAGTGGGAAATCTGAGGTTTGTAGGTTTTCAACTCATAGGGGCGGCAGGGTAGCCTAGTGGTTAGAGCGTTGGACTAGTAACCAGAAGGTTGCAAGTTCAAATCTGTCGTTCTGCCCCTGCCCCACTGTTCCTAGGCCGTCATTGAAAATAAGAATTTGTTCTTAACTGACTTGCCTAGTTAAATAAAGGTAAAATTTAAAAAAATAGCCTATCGAAGATACAGTGGGATATTGGTCATGTTGCACTTCCAAGGCCTTCCGCTAGATGTCAACAGTCTATAGAACCTTGTTTGATGCTTCCACTGTGAAGGGGGGCCGAGTGAGAGGATTGAGCCAGGATTCTGGCAGATTGCCATGAGCTCGTGATTATGAGATTTTTGTTGTTTTGAATTTGGCGCCCTGCACTTTCACTGGCAGTTGGCTGGGTGGGACGCTACCATCCCAAATATCCCAGAGAGGTTACTGTGAGCCTGGAAGGAGAGTTTACAGTCTAACCAGACACCTAGAATATGTGGACAACTACAAATACCTAAGTCAGAACCGTCCAGAGTAGTAATGATGGACGTGTGGGTAGGTGTGGGCAGCGATCGGTTGAAGAGCATGCATTTTATTTTGCTTGCTTTTAAGAGCAGTTGGAGGCCACGGAAGGAGAGTTGTATGGCATTGAAGCTTGTCTGGAGGTTAGTTAGCACAGTGTCCAAAGAAGGGCCAGAAGTATACATAATGGTGTCGTCTGCGTAGAGGTGGCTCAGCAGCAGCAAGAGCGACATCATTGATGTATACAGAGAAAAGAGCCTGCCCGAGAATTGAACCCTGTGGCACCCCCAGAGACTGCCAGAGGTCTGGACAACAGGCCCTCCGATTTGACCTCTGTCTGAGAAGTAGTTGGTGTACCAGGCGAGGCAGTCATTTGAGAAACCAAGGCTGTTGACTCTGCCGATAAGAATGTGGTGATTGACAGAGTCGAAAGCCTGGGCCATTTCGATGAATACAGCTGCACAGTGTGGTCTCTTATCGATGGCGGTTAGGATATCGTTTATCCTTGAGCGTGGGTGAGGTGCTCCCATGACCAGCTCTGACACCAGATTGCATAGCGGAGAAGGTACAGTGGGATTCTAAATGGTCAGTAATCTGTTTGTTAACTTGGCATTCGAAGAACTTACAAAGACAGGGTAGGATAGATATAGGTCTGTAGCAGTTTGGGTTTGGGTCTAGAGTGTCTCTAGAGGGGGATGACCGCGGCAGCTTTCCAATCTTTGGGGATCTCAGACGATACGAAAGAGAGGTTGAACAAGCTAGTAATAGGGGTTGCAAAAATTTTGACTGATCATTTTAGGAAGAGGGGGTCCAGATTGTCTAGCCCGGCTGATTTGTAGGGGTCCAGATTTTGCAGCACTTTCAGAACATCAGCTATCTGGATTTGGGTGAAGGAGAATTGGGGGAGGCTTGGGCAAGTTGCAGTGAGGGTGCAGAGCTGTTGATCGGGGTAGGGATAGCCAGGTGGAAAGCATTGCCAGCCGTAGAAAAATGCTTATTGAAATTCTCAATTATCGCGGATTTATCGGTGGTGACAGTGTTTCCTAGCCTCAGTGCAGTGGGCAGCTGGGAGGAGGTGCTCTTATTCTCCATGGACTTTACAGTGTCCCAGAACTTTTTGGAGTTAGTGCTACAGGATGCACATTTCTGTTAGGAAAGCAAAGGATAGCTTTTTCAAACTGACTGTGTATATTGGTTCCTAACTTCCCTGAAAAGTTTTATATCGCGAGCGCTTTTCGATGCTAGTGCAGTACGCCACAGGATGTTTTTGTGCTGGTCAAGGGCAGTCGGGTCTGGAATGAACCAAGGGCTATATCTGTTCCTGGTTCTACATTTTTTGAATGGGGCATGCTTATTTAAGATGGTGAGGAAAGCACTTTTTTAAAGAATAACTAGGCATCCTCTACTGAATGAATGAGGTCAATATCCTTCCAGGATACCCGGGACAGGTCGATTAGAAAGGCCTGCTCGCTGAAGTGTTTTAGGGAGTGTTTGACAGTAATGATCGGTGGTCATTTGACTGCAGACCCATTATGGACACAGGCAATGAGGCAGTGATCGCTGAGATCCTGGTTGAAGACAGCAGAGGTGTATATGGAGGGCAGGTTGGTTAGGATGATATCTATGAGGGTGCCCATGTTTACAGATTTGGGGTTGTTCCTGGTGGGTTCATTGATAATTTGTGTGAGATTGAGAGCATCAAGCTTAGATTGTAGGATGGCCGGGGTGTTAAGCATGTCCCAGTTTAGGTCACCTAACAGCACGAGCTCTGAAGATAGATGGGTGGTAATCAATTCACATATGGTGTCCAGGGCACAGCTGGGGGCAGAAGGTGGTCTATAGCAAGCTGCAACGGTAAGAGACTTGTTTCTGTAGAGGTGGATTTTAGAAGAAGCTCAAATTGTTTGGGCACAGACCTGGATAGTAAGACAGAACTCTACAGGCTATCTTTGCAGTAGATTGCAAATCGGAAAATGTTATCGAAATTTCAGTTTAGGTTTGTGGTCGGCAAGGACATCCGGGTTGGCAGTGTGTGCTAAGGCAGTGAATAAAACAAACTTAGGGAGGAGGCTTCTAATGTTAACATGCCTGAAACCAAGGCTTTTACGGTTACAGAAGTCAACAAATGAGAGCGCCTGGGGAATGGGAGTGGAGCTAGGCACTGCAGGGCCCTGATTAACCTCCGCATCACCAGAGGAGGAGTAGGATAAGGCTACAGCTAAAGGTTAAAAGAACTGGTCGTCTAGTAGTTTCAGAACAGAAAGTTAAAGGAGCAGATTTCTGTGCATGGTAGAATAGATTCAAGGCATAATGTATGGTAGGATGTGAATACAGTGGGGGTAAACCTGTGCATGGAGTGACGATGAAAGAGATATTGTCTCTAGAAATATAATTTAAACCAGGTGATGTCACCGCATGTGTGAGAGGTGGATCTAAAGGCCCAATGCAGTCAACATTTTGTTTTTTCCTATTTTGTATGATATTGTACAACAGCTGATGAAACTAACCCTGTAAAACGGTTAAAACATTTGATCAGTGTTATTTCCCGATAGTTGCTGGTTGAAAATACAATCTACACAAGACCTTCTAATCAGCCGTTTTGCATGGGTAGGAGTTTTGGCTTTCCAAATTGACATTAACATGGAGTAAATTGGTTAATAGTCCAATCAAAGAGATCCAAACCGCTTTGCAAATAACAGCTATTTTTCAGTTTCCCCCTAGCAACTCAGATCATCACTCCAAGCTAAATTCTTGCTTGAGAAATGTAAAAATTAAAGTACTTTATTTTTACACAGAAATCATTTGTTATTGATATAAAACTGCTGCATTGGGTCTTTAATAAATTACTCTGAAGTATTTTCTACTGAAACTGACTTTTCCCAACCTTTCTCACAGACATCAATTTATTCTTCATACTGTAGTCAATGTCACTGTTTTCCAGATGTTAGGCTATATATGTTTGCGTATGAAGCGATTGCAATTTCATGTCATTCAATGTCCTATTTAATTTTAGGAGCTCTTTTACTCTTAAGGAATCCACATGCTTCCCAGCTAAAACAGTTCAGAACAGTTTCTGCATATATTATGACAACATTTTTGTGACTTTCTTTGTATTTTTTTTGGCCTTTGCGGCAAGTGGTTTATTGGCCGTTCGTGCGCACTTTTTTGGGGTGGCAAGCGGGAAGTCTACTCCCCTTCATCTGTGATTGGTCAACAGTAGGGATTCTTCAATGACGTGTCATTCAACGAGAGACAAATCGTTTTCAAAAATGTTTTCGCTTGAGAAATACTGCAGCAAATACCTTAGTCACGCAATTTTACATATAACTAAGATATCTACAAAACGTAAATGAATGACCGATTTCTTATTTTAGATGAATTCTGACGCTACGGCATCTCACGATGGACAAACAGTACTATTGCTGCGTTTTTCTTATTTTTCAAGCAAGGTCTTTTAAGGGAGTATGTAAGCATATTCGTTTGGTTCGCCTAGCCGAGTTTGGGTAGCCGAACCAAAGCATGCTGACGCCTTTACTCGCTCTCAGTTTACTACCAAAATACTGCCTGTAAAGCCTGTAGTACCTATCAATCCCTACAGGTGGCATCAGTCACAGCTAATCCCAAATCCCCTCTGCTCTGGAAGGCTTCTCTCTAACCAACCACCTCTTATCAACAGGGGTCCAGCCTAAAGGGCACCACTCCAGCTGTTAGTAAACCATCTGACGATGACGACCTGGCCAAAGGTACAAATAATATCCAACAGATTCTAGAATACCACATCATATTGCATTATGAATTGTGCATGTTGATGAATGAATTAATACATTTATTAGACACATTAAAATCATTGAGAATGACAGTGTAGAGCAGTGTATTTAAATGTTGTTCCACTGCCTCTGTCCTCCTCCCATCTGCAGCCATCGAGCTGTCCCTGCAGGAGCAGAAGCAGTATGTGGAGACGCGACCCCTCGCCGTGACCGCCGACCCCCCCTTCAATACCAATGGTGGCGGGTCTAGCAGGGATTCCCGGAAGTTGCGGGCGCTCTACGACTTTGAGGCGGCCGAGGACAACGAGCTCACCTTCAAGACTGGAGAGCTCATCCTCGTCCTGGACGACAGGTAACTAACGACATGCTGCTATGGAAACCTGGCTCTGACCCATATGATGGCCTACTGTATAGGCAAATATGGGAACAAAAGTTCTTCAGTTACATGTCTGTTCTGCATTCATTTAATTTATAAGTGTTCACTTACAAGAATGTTTGAACTGATTTAATCATGTTGATGCCAAAGTGACCCAAACTGGTGGAAAGGTGAGAACCACAGAGGAGTAGGTCTCTTCCCGTCCAACTTTGTCACGACCAACCTCAACGCTGAGCCTGAACTAGGTACGTTTCCCCTCTGTTCCTGTCCAGTACCATACCTCACTCTTGTACCACCATACGGAGAGTCCTTCTAGTCAAGTGTTTGGTTTCATGTTTTAAATCCTGACTCTAAAGTGGCTCTGAATAAGAGCATTAGCTAAATATGTAAATTCCTCTCCTAACAGTAACGTATGTGGAGAAGACACCAGCCCCGGAGGAGCCCAGCATAGAAGCCAATGTAGAGCCTGAGCCTGTCTTCATAGATGAGGTGGGTGCTTCTACGTACCGTACCTACTGCATGACTGTCCATACATGTCAGCCTAAATCATGTTATATCATCATGTATCTTTTCTTCTTAGATATAACCAGTCCACCGTCAGTTTTGACCGTTTGACCATTGAAAACCCTCTTCATCAGTCTGTCAGTTGTAACTTAGTAAAACGTTTAGAATGGTTAATAAAGTCTGACATGGCTTGTTATACAAAGTTGTAATGTAACATCGTATAACAAGAATCTTTCTCCCCCTCTCTCATCCCCCCCTTTCCCTTTTTTCTCTCTTCTTCCCCCTCTGTTCATTCCCTTCTCCACCTCAATCATCCTCACCTCTCTTCCTCCCTTCCTCTCATCCCCACCCCTCTTCCTCCTTCCTTCCTTCCCTCTCTCTCATCCCCACCCCTCTTCCTCCCTCCTTCCTTCCCTCTCTCTCATCCCCACCCCTCTCTCTTCCTCCCTCTCTCTCCTTTCTTGCTCTCCCCTCTCTCTTCCTCCCTCTCTGTCTCTGCAGGAGAAGATGGACAGAGCGCTGTATCTGCTCCAGAACACAGACCCTGCTGATGCAGCACCTGACTGCCAAGAGCTGGTCCAACTGGAGGGTATAAAACAATGACTTAATGCTCTGATAAATCCTAGTAGCCATGCTCACTGACACTGCAGTTGGACTATTTTCACACACACACACACACACACACACACACACACACACACACACACACACACACACACACACACACACACACACACACACACACACACACACACAGTCTCACCTTATCAATGCTTTACCCACCCAGGTGCTTGTGAGCAGATGAATCCAATGATTGATGACAAGCTGGAAGACATTGACAGGTAAAATGAATTTAACTGTAGTATAATTAATTATTCATAATTGACTATATTTTCAATTGTATGTTAGAGGCTATACTATTGCATGTCAGAGTTTTATCTCTATTGGTTAGGCATATGTGTTGTACAGAGTTATTCAAATTGTATGTATTTATACATACTTGATATAGTTTATATTGACTGTATCTGGATGACCGCTATGATCATCAGTCTTTGTCCTACTTGTGTCGTGATGACCTCTATCTCCACCCCTCCCACTCTCTCTCCCTTACTCCCTGGCAGGCAACACTCTGAGCTGTCTGAGCTGAATGTGAAGGTACTGGAGGCCTTGGAGCTCTATAACAAACTGATGAACGAGGCACCGTTCTACACAGCCTACTCCAAACTGCAGTCCCAGCAGCAACCGCAGCAGCAGCCCCAATACGCACCTGCCTCCCAAGTCCCCATTCAGGTCAGGAAAAACAAACTATCTAACCACTGTCACATACACTACATGACCAAAAGTATGTGGACATCTGCTTGTCGAGCATCTCATTACAAAACCGTGGGAATTAATATGGAGTTGGTCCCCCCCCTTTGCTGCTATAACAGCCTCCACTCTTCTGGGAAGGCTTTCCACTAGATGTTGGAACATTGCTGCAGGGACTTGCTTCCATTCAGCCACGAGCATTAGTGAGGTTGGGCGATTGCCTGGCTCGCAGTCGGCATTCCAATTCATCCCAAAGGTGTTCGATGGAGTCAAGGTCAGGACTCTGTGCAGGCCAGTCAAGTTCTTCCACACCGATCTCAACAAACCATTTCGGTATGGACCTCGCATTGTGCACGGTGGTGTTGTCTTGCTGAAACAGGAAATGGCCTTCCCCAAACTGTTGCCACAAAGTTGGAAACACAGAATCGTCTAGAATGGCATTGTATGCTGTTACGTTAAGATTTCCCTTCACTGGAACTAAGGGCCCTAGCCCGAACCAGGAAAACAGTCCCATACCATTTTTCTTCCTACACCAAACTTTACAGTCGGCACTATGCATTGGGGCAGGTAGCACTCCCCTGCCATCCACCAAACCCAGATTTGGCCGTCAGACTGCCAGATGCTGAGAACGCATTTCCACTGCTCCAAAGTCCAATGGCGGTGAGCTTTACACCCCTTCTGCCGACGCTTGGCATTGCACATGGGGATCTTAGTTCGCTCGTTGCGAACTAATTTGCCAGAATTTCACCCGTTAGATAAAATACGGAACGGTTCTGTATTTCACTAAAAGAATAAACGTTTTGTTTTCGAAATTATAGTTTCCGGATTTGACCATTATTAATGACCAAAGGCTCGTATTTCTGTGTTATTATATTATAATTGAGTCTATTATTTGATAGAGCAGTCTGACTGAGTGATGGTAGGCACCAGCAGGCTCGTAAGCATTCATTCAAACAGCACTTTCCTGCGTTTGCCAGCAGCTCTTTGCAATGCTTCAAGCCTATCAACTCCCGAGATTAGGCTGGCAATACTAAAGTACCTATTAGAACATCCAATAGTCAAATGTATATGAAATACAAATAGTATAGAGAGAAATAGTCCTATAATAACTACAACCTAAAAGTTCTTACCTGGGAATATTGAAGACTCATGTTAAAAGGAACCACCAGCTTTCATGTGTTCTCATGTTCTGAGCAAGGAACTTAAACGTTACCTTTCTTACATGGCACATATTGCACTTTTACTTTCTTCTCCAACACTTTGTTTTTGCATTATTTAAACCAAATTGAACATGTTTCATTATTTATTTGAGACTAAATTGATTTTATTGATGTATTACAACTATTGTTGTAGTTGTCTATATATGTTTTTTAATCGGTATCAGATTTTTTTGGGTCCTCCTATAATCGGTATCGGCGTTGGAAAATCATAATCGTACGACCTCTACTATGGAGATTGGAAGCTCGATTTTTATACACCTGTCAGCAACGGGTGTGACTGAAATAGCCAAATCCGCTAATTTGAAGGGGACACACATACGTGTGTGTGGCCTCAGTGAAGGCAGAGAGACTATGCCAGTGTCCAAAATGGTATCCTATTAATTGCCTAGTTAAATAAAAAATATCATATGGTGGGCTCTTGTCAAAAGTAGTGAACTATATAGGGAATAGGATTCCATTTCAGATGCTGACCATGTGTGCTGTTTGTCCCTGATGATGGATGTCAGTCCCTCCTTGGAGACGAATGGGAGATTCCAGTGGTCATGTTTGGACTGTTTTACCACCTCACTTTCTGCACTGCAAAACCAGTTTAGAAACAATCTCTTCCTTGTTGTGTACCTGGCTGCACCTGTAGTAATGTTGGTTGTATAGTTTAGTGGAGTAATGTAATGTACACTGTACTATGAAATGTGTTTTACCCAATTTCACATTGAACTTTCTCTTTTTGCTCCCCTCCTCCCTCTCTCAGGGTTACCCAGGTCAGCCTGGTGGTTCCTACATGCCTCCAGGGATGCCCCAGGGCCCCCCAGCCCAGCAGGCCTACATGGGCTCTGACCAGCCCGGACCCCTCCACTCACTCCACCCTAACGTCACATCTCCCAATGGTCAGCCAGCACAGCTTCCTTACAGGTAAGCCTCGTACTTTACAGGGTTACACGTATCCTTGGTATACCAGTACTTTACAGGGTTACACGTCTCCTCGGTATACCAGTACTTTACAGGGTTACACGTCTCCTCGGTATACCAGTACTTTACAGGGTTACACGTCTCCTCGGTATACCAGTACTTTACAGGGTTACACGTCTCCTCGGTATACCCGTACTTTACAGGGGTTACACGTCTCCTCGGTATACCAGTACTTTACAGGGGTTACACGTCTCCTCGGTATACCAGTACTTTACAGGGTTTACACGTCTCCTCGGTATACCAGTACTTTACAGGGTTTACACGTCTCCTCGGTATACCCGTACTTTACAGGGTTTACACGTCTCCTCGGTATACCAGTACTTTACAGGGTTTACACGTCTCCTCGGTATACCCGTACTTTACAGGGTTTACACGTCTCCTCGGTATACCAGTACTTTACAGGGTTTACACGTCTCCTCGGTATACCGGTACTTTACAGGGTTTACACGTCTCCTCGGTATACCGGTACTTTACAGGGTTTACACGTCTCCTCGGTATACCAGTACTTTACAGGGTTTACACGTCTCCTCGGTATACCAGTACTTTACAGGGTTTACACGTCTCCTCGGTATACCAGTACTTTACAGGGGTTACACGTCTCCTCGGTATACCAGTACTTTACAGGGTTTACACGTCTCCTCGGTATACCAGCCCTGACTAGGCAACTAGCTAGCTAAATGGCAGCCATTTTGTGAGGTCATTCTTGTGTCTAGATGTTTGTGTTTTGAGACATCCCACTAGTGGATTTCTGAGTATTACATTTTTGGGGGTGGCATTGCTCCTGTGTTGAGGGTTAAATGTCTGTCTTAATGCTTGTGTTAGGCAGTAGGTGGCTAATATTGTACCATTCTGTCTCTTCACCGCAGTGTACCATATGCACCTGCTGGATACCCTCCACAGATGGCTGTGGCCCCACAGATGGACATGTCGGCCTATCAGAACGCCAACCTGCCTCCAGCCTCCTATCAAATGGCTGCTCCATCGCAGCAGGCCCCACACCAGCAACAGGCCTACTATCAGCAGCCTCTCCTATAAAGGCAGGCCGTGCAATACTATCAGGGCTGTCTGAGTGAGAGGCAGCATATCCCCACCAACAGACACAGTACAATGACACAATCCTCCCCCTCTTTTGTCCTTTATGAAAAGATTATGGCAACGGTATGAAGTAGGCTTGTGTCCCAAATGGCAACCTATTCCCCATGTAGTGCTCTACTTCTGACCAGGACCCATAGAGCTCTGGTCAACAGTAGCACACTATTTGGGGAATAGAGTCATTTGGAACACCGCCTAGATTGTCACAAAGGTCAGTGTCTGTCTGAGAGGTGTGGAGACCCACAGGAGGAGACCAAATGCCAACCTACCACCCACCCACCTCGGCCTGTTTGGAAGGGATGACTGTTTTGAAACGGTATTTTCCTTGTCTTGGTTTGCCTCTTTAAAACAGTTAAGGGGGCAGCTCATCCAAACTGCTTCATTAATGTTGTGTGTATTTGTCCTTGTTCAGAGATCTTTTGTTTGTTTGCTTTTTAATCATCTTCTATTTTTAAATGTTTGTTTTTCTGTTTGGTGTCTGTCTGGAGATCAGTCCAAATGAAGGAACCCATGGCTGGCCAGGACCAGGGTTCGAGTCAATTCGAAATGGAATTGACCCCAACCCTGGCCAGGACTTTTCTATCCCCCCCTCTCTCTAACAGCGTCATCCACTTTAGTTGACCCTTCTTGGGGCCAAAGGTTATGGAGTGCTCTTGGTATGTCTTCTTGTGCTATAATCAGTACCATGTTTTATTAGACACTATGGTACAGTTAGAGATTAGCTTCCCATACACTGCCTGCCTTGCAACACTCTTTGGGTGTTTAATATGTTCTAGGAGTGACACGTTTTATCATTTTCATTTGTGTGCAACTTCGATGTGATTTTGTTATGAAATTAACTGAAGTCATTGTTAAATACATTTAGAATTGTGACCATGCAGCCTTTCCAAATTAATGCTATTGTAGGTTTAGTGCACATTTTCATACACAACTTTTTTAGTAATGCAAATGTCATCTAGCCTGGGTGCCTGTCTGTTTCTACTCTATTGCCAACTCCTTATGGAATTTGTCATGTTTGCCTTGACAATGACAACAATGCAGTTGGCAAGACAGCATAAACAGATCTGGGACCAGGCTAAATGGAATCTTCAGATTATATGGTTGTTGATTAACAACATTCATGTGCCAAGGCTCTTGGCAACTTGGTAGATGTCCTATATACCTTGAGTAACAAGTTGTAATTGCAAGGAATAAGAGATTGATCGGGAAATGAGCCAAGTCCTAGCTATATCTTTCTATGGTCCTTCTTCATTCACTCTTCTGTTGAAAAGGCTTTTGACCATAGAGGTTAGTAATAGATGTTTGTAATTATTAAATTAATATCGGTGTGCTTTTCATGTTTCTGGGCTGTAGGAGGTCACGTTTTCATATAAATCTTTTTGTGGAAATAATGGTTATCTCTGGAATGGCTGTTTGCTCTGCATTTGGACCTTTAATTAGAAATTGTAAATGACATCACTTGTATATTATCTTTCTCTGGATTATATCCATATGATCAGATATTCTTTTATGGTTTATAAATGTATGGTATGCTTTCCCCTTTAATACTTTTTGGTTTTACTTTATTTGTGTCAGAACAAATGGCTACCGTGACCAACAGTTAGAACTGGCTCATTGATAAATGTGTGAATTGTACAAAGTTTTATAGCTAGAGAACTGTTTGGCCTAAAATTTTCATCTGAAATGAATGAAACTGTTGGGTGTAACCGAGGACCAGATTTATTTACCCCCCCCCCCCCCCCCTTCTTTAGCTGGATAGTCTACTCTGACTAAAATAATAACTGTGTCCACTTTATTTTTTCTTTATCTGCATCTGAAAAGGTTTTGTATATTAGATGTAAAATATCTTCTGGCATTGTGGGTATTGCACCTTAACTTTGTAAACATTTTATTTACCACTGGATGCCTTGTTTTCTTTAGAAATAAAATCAAAATGGAAACATCTTTGGGAAAGGAATTGACCCTGAAGCTGCTGTATATCTAGAACTCTATATATTTAAAAAATATTCCAGGGAGTGTTCCCATTCAGTACCACCGATTTATTATAACTGACTCCATGTTTTGTTACTTCAAGATTTCTCTGTGTTATCATTGTAAATCCTTTTGTAACAACGTCAACTCTAATATTCTTTCAAATAAAATGTACCTGTGTTCACAGCTTTCTACTGATGGATGCAGTTTTTTCATGTTGCAATGTGTGTTCTCTGAAAACTCTGAGATGGACATCTTGTAAGTGCGTGCTGTTTGAGGGGATACTTTTGAGTTGTTTGAGAACAGTTCAATGACACATTTCTGATATAGAAAGAGAATTAAAATGAATTTCTATATGCAGCACAGATGCTGTATCTTAATTTGACCCAGTTTCTCATAGCAGGAAAATAATCAACTGGAAATTAGAATTATGTAAATTATCATTATTGGGCATTTTTTTTGTAGGGGCTGAATTTTCTGAAATTTAAAGTGGAAATTACAAACTTTGGACACCTTTTAAACTTTGAATACACTACAAGTTTGCATTTCCTGCTGTGCAGGAAAATACCTGCAACAGGATGATCAAATTAAGATACGGCATCTATAATATTCAAGACAGATGGTGTGGGAATTTGATCTCACGTACAGAACACTCCTATTCCCTTGTGTTACACAACTTAAGTCTCAAGTCTTTTCAGTTTCTCGTTGACCATGTATGGCAGGGGTAATAACCTCTTACCCGATAAGGTCTGGAGCTGGAAGGTTTTTTTGTTCCACTTGATACTTAATTGCACCAACCTGGTGTCCCAGGTCTAAATCAGTCTATGATTAGAGGGGAACAATGAAAGAAAGCAGTGGAACTGGCTTCGAGTGATGTATGTTGTCATATCTATTTGGAAGAGGGAGACCCATAACCACTATTCATCTTGTACCTGTGGAATTGGAGGACTGGAGGTAGTCCCTTATTGTCCGATATGTCATGTTCAATGGGTCACAAGTTTTGTTTCATCCTTTGGACTCTGTGAAGGGGTTAGGTCCATTCTGTTATAACAGCTTTGGTGAGGGGTGTGAACAATGGTCTACTGAGCAGGAAACATATTCACACTACATAAAAAAATCTCTCCTGAGAATCTCACTGTGGCCAGGAGACACGTTTTATTCAGTGAGCCTTTTCTTCATGATTTCTTCATATGATAGCTGGGGTGCTTTAGCGTAGTAAGGTTCTAGCACAGAGGTTGAAGGTTCAACAAGCCTGGTGTCCTGTCTAATTATCCCACTTCATGTGAGCTGTCTTTGGGTCTTGTTCTGGCTTGTGTGCATTTCCAAGATACTCTAGGGGCAATGTTTCCCAACTCCAGTCCTCCAGTACCCCCCAACAGCACACATTTTTGTCGTGCCCCCAGACAAACTCACCTGATTCAACTCATTGAGGGTTTGATTAGTTGACAAGTTGAATCAGTAGTGCTTGTCCAGGGTTACAATACAAATGTGTGCTGTTAGGGTTACTGGAGGACTGGAGTTGGGAAACATTGCTCAATGGCAGGGTCAATTTCTTGACTTTTTTTCCCACTCGAAAATGTCCTTGGAGAAGACTGAATGTACACAGTGTACAGAAATATTATGAACACCAGACATAGACTGATCCGGTGAATCCAGGCGAAAGTTATTATCCCTTATTTATGTCACTTGTTAAATACATTTCAATCAGTATAGATGAAGGGGAGGAGACAGGATTAAAAAAATAAGGATTTTTAAGCCTTGATACAATTGAGACATGGATTGTGTATGTATGCCATTCAGAGGGTGAATGGGCAAGACAAAATATTTAGGTGCCTTTGAAGGAGGTATGGTAGTAGTCGCCAGATGCACCAGTTTGAGTGCGTCCAGAACTGCAACGCTGCTGGGTTTTTCACACTCAACAGTTTCCCGTGTGTATAAAGAATGGCCCACCACCCAAAGGACATCCAGTCAACTTGACATAGCTGTGGGAAGCATTGGAGTCAACATTGACTAGCATCCCTGTGGAATGCTTTTGACACCCTGTAGAGTCCATGCTCTGACAAAATGAGTGTTCTGAGGGCAAAGGGGTTGCAGGTCATTATTAGGAAGGTGTTCCTAATGTTTTGTGCACTCAGTGTGTTCCTCCATTGCTATGCCTAAATGGTTAGTATTATCTGGGATCCTTGGGACGTCCCTACCCTAGAACCTAACCCTATCCCCCTCCTACCCTAAACCCTAACCCTTAACTATCATGTTTCAGGAGAAGACCCAGATACAGACAGATGGAAACAGGAGACAAAGGGCTGTGAGACATGGGTTTGATCCTAGACACATGAAAAGTGGGATGTATACGGAGGGTACCAGGCAACAAGACGAACAGCAGAGGGGCTAATGATCTTGGAGATGGGGAAAGGGCTGATAATCCAGGGAGAAAGTTTGCGGGACTCCACCCAGAGGGGCAGATCTCGGGTGGACAGATCTCGGGTGGACAACATCTTGACTGAAGGTTTGATGGCCTCTTGCTCCAGGAAGAGTGGGGGCTGATAAAACAGGGAACACTCGAAGGGCGAGAGACCCGTGGCAGAGCAAGGATTGGTGTTGCAGGCATATTCAACCCACACTAGTTGCTGGCTCCAGGTCATGGGGTTGGCAGAGACCAGGGAGCGAAGAGTCGTCTCCAGATCTTGGTTGGCTCACTCGCTCCAACTCGCGATTGGACAGGGGGTGGAACCCGGGATATGTGACACCAGGGAAGGTGAAAACAGGCAGAGGTTGAAGGAGACCAGCCAGTAACAAGAGATGGGGGAAAATGGTCGGCCTGGAAACAGGAGACAAACGGCTGTAAACCATGGGTTTGATCCTAGACACATGAAAAGTGGGATGTATACGGAGGGTACAGGGCAACAGAAGACGAACACCAGAGGGGCTAATGATCTTGGAGATGGGGAACGGGCCCGATAAACCGGGAGGAAAGTTTGTGGGACTCCACCCGGAGGGGAATATTTTGGGTGGATAGCCGTACCCACTGCCCGAGACGATACCGGGGGTGCCGGGGTCCAGTGGCAGTCCACTTGTCGTTGAAGTGGTCTTGAGAAGAGCCGACCGGGCTCTCTTCCAGGTACGATGACAGTGGCGGACAAACATCTGGGCCGAGGGTATGGGGACCTCGTCTTCTTGCTCCGGGAAGAGCGGGGGCTTATAAACCAGGGAACACTCAAAGGTGTTGGTTGGCTCGCTCCGACTAGCCTTTGGACAGGCCTTTGGACAGGGGGTGGAACCCGGAGGACAGGCTGGCCGACGACCCAATGAGTGTGCAGAACGCTTTCCAGAAACGGGACGAGAACTGAGGACCCCGGTCGGAGACCATGTCCACTGGGAGACCATGGATCCGGAAAACATGCTGCACCATGAGCTGGGCCATCTCTTTGGCAAAGGGTAGCTTGGGGAGAGGAATGAAGTGGGCGGCTTTGGAAAACTGGTCCACTACTGTCAGGATGGTGGTTTTGCCATCGGACGGGGGAGACCCGTGACAAAGGATATGTGAGAACAGGGACGGTGAGGAACAGGTTGAAGGAGACCAGCCGGAGCTTGCTGGGAGTCTTATTCTGCTCACAGATCGTGCATGTGGCGACGTCAGGAACCATGGTAGGCCACCAAAAGCGTTGTTGCACAAAGGCCAGGGTCCAACAGGAGCCTGGGTGGCAGGCAAGCTTGGAGGAGTTGGCCCACTCCAGGACCGGGGAGTGGACAGCGTCAAGAACAAACATTTGGTTATCTGGGACCAATCCACCACCACTCTCACCTTCGGACGTAGAGCGCAAGGATGTCGTCGAGGTAGACAAAGATGAACCAGTTCAACATGTCTGGAACACAGCCTGGAGCCTGGAACACAGCAGGGGCATTGGTAAGGCCAAATGGCATGACCAGATACTCGAATGACCGCTGGCCGTGTTGAAGGCAGTCTACCACTAGTCACATTCCCGTATCCGCACCAGGTGGAAGGCGTTTGGTAGGTCCAGCTTGGGGAACACGGTGGCCCACTGGAGCGCCTCGAAGGCCAAGGAGATGAGTGGTAGTGGGTAGTGGTTCTTCACTGTGATGTCATTGAGGCCCTGGTAGTCAATGTATAGGCTGTTGTGCCGGTGGGGAAGTGTTAGGAGAATTCTATTCTCCTGTTCATTAACAAATTCAATTATGTTACCCTCAGTCTGTTATATCAGGATTTGTAAGATACTGATAGAAATGAAAACAGACAGAGTCCCAGTCTACCAAAGTTAAATGTTTATTCATGAAACGTTCTGACGTGCGCAGTACAAGACCTACAATTTATAATGACACACATACTTCCACACAAACCATCAAATCCGCCCGCCAATAGAGATTAGGGGGGAGTACGTGAGAATAGTGTCTTCCTACCCTCCCCTAAGATAGGGAGAGACCTGGGACTGGGAAGTTCTCAGTGTCCCAGCCAAGGTCAGCCCCGAATCTGGCTCAGACAGACAGTCTGTTCTCAAAACTCTAGACACATTGTTCCCAAAATGTTGATTCTGACTAAAACCACACACAGTATTATAATATAATAATCGAATGATTCTAACACTTACACACATGTATTATAATAATCGAATGATTCAAATAAATTTCATACAATCACATGGTTTCAGACCTATGGTTTCATGCAATCTCATGGTTTCAGACCTATGGTTTCAGGAGTGTAACATTCTAAACATTTATTAAAACACATTTCCTCATCAGGAAGAAAGAAGGATGGATGAACCCTGCAGCTAGGAAGTCCTTAATGTTGGTCTCCATTGTCTTGGTCTCCGGACCCGACAGAGAGTACAGTCGTCCCCGGGGCGGAGTGGTGCCTGGGAGAAGGTTGATCCTGCAGTCATAGGATTGGGGCGGCAGGAAGCGAAGTGGCCCGGGCCTTACTGAACACCTCCCGGAGGTCCTGATACTCAGCGGGAATGGAGTAACTGGAGGGCAGCCTCTCTCCCGGACAATGGAGCATCAAAAACTTTCTTCACCTCCGCCACGTGTAACGGATGTGAAACGGCTAGCTAGTTAGCGGTGGTGCGCACCAAATAGCGTTTCAATCGGTGACGTCACTTGCTCTGAGACCTTGAAGTAGTGGTTCCCCTTGCTCTGCAAAAGCCGCGGCTTTTGTGGAGCGATGGGTAGCGATGCTTCGTGGGTGACTGTTGTTGATGTGTGCAAAGGATCCCTGGTTCGCGCCCGGGTAAGGGCGAGGGGACGGTCTAAAGTTATACTGTTACACACGCACTCCCCCAGACTGAAGCATACGGTCGACTGCTGTTCCCATATTTCCGTAGCCCAGGCAAGAGCCCTCCCGGACATTGCGTGATGAGGTATGCTATCTTAGAGCGGTCCAAGGGGAAGGAGGAGGGCTGCAGCTCGATAATGAGGGAACACTGAGCGAGAAACGCCCGACAGGTGCCCGACTCTCCATCGAAGTGTTCCGGGCGAGGTAAGCGGGGTTCCCGGGAAATCGGGGTGGCCGGGTTACTGAGGGACTGGGAAGTTGCCATAGTGGTAGGCTGCCTAACAGACAACTCGCGGAATTGCTCCAATAATGTGTTCAATGCTCGGTCATGACGTTTGGCCAAGGTCTGGAACCCTTCCATAAGACCATGAAGCAACTCCTTGTGCCTTCTAATGGTGGCTCCTTGGGAGGAGATGGCTTGCGGAGCTGGTCTGAGTCTGTTGGGTCTGTCATGGCCAGTTCGTACTGTCACAATTCAGGAGAAGACCCAGATGCATAAGGTGTCAAAGTAACAAAGTGTATTACTAGAACAGGGGGCTGGCAAAAAGACAGGTCAATAGTAGGCAGAGGTCAGCAATCCAGATCAGAGTCCATAAGGTACAGAACAGCAGGCAGTCTCAGGGTCAGCGCAGGAAAAGGTCAATGAACCAGGGTGGTGTGACAACGTACAGAATGGCAGGCAGGCTCAGGGTTAGGGCAGGCAGAATGGTCAAAAATGGGAAAACTAGAAAATAGGAACTAGAAAAAGACAGGAGCAAGGGGAAAACACTGGTAGGCTTGACGAACAAAGCGAACTGGCAACAGACAAACAGAGAACACAGGTATAAATACAGTGGGGATAATGGGGAAAATGGGTGACACCTGGAGGGGGGTGGAGAGAAGCACAAAGACAGGTGAAACAGATCAGGGTGTGACATTAAAATAACCCTTACCGTAACTTTTTTTTTCTTCAATTTACCTTAACTGTTTTAAATGTCAACTTCAATGGGGTGACATCAGATTTGGGATCTCCCTTTCCATGCCTGTTATGGAGAGGAAGAGGAAGCCCCTGGGAGAGGGAGTGCTTTGATCAACCAATCACACTCTCTTGACTAGCAGTGGATTACAAACAGTATACTTTAATAGAGGGCATCACAGCTATCTCTCTTGATCCCATCACCACACCACAGCTCCTTAGTCTGTTGAAATGTAAATATTCAATGTGTGTAATGCTATATGTATGTTTTATGTCTGTTTTGATATGTTTACCCTGTAAGACAGAACACCAAATACACATTTATATTTAGTGTTAAGCTAATGGACAATAGTTGTATTGTCTTATCAATTCCCAAAATACATTTCAACAGGATTTCTTGTTTTCATATTTCATTCTTGGGTAAATTGTTACATTATTTTCATTCCAAATATATATGTACACACCGGCAGAGATTGTTCCAAGGTCAAAAGGAAATACAAACATAATATACAAACCTGTAATAAAACAAAACTGTAAGAAGCTGATGGAACTAGAAACATCAATACATTCTCCAGATGAGAATGACAGATAGAGCCATTGACATAATGTAAATGGTTAGTACGATGGATGACGCGAGAGGCAGAGCTCAGCAGCCAAGAGCGTGCCAGTTGCGCGTGCACATCTGTCGCGTAACCTACAACAGCAGCACAGAGTAGCACTACTGCACGCGCGCAAACAGATACCGGTTGGTTAATTCACACTGACTGTTTACCAAGAAAGCACTGTATCGTATCGTTCCTCTCTCTGTTGACAGTTTGTAAGCAACAGTGCAAAGCTGGAGGAACCAACTCAACAACCGCAACAGCAGTTGCCATGGACCGGGACAGAGAGGCAGCCTCCCCCTTGGACCGACGAACTAGCCGAAATGTCCCGGCACATCTACACCCGTCACGGTGCAGGCGATGGACTCCAGAAGGTAAAGTATCGCAATATAGTAGATACTCTGCTCTATCGGTTTCTGACTCTGTTCTCTTACTGCTGTTAATAAAACGTGTTCAATTCCCATTTTGTGTAATTAAGATTATCCTGTGGGATGACTACCAACTTCACTGCACCAAAATGGGGAAAGCATTCTCTATGAGGCTACCTACCTTCAGAAAGTTAGTTACAGATTCATGTTGGCTATATATTTATTTATTAATAGGCTAGTTTCTTTATTTTCTCACATTTGTGAACAACGCTCAATAATCCGTGGTAGGTCATAAACTTCGCGCTGTATGTGATGTAGTCGTGATCAGTGTGACGTTTAGCAGATGGTATGTGAATTTGATTGATGTGGTTTGAAATAGGGTATTTAATAATTCATCCATGTAGCTGGAATCCATTGATGAAGGGCAGACTGACTGAACACATGACCTAGTTGTACAGCCTCATACCAAAATATTAGAGCATCTTACATATGTAGCATCTTACAGCAAATAGTAAACATGTAATATATAGGTTCTAAAAATGACACACTTGTTTTTAAGTTTTTAAGGCAGAAATAAAATGTGATGCAGGTGTATTTTCTCTGCAATAAGCTACATCCTTAGTTCTTATGAAAGGTCACAAGCTGAGCTAAAGGTTAGCCATTAGTTTGGGGAGCCAATGCAAGTCTTCAGGTCTCAGCCAGAAGTGGACAGCAGGCTACACCGTTACAGACAGGATGGAAATGCATACAATAGGGACAGGCTATACCCAGGCACCTGATCACCTGATCACCCGTAGGGCCCCAGTGTTCCTTATGGTGCCCTTGATGTCGTGCTGCAAAGTGAGTGACAGTGAGAATGATGTGTGTGTTTCTGGCTGTACCTACTCAGGTGAATAGAGGGACCTACTCCAGACGCAGCCGGCTAAAGAGGTCTGACGGGAGCACCAACTCCACCAGCTTCATCCTCAGACAGGTGAGAGAGACAGATGGGTAACACATTACTACTCAATTACAATAGATCCCTATGCAACAACGTGTTATCACAACGTTTTTACGAGAGTAATTACAGCATTACTACACAGTCAGGAGCAAAAATTGTATCGGGGCACAAATCCCACTACACTCTCTATGTTTGTCCAAAACAGGCTGTGCACAATACTTTAAACCATATTTGCTGATAGTTGTTCAGCAGTGACTGCTCTTGTAATCCACAACCAGTTGTGTTATCCAATTAACAGTTGCATACTGTCTGTACTACACCCTGTACAAAATGTATTGTCTGAAGGAAACATTCTGAATGGTTCAATTATTCTGAGATAAGAGAACGGTCAACGAGAACGATATTGCTTCAACATGGGGTTGTCACCTCTGTTGCAGGGGAGCCAGTGGCCTTGATTTGAGTGTTATCGGGAATTCACTTCCTCTCATTATCTCTGTATTCACTCTCTGTATTCACTACCATTCATCTATTCTTTTTTATGAACGATTGAGACATATTGTTATGGACAAAGTCATAGTTGTCTCAGCACCTGTGTTCAACTGTATAATAAATGTAAAATAGTCCTTCGGTGTAAAACTATTATTGTGTAATACAGAGGGGACCATTTGCTGCTGGACTGTGAGATCCAAACTAATGGGTTGCCTAGGGAACTGGCTTCCATCAAGGCTATTCCACAACACAAGGACACCTGAATGTTATTGCCTACCTTTGTTCTGCTTCTCTATCTCTCTGTCAGGGGGCTGGTCCATCACGTGCTAGCTAGCGTGTGTGTCTGTGTGTCTGTAAAGCTTAACAAATCAGGTTCAGTTTGGATGAGATAATTGACATGAACAAAATACATGACAGATTTTCAGAGATAGTATGTCTAGAGATTTGCTGACACTTATGACTGACTATGAAGGATGTTATGAAGTCTTGCACAGTTGTTTATAAAGCTTAATGAATGCATATATGAGGGGGGCTATGGTCAAGTGTTAAATATTACATTATACACTGAGTGTGCAAAACATTAAGGACACCTTCCTAATATTGATTTGCATCTGCCCTTTTGCCCTCAGTACAGCCTCTACAAGGTGTTGAAAGCGTTCCACAGGGATGCTGGCCCATGTTGACTCTACAAGGTGTCCAAAGCGTTCCACAGGGATGCTGGCCAATGTTGACTCTACAAGGTGTCCAAAGCGTTCCACAGGGATGCTGGCCCATGTTGACTCTACAAGGTGTCCAAAGCGTTCCACAGGGATGCTGGCCCATGTTGACTCTACAAGGTGTCCAAAGCGTTCCACAGGGATGCTGGCCCATGTTGACTCCAATGTGTCCCACAGTTGTGTCACGTTGGCTGGATGCCCTTTGGGTGGTGACCCATTCTTGATACACACAGGAAACTGGTGAGCTTGAAAAAGATGGCAGCGTTGCAGGTCTTGACACAAACCGGTGTGCCTGGCACCTACTACCATGCCCCGTTCAAAGGCCCATTTATACCTCTGAATGACACACATACACAATCCATGTCTCAATTGTCTCAAGGCTTAAAAATCCTTCTTTAACCTGCCTCCTCCCCTTCATCTACACTGATTTTTTTGTGGATTTCACAAGTGGGGGATCAAAGATTTCACCTGGTCAGTCTATGTCATGGAAAGAGCAGGTGTTTTTAATGTTTTGTACACTCAGTGTATTTTACAAAGAGGTTGGATCATTCAATGTGTTTGCTATACAAATGTATTTAATCATCTACTTTATATATAGGTCACTGCAGTCATGTGCTGTTTGAATGGTTACTTTGCATACTGTGGTATTTCAGGTCGCAGATGCGGTCTGGATAGGCAGAGAGTCTTAGTCTTCCTCATTCTATGTTCACCATATCCTACTTAAAATGTACACTATTAACCATAGTGACCTAGTTTTAGGTCACTAGTTTTAGGACCTTGTTTTAGGCAGGGTAGCCTAGTGGGTAGAGCGTTGGACTAGTAACTGAAAGGTTGCAAGTTCAAATCCCCGAGCTGACAAGGTACAAATCTGTCGTTCTGCCTTCATTGAAAATAAGAATTTGTTCTTAACTGACTTGCCTACTTAAATAAAGGTTAAAAAAAAGTAATAATTTAAGTCTTTGAATTGGAAGTAGAGCACAGTTTGTTCCAATCGCAGTTTATTTATCTCTGAAATGGTAAATGCTTATCCAGTTGTGTCTTGCAGACAGGCATCTCACGCTGTTTGCCAATGACAGAAGAATCTGTATGGGGAGCTGGTATGATACGTGTGTGCCCCATTGAGGCATAAGGTTAGAGGGAAAAGACAGCTTCTCACAAGTCGTCTAGGTAGACAAGGCATGCATTATTCATTCAAAATACACATGCACGCACACACACACACACACACACACACACACACACACACACACACACACACACACACACACACACACACACACACACACACACACAGATATCCTGCACTGTTGCCTGGCTGACCTTCCTCAGTTTGCCCTCATAACACTATATAAATGGATGTTAGAGGCAACATCTGCCAGAAATGCCTAGTGACTCTTTCCAGAGTGGGGATTTACTGAGGATCTGCTTAATGATACAATCTGGGATCTGGGAATCTGTTCAATGGTCTTTTCAATGCTACTGTTTTGCTGAAAAACAAGTCCCAGATTGAATCTTTAATGGCCCACCTCAGGGAAAGTTGCTGGATTTATTACGAGTAATTCCTGTCCTAGAGCGGAAATTGTTATTCGGTTCCACATCGAAGACTGACGCAGGCTTCTAATACGTATTCAGGCATTGGGGGTGGGAACGTTGTGTTGATCACTATGTGTAGCAGAGAAATAACATCAAATAGGGCACTGACTCACAGCTGTCACCGTAACTAGCTATCATGCTAACCTTAGCTAGCTAATAAAAGTTATGTGTGCACCGTTTCAGAAAAAGACTACCAAGAGACGAGTCTCCGCTAAACTGTGCCTATATTAGTGGTTGACATGTTGAGGGTTGGCGTTTGTATTTCTCTGTCACGACTTCTGCCGAAGTCGATGCCTCTCCTTGTTCGGGTGGTGTTCGGCGGTTTATGTCGCCGGTCTTCTAGCCATCGCCGATCCATTTTTCATTTGTTTTGTCTCGTTTTCCCACACACCTGGTTCTCATTTCCCTCATTATGTGTTGTGTATTTAACCCTCTGTTTCCCCCATGTCTTTGTGTGGTATTGAACAAAACACTATGTGTCTGACTTTGTGCTCAAAGGAATCACATTTTTCTGAAGACGACAGAAAAAGCTTGCCTGCCTCTCATAGTGCATCAAAATGATTTGTCCCTTTAGAAATATATAGCCTAATAGCAGGAACAGCACCATCTAGTGGTCATAACCTGGTAATATCAGGATGTGGGATGGGACATGAGCACGAGCACTGAGGTCAAAACGTAAGTACAGTCGTGGCCAAAAGTTTTGAGAATGACACAAATATTAATTTCCACAATGTTTGCTGCTTCAGTGTTTAGATATTTTTGTCAGATGTTACTATGGAATACTGAAGTATAATTACAGGCATTTCATAAGTGTCAAAGGCTTTTATTGACAATTACATGAAGTTGATGCAAAGAGTCAATATTTGCAGTGTTGACCCTTCTTTTTCAAAACCTCTGCAATCCGCCCTGACATGCTGTCAATTAACTTCTGGGCCACCTGACTGGTGGCAGCCCATTCTTGCATAATCAATGCTTGGAGTTTGTCAGAATTTGTGGGTTTTTGTTTGTCCACCCACCTCTTTAGGATTGACCACAAGTTCTCAATGGGATTAAGGTCTGGGGAGTTTCCTGGCCATGGACCCAAAATATTGTTTCCCGAGCCACTTAGTTATCACTTTTGCCTTATGGCAAGGTGCTCCATCATGCTGGAAAAGGCATTGTTCATCACCAAACTGTTTCTGGATGTTTGGGAGAGGCTGCTCTCGGAGGATGTGTTGGTACCATTCTTTATTCATGGCTGTGTTCTTAGGCAAAATTGTGAGTGAGCCCACTCCCTTGGCTGAGAAGCAACCCCACACATGAATGGTCTCAGGATGCTTTACTTTTGGAATGACACAGGACTGATGGTAGCACTCACCTTGTCTTCTCCGGACAAGCTTTTTTCCGGATGCTCCAAACAATCGGAAAGGGGATTCATCAGAGAAAATGACTTTACCCCAGTCCTCAGCAGTCCAATCCCTGTAACTTTTGCAGAATATCAGTCTGTCCCTGATTTTTTTCCTGGAGAGAAGTGGCTTCTTTGCTGCCCTTCTTGACACCAGGCCATCCTCCAAAAGTCTTCGCCTCACTGTGTGCGCAGATGCACTCACACCTGCCTGCTGCCATTCTTGAGCAAGCTCTTTACTGGTGGTGCCCCAATCTCGCAGCTGAATCAACTTTAGGAGACGGTCCTGGCGCTTGCTGTAATTTCTTGGGCACCCTGAAGCCTTCTTCACAACAATTGAACCGCTCTCCTTGAAGTTCTTGATGATCCAATAAATGGTTGATTTTCGTGCAATCTTACTGTCAGCAATATCCTTGCCTGTGAAGCCCTTTTTGTGCAAAGCAATGATGACAGCATGTGTTTCCTTGCAGGTTACCATGGTTGACAGAGGAAAAACAATGATTCCAAGCACCACCCTTCTTTTGAAGCTTCCAGTCTGTTATTCAAACTCAATCAGCATGACAGAGTGATCTCCAGCCTTGTCCTCGTCAACATTCACACCTGTGTTAAGGAGAGAATCACTGACATGATGTCAGCTGGTCCTTTTGTGGCAGGGCTGAAATGCAGTGGATTTTTTTCGGGAGGATTCAGTTCATTTGTATGGCAAAGAGGGACTTTGCAATTAATTGCAATTCATCTTCATCTGATCACTCTTCACAACATTCTGGAGTATATGCAACTTGCCATCATACAAACTGAGGCAGCAGACTTTGTGAAAATTAATATTTGTGTCATTCTCAAAACTTTTGGCCACGACTGTAAACACTCCCCTATTCCCAGGATGGGCAGGCATGCATAATAACAAATCAACATGCTATATTTTTTATATGAATCTGGTGAAATCCACAAAGTACTTTAACAACTGTTACACGTAAAAAAAATATTTCACACTTCTCTGTTGTATCAATGACATAAAAATCATCATTGAAAAAAGGCGCAAATGTACATTTGTTCCACCTGAGCGAGTCTGACCCCAAGTCATAAACCACTATGATGACACACCAAATGTGTTTGATGGATCACGGGAAAAGAGCAGGACTGGCTTCTGTAGGCCACAGTCCGAGCTATATCTTCCAATGGTGCGACTAGTGTCGGCATCCAAAGATTATTAACGTTGACCCCTATTGTAATTTGCTCCATGGCTCAGGCAGCCAAGTACCAGAGACAGAAAAGGAAGCGAGACACCCCACTCGCAGTTTTTTTTCTGGTTCAATGAAAGTCAGGGAACTAGGTAGACCAGACCCAGCTGCTATTGCATTGGTGTCTATGGGAGACCCACCTGTTTTGTAGACCGGAACTGACTATTTTTTTCAATAGTAAACGGCCTAAGTGAACAATCTTCATTGAACCACCATATTTCCTGTAGCTTATGTTGCCCAACTCAGTCGTGACTCACACATTTTTCAGGTGTTTCCGATTAATGAACAATGCCATGCTGGTGGGTGGTACCATTCAAATAAAACCCAACCCTAAAAAGAAACATGGGCAACAATCATTTGAGCGTCATTTCATAGTCATTGGCATGAATATGCATGAAGAGGGCAGTTCGCTTTTGTCACTTCAAGCCCAAATATATCATACTTTGGCAATAACGATGACTTATTGACTTACATCATTGTGCAAAATCATGGGTAAGCTCTGCCGATCTTCTTTCAGCTTGAAAAAGTGGATTTCTACTGGTGTGGGCGTTCAAGGTGTTAGGGTTAGTCATGGATGAACATGACAGTGTCTAGAGATGCAGATCTTGGGTGATCTTAAAAATGTACCCAACTCCACAGCCTGTTCAGACCAGGGGTTGCTCTGAGCTGTGTGTTTGGACAGTAATCTCCTCACAGAAGAGAATGGTGTCTGAAGGGTGTTAGGGACAGAAAGAGAGGGTTGAGAGTAATGAGGGAAGGATGGAGTGTTTCTGAGAGGTTTCTGAGAGAGGCTTAATGAGGAGAAAGAATCGAGCTAGAGAAGACAGAGTCAAGAGAGAGGAGAGGTAATGGACACGTTTGTGAAAAGTTAAAATGATTCAGACTGTCAAGCGATGCAGCAGCATCTAATGTGTTCATCTCTCACCCCCAGATGTTGTGTTGAACAGTGGCACGTGAGCTTCCTGTATCCAGATGTTCATCTCTCACCCCCAGATGTTGTGTTGAACAGTGGCACGTCAGCTTCCTGTATCCAGATGTTGTGTTGAACAGTGGCACGTCAGCTTCCTGTATCTAGATGTTGTGTTGAACAGTGGCACGTCAGCTTCTTGTATCCAGATGTTGTGTTGAACAGTGGCACGTCAGCTTCCTGTATCCAGATGTTGTGTTGAACAGTGGCACGTCAGCTTCCTGTATCCAGATGTTGTGTTGAACAGTGGCACGTCAGCTTCCTGTATCCAGATGTTGTGTTGAACAGTGGCACGTCAGCTTCCTGTATCCAGATGTTCATCTCTCACCCCCAGATGTTGTGTTGAACAGTGGCACGTCAGCTTCCTGTACCCAGATGTTCATCTCTCACCCCCAGATGTTGTGTTGAACAGTGGCACGTCAGCTTCCTGTATCCAGATGTTGTGTTGAACAGTGGCACGTGAGCTTCCTGTATCCAGATGTTCATCTCTCACCCCCAGATGTTGTGTTGAACAGTGGCACGTCAGCTTCCTGTATCCAGATGTTCATCTCTCACCCCCAGATGTTGTGTTGAACAGTGGCACGTCAGCTTCCTGTATCCAGATGTTGTGTTGAACAGTGGCACGTCAGCTTCCTGTATCTAGATGTTGTGTTGAACAGTGGCACGTCAGCTTCCTGTATCCAGATGTTGTGTTGAACAGTGGCACGTCAGCTTCCTGTATCCAGATGTTGTGTTGAACAGTGGCACGTGAGCTTCCTGTATCCAGATGTTGTGTTGAACAGTGGCACGTGAGCTTCCTGTATCCAGATGTTGTGTTGAACAGTGGCACGTCAGCTTCCTGTATCCAGATGTTGTGTTGAACAGTGGCACGTCAGCTTCCTGTATCCAGATGTTCATCTCTCACCCCCAGATGTTGTGTTGAACAGTGGCACGTCAGCTTCCTGTACCCAGATGTTCATCTCTCACCCCCAGATGTTGTGTTGAACAGTGGCACGTCAGCTTCCTGTATCCAGATGTTGTGTTGAACAGTGGCACGTGAGCTTCCTGTATCCAGATGTTCATCTCTCACCCCCAGATGTTGTGTTGAACAGTGGCACGTCAGCTTCCTGTATCCAGATGTTCATCTCTCACCCCCAGATGTTGTGTTGAACAGTGGCACGTCAGCTTCCTGTATCCAGATGTTGTGTTGAACAGTGGCACGTCAGCTTCCTGTATCTAGATGTTGTGTTGAACAGTGGCACGTCAGCTTCCTGTATCCAGATGTTGTGTTGAACAGTGGCACGTCAGCTTCCTGTATCCAGATGTTGTGTTGAACAGTGGCACGTCAGCTTCCTGTATCCAGATGTTGTGTTGAACAGTGGCACGTCAGCTTCCTGTATCCAGATGTTGTGTTGAACAGTGGCACGTCAACTTCCTGTATCCAGATGTTGTGTTGAACAGTGGCACGTCAGCTTCCTGTATCCAGATGTTGTGTTGAACAGTGGCACGTCAACTTCCTGTATCTAGATGTTGTGTTGAACAGTGGCACGTCAGCTTCCTGTATCTAGATGTTGTGTTGAACAGTGGCACGTCAGCTTCCTGTATCTAGATGTTGTGTTGAACAGTGGCACGTCAGCTTCTTGTATCCAGATGTTGTGTTGAACAGTGGCATGTCAGCTTCCTGTATCCAGATGTTCAATGCTGGCTTTGTGATGGGATAGTCATAGAATTACAATGAGTCATTCAAGTTCTATGGGAAAATTACATGTTCCGATCTGACCTATGACCCTGATCACGTCTCTTAGTCTGGGCTCTGTCCCACGAACATGTTTTTAGCTCACGACAACCCCTTCTTTACTGAAATAAAGAAAAGAGGACGTTAACAGACTGAAATTACATTGCGTCTTTGCGGGGTGTACCAACAATACTGTAAAATATGAGATAATCCCATCCCATGTGATTCCATGGTAGCAGGCTGACTTTAGTTGATCTGAGGTGGTATTAATGAGTCATAGACTGAATGAACAGTAGTTCCACAATCCGCATCACTGGCTAACTCTGTCTGACAACCTACCAGTTCTATTATTGTACACTACAGTATTAAAGACATCCCTGTTCAGTATTTGGTTCTGTTAAGTAGTGAGTCATAAAATAAAACCCTTTCCAAAGATGGGATCAATAAAGTACTACTCTACTGTTCTCTACTCTCTGCAGCTCCTTTGCCTAATTCAGTAGTGACTATACTCCAGTCATCTCTAAAACTTTCAGGTCTTCTGCACTGAGATGAAATCATTTATCTCATCCTAGGTACTGGACAGAAACTTCCAGCCATGATTTTTCTGGGGCTCAAAGGTTACATCCATGACTGTCTTGAGTTGGGAAGGGAGGGTTCTTATTTAGATCTTCTAATTGAATGGGCTTCAACATTTATTCACCACTGAAATAAATCACAATTTGGGGTGAAGCGAAGCAGCGAAGCCGCGAAGCTCGTCTGAATTCACTGAATGTTGCCCGAGATGTAATTTCCTTTCTAAATCACAAAATGTGTCCCAAATGACCCAAATGGCACCCTATTCTCTCCTACATAGTGCACTACTTTTGAGCAGGGCCCATAGGGCTCGGTCTAAAGTAGTGCACTATATAGGGAATAGGGTGCCATTTGGGACATAGACAATGTCTTAAATAAAACCATTCAGTTAGCCTATTTTTCTACTTTCAGTTATAGCATCAGCAGCTATTGGGAACTGATTACCTGTAGCTGAAAAATTAGGGACAGATGTAAGTTAATCAGTATCCTGTGCTATAAACACACACACACAACTGTTGGTCATAATTACCATTTTATAAAGCACTGCTGCGAAAGCAAGAATCTCAAATCAATTGTATTTTGCACATCTGAACCAATAAAGATCTGATTGAGTCACTGATGTTATTCACAGCTCATTAGATGACATTGCAAACAAACCAACAAAACGTATTACGGTAAGGCTTGATTTTCCCTCTTTCGTAGGTCACCTGGCTGAACTCTGGAACAGTTTATTCAGGAGTTTCTTCTTCATGAGGCTAGGGACACAGCTCTCCCACTTCTCACCCTTTCTCACACTCTTCTCCCCTCATCTTCTCACCCCATCCTCACCCTTTCACCTCCTCTCCTTACCCCCTCGTCACCCTCCAGTTCATCCCAAAGGTGTCCGATGGGGTTGAGGTCAGGGCTCTGTGCAGGCCAGTCAAGTTCTTCCACACCGATCTCAACAATTCATTTCTGTATGGACCTCGGATTGTGCACAGGGACATTGTCATGCTGAAACAGGAAAGGGCCTTCCCCAAACTGTTGCCACAAGTTGGAAGCACAGAATCGTCTAGAATGTCACCCACTTTGGCTCAACTTACCCCACTCTCCCTTAAATTGACATCTCATAGAGTGCATTGACAACAAAATCCTTGCCCTTTTGAAAATCTAATTGATTTTGAACCCTAATTCAGATTAGATATAAATACATTATAGTACAGTCAGGCAGAGTGTCAGCTCTTGGTGCAGCAGGGTTTCTCTCCCTGGACATCTGTAGTGCATGAATGCTCTCTGCTGCCTGCTTCTAGATACTACTGAACATAGGCCATATAATCTCACACCTTAGAATACTGTACGTTCAACTCAACTCTAATTTGAAGTTCTAGGTGGTTTTAGCTGGTCTTTATAGTCTGTATGTATTATGTAAGGTATAATCAACGAGGGGCTATGCATTCTATGGAAAATAATGGACAACGTGGAAGGTGTGTTCCACGACGCTCCAGCAGGGTGGAACTGACCTTCCACAGGGTTGCATTATTCTCCAGTGATCGCATAGAGCCCTGAGTTGATTGTCCCTTTTATGCCATTGCTATAACTTAACAGAAGTGGGGGGTGGATCTCAGGGTTTACCACAGAGGTGGGAGGTGGATCTCAGGGGTTTGCCACAGAGATGTGGGGTGGATCTCAGGGGTTTACCACAGAGGTGGGAGGTGGATCTCAGGGGTTTACCACAGAGGTGTGGGGTGGATCTCAGGGGTTTACCACAGAGGTGGGAGGTGGATCTCAGGGGTTTACCACAGAGGTGGGGGTGGATCTCAGGGGTTTACCACAGAGGTGGGGGTTGAATCTCAGGGGTTTACCACAGAGGTGGGAGGTGGATCTCAGGGGTTTACCACAGAGGTGGGAGGTGGATCTCAGGGGTTTACCACAGAGGTGGGAGGTGGATCTCAGGGGTTTACCACAGAGGTGGGAGGTGGATCTCAGGGGTTTACCACAGAGGTCAGGGATGGATCTCAGGGGTTTACCACAGAGGTGGGGGGTGGATCTCAGGAGTTTACCACAGAGGTGGGGGGTGGATCTCAGGGGTTTACCACAGAAGTCGGGGGTGGATCTCAGGGGTTTACCACAGAGGTGGGGGGTGATCTCAGGGGTTTACCACAGAGGTGGGAGGTGGATCTCAGGGGTTTACCACAGAGGTCGGGGGTGGATATCAGGGGTTTACCACAGAGGTGGGAGGTGGATCTCAGGGGTTTACCACAGAGGTCAGGGATGGATCTCAGGGGTTTACAACAGAGGTGGGGGGTGGATCTCAGGAGTTTACCACAGAGGTGGGGGGTGGATCTCAGGAGTTTACCACAGAGGTGGGGGGTGGATCTCAGGGGTTTACCACAGAGGTGGGGGGTGGATCTCAGGGGTTTACCACAGAGGTGGGGGGTGGATCTCAGGGGTTTACCACAGAGGTGGGGGGTGATCTCAGGGGTTTACCACAGAGGTGGGAGGTGGATCTCAGGGGTTTACCACAGAGGTCGGGGGTGGATATCAGGGGTTTACCACAGAGGTGGGGGGGGTGGATCTCAGGGGTTTACCACAGAGGTGGGAGGTGGATCTCAGGGGTTTACCACAGAGGTGGAGGGGTGTGGAAAGGATGGACACTCCTCTTCCTCCCCAGTATCCTAAAAGGGTGGGGTAGGAGAGACTCAAAACTGTCCGGGTGTAATTTTTTATATTTTCAAACTAGAGCATGGGTTTTTCAACTATGGGTCAGGACTCAAAGTGGGGCCCTGGGCATGTGATCACACATTATTTCTTCTTAATATGGGTTGTTGGAGGATGATTTGGGTCACAGGAGGACTGTCAATTTCTCATTTGGTTCTTGAGCTAAAAATGTTGAAGAACCACTGAACCCCCCCAGCACTACACATCTGATTAAAATAACCAACTCATCATCAAGCTTTGATTATCTGAATCAGCTGTGTAATGCTAGGGCAAAACCAAAACGTGTGCCCAGGGGGGGTCCCAGGACTGACTTTGAGAGACCCTGGACTAGAGGATGGTCAGTTTGTAGCAGTTGCACCTGCTGTAAGTCTCTTCATCACTAGAGGGCGACATTGCTCTAGTCTTCCACCATGCCTTGAGAAAGGAACCCACACAATGTGACGTGTTTCACTGCAATTTAACTTGATTAAAGCAAAGGGAAACACTTGTTTGAAAATCTATACGTTTCTAGAAATGGAATCAGAAATGACCAAAAATATACCATGAGTATATTGCATCATTATAAAATAAAATAGATTTATGTCTAATTGTATATCACATGAGATTAGTCTATACACATTCATTTGTCTTTTTTGTTATATTTTTTTCTTAACCCTTTGATCCCTTCCAATTCTAATGACCTAGTGAATCTGTAGACTGCATGTTGGGTATTTTATGGTCCCAGTGGGTCCATGAAGATGGTTTAACACAGAACCTGGGTATTGGAACACTGTGAGGATCAACACTGTGATGATCAACACTGTAAGGATCAACACTGTGAGGATCAACACTGTGAGGATCAACACTGTGAGGATCAACATGGGTCAAGATCCAATTTGTAATGATTCATGTATGGCATGATGCTGTGTGTGTGAATGATGTGACAGTGTGTGTGTGTGGCTGTTAAACCTGGGTGATTAGGTCAGGAGATCCTCACACACACACATACAAACACACACACTCTCTCGCCTCTTCAGCAAGCCACCTTATGACAGAGAAAAAGAGAGAGGGGAAGAGGGGAGGGGATAGAGGTAAAGAGAGAGGGGAGGGGATAGAGGTAAAGAGAGAGAGGGGAAGGGGATAGAGGTAAAGAGAGAGAGGGGAGGGGGATAGAGGTAAAGAGAGAGGGGAGGGGATAGAGGTAAAGAGAGAGAGGGGAGGGGGATAGACGTAAAGAGAGAGGGGAGGGTGATAGAGAGGGGAGGGGATAGAGGTAAAGAGAGAGGGGAGGGGGTTAGAGGTAAAGAGAGAGGGAAGCGGATAGAGGTAAAGAGAGAGGGGAGGGGGATAGAGGTAAAGAGAGAGAGGGGAGGGGGATAGACGTAAAGAGAGAGGGGAGGGTGATAGAGAGGGGAGGGTATAGAGGTAAAGAGAGAGAGGGGAGGGGGATAGAGGTAAAGAGAGATGGGAGGGGGATAGAGGTAAAGAGAGAGTGGGGAAGGGGATAGAGGTAAAGAGAGATGGGAGGGGGATAGAGGTAAAGAGAGAGTGGGGAAGGGGATAAAGGTAAAGAGAGAGAGGGGAGGGGATAGAAGTAAAGAGAGACAGGGGAGGGGATAGAGGTAAAGAGAGAGAGGGGAGGGGGATAGAGGTAAAGAGAGAGGGGAGGGGATAGAGGTAAAGAGAGAGTGGGGAAGGGGATAGAGGTAAAGAGAGATGGGAGGGGGATAGAGGTAAAGAGAGAGTGGGGAAGGGGATAAAGGTAAAGAGAGAGAGGGGAGGGGATAGAGGTAAAGAGAGATGGGAGGGGGATAGAGGTAAAGAGAGAGTGGGGAAGGGGATAAAGGTAAAGAGAGAGAGGGGAGGGGATAGAGGTAAAGAGAGAGAGGGGAGGGGGATAGAGGTAAAGAGAGAGGGGAGGGGATAGAGGTAAAGAGAGAGTGGGGAAGGGGATAGAGGTAAAGAGAGAGAGGGGAGGGGATAGAGGTAAAGAGAGAGAGGGGAGGGGGATAGAGGTAAAGAGAGAGGGGAGGGGATAGAGGTAAAGAGAGAGAGGGGAGGGGAGGGGGATAGACGTAAAGAGAGAGGGGAGGGTGATAGAGAGGGGATGAGGTAGAGGTAAAGAGAGAGGGGAGGGGGTTAGAGATAAAGAGAGAGTGGGGAAGGGGATAGAGGTAAAGAGAGAGAGGGGAGGAGATAGAGGTAAAGAGAGAGAGGGGAGGGGGATAGAGGTAAAGAGAGAGGGGAGGGGATAGAGGTAAAGAGAGAGAGGGGAGGGGGATAGACGTAAAGAGAGAGGGGAGGGTGATAGACAGGGGATGGGATAGAGGTAAAGAGAGAGGGGAGGGGGTTAGAGGTAAAGAGAGAGGGAAGCGGATAGAGGTAAAGAGAGAGGGAAGGGGATAGAGGTAAAGAGAGAGGGGAGGGGGATAGAGGTAAAGAGAGAGAGGGGAGGGGATAGACATAAAGAGAGAGGGGAGGGTGATAGAGAGGGGAGGGGATAGAGGTAAAGAGAGAGAGGGGAGGGGATAGAGGTAAAGAGAGAGAGGGGAAGGGGATAGAGGTAAAGAGAGATGGGAGGGGGGATAGAGGTAAAGAGAGAGTGGGGAAGGGGATAAAGGTAAAGAGAGAGAGGGGAGGGGATAGAGGTAAAGAGAGAGAGGGGAGGGGATAGAGGTAAAGAGAGAGAGGGGAGGGAGGATAGAGGTAAAGAGAGAGAGGGGAGGGGAGGGGGATAGAGGTAAAGAGAGAGAGGAGAGGGGATAGAGGTAAAGAGAAAAGAGGGTATTAGACACTGGTAAATTAGACACTGGTAAAGAAATACAAGAAACCACTGTCAGAGGTGGAGGGGAAAGTCAGCTGCTCTCAAGCTACAGACCCTCCTCTTCTCCCGTACCTCTTGCCTTCCTATCCCCTCATCTCCTTTCCTTTTCTCTCACTTCCTTATTCACCATCAGTGAGAATGCTCTTCCAAGCTGACTGGAGCATGAAGCAGCCAATCAGAAGCCTGCCCCCCTGCTCTGTCATCAGCCTGTGATTGAGGAATGGTTGGCTCTCCTCTCCTGCTCTCTGTTTGGAAGGGAGATAAAATGCCAGGTCTGGATCTAGACAGCAGCATCTGAGGATAACTGAAGCTCTGCGTTGCCTTATTAAGATGATGGAAATAAGGACAATTCTTTAAGCTAGGGGGGAAAACCATATATTTCACCATCAAGGCTCAGGGAGGAGAACAATAAGAAAAACTCCACCTGTTTCTCATTTCGGCTTTAGTGTTGTTGTTTTCTAGAGGGAATGTAACCCCTGTTAATCCATCTCTGGTGCTTCAAGCCATCCTTGCTATTTTTGTCAATTCTCAAGAGGTGCTTGTTAGAATATCAAACCTACATGTATGATAATTTGTACCTACATGGATTGGAAGACTCGGAGGCGGTGAGTAATGGGGTGTAGTGTAAGGGTAGACCATGTAAGCAGTGGTAACTGCCTGTACGGTGCTGTTATTCTCTCATTGTTTGCGTGTGTGAGAGAGAGAGGGAGAGAGCGAGAGAGAGATGCCTGTGTATTGACAGAACCACACAGTTAATGCTGGTTGAACATGCAAACACACACACACATGCGCACACACATGCGCATACACACACACACACACACACACACACACACACACACACACACACACACACACACACACACACACACACACACACACACACACACACACACACACACACACACACACACACACACACACACACAGGGTTGGGGGAGGCTGGAGATTCAGCTTGTATATTATGTTTCCTCTGTTGAGTTGGAACAGAGTAGGTGGGTGGACCATGGAGGGGAGGGGAGGTGAGGGGAGGGGGAGAGGAGGGAGGGAGAGGGGGAGAGGAGAGGAGGGGAGGGGGAGAGGAGGGATGGAGGGAAGGGGGGATGAGATAAGAGGGACGCATGTGTCTCTGTGTTACTGTCATCTCCTAACTGCACGGTTCTCTTGGTTCTCTGTAGGTTCTCTTGGTTCTCTTGGTTCTCTGTAGGTTCTCTTGGTTCTCTGTAGGTTCTCTTGGTTCTCTGTAGGTTCTCTTGGTTCTCTGTAGGTTATCTTGGTCCTCTGTAGGTTATCTTGGTCCTCTGTAGGTCCTCTTGGTTCTCTGTAGGTTGTCTTGGTTCTCTGTAGGTTCTCTGCACAGTTCTCTGTAGCTTCTCTGTACGGTTCTCTGTATGGCTTTGTGTGATGCCACTGAAGGAGAACAGGCAGAGGAACCATTCCTTCATTCCATATCATTGAACACTGATCTGGACATACAGGGCTCTCTCTCTCGACCATCTACCATGCCTGTGGATGACTGATTAGCCAGTAAATGTTGTAACTCTCGCTGTGTGTGTGTTTAGCCAGCCGAGCCCTAGCCTTCCCTTTAAGGTTGTGATTGTGTGTGTGTTTAGCCAGCCGAGCCCTAGCCTTCCCTTTAAGGTTGTGATTGTGTGTGTGTTTAGCCAGCCGAGCCCTAGCCTTCCCTTTAAGGTTGTGATTGTGTGTGTGTTTAGCCAGCCGAGCCCTAGCCTTCCCTTTAAGGTTGTGATTGCTTAATGTATCCTTCTGTAGCCCCTTGGAACAGAGAGCTGCAAACATTTTGTGTCATTTAAAAGGAAAGCTTCTCACCATTTTCCTTCTCTCGCTCTGTTGTTTTCTCCTCTCACTCTCTTTCTATCCGAGGGAAAAGTGTAGTAAAGACAACACACACATAGGAATGCCGACGATCAAAGAACCTTGAGGTCTAAAACACAGAGCAATGCCGCAGTCCTATCAGTGCATGGAGATAGTGTCTGTCGACCTGCGCAGAGCTACAATAGGTCTTCATAAACACAACCATTTTCCTCCATTGCTATGGAGCAACCCAGCTTTACGTTGACGTGTGATGGGCATCAGTAAGAGAGCCCTGTGTTGTGGCTTGGTGGGGAGTGTAGGGAGGGAAAGGGGAGTATAGATTCACACTGAGCAGGGATCTAACAGGCCTTTTTACACTATCCCTCCACCTGTCTTCCTGTACACTGGAATTACACTGTTATTACACTACTATTATACGGGCATGAACCTTTTCTATTGCTGTATGTTCTATTGCTGTATGTTCTATTGCTGTATGTTCTGTATGTTCTATTGCTGTATGTTCTATTGCTGTATTCTATTCTATTGCTGTATGTTCTATTGCTGTATGTTCTACTGCTGTATGTTCTATTGCTGTATGTTCTATTGCTGTATGTTCTATTGCTGTATGTTCTATTGCTGTATGTTCTACTGCTGTATGTTCTATTGCTGTATTCTACTCTGTATTTCTATTGCTGTATGTTCTACTGCTGTATGTTCTATTGCTGTATGTTCTATTGCTGTATGTTCTACTGCTGTATGTTCTACTGCTGTATGTTCTATTGCTGTATGTTCTACTGCTGTATGTTCTATTGCTGTATGTTCTATTACTGTATGTTCTACTGCTGTATGTTCTATTGCTGTATGTTCTATTGCTGTATGTTCTACTGCTGTATGTTCTACTGCTGTATGTTCTACTGCTGTATGTTCTATTGCTGTATGTTCTGTATGTTCTATTGCTGTATGTTCTATTGCTGTATGTTCTATTGCTGTATGTTCTACTGCTGTATGTTCTATTGCTGTATGTTCTATGCTGTATGTTCTATTGCTGTATGTTCTATTGCTGTATGTTCTATTGCTGTATGTTCTATTGCTGTATGTTCTGTATGTTCTATTGCTGTATGTTCTATTGCTGTATGTTCTACTGCTGTATGTTCTATTGCTGTATGTTCTATTGCTGTATGTTCTGTATGTTCTATTGCTGTATGTTCTATTGCTGTATGTTCTATTGCTGTATGTTCTATTGCTGTATGTTTCTACTGCTGTATGTTCTATTGCTGTATGTTCTATTGCTGTATGTTCTATTGCTGTATGTTCTACTGCTGTATGTTCTATTGCTGTATGTTCTATTGCTGTATGTTCTACTGCTGTATGTTCTATTGCTGTATGTTCTACTGCTGTAATGTTCTATTGCTGTATGTTCTATTGCTGTATGTTCTGTATGTTCTATTGCTGTATGTTCTACTGCTGTATGTTCTATTGCTGTATGTTCTATTGCTGTATGTTCTACTGCTGTATGTTCTATTGCTGTATGTTCTGTATGTTCTATTGCTGTATGTTCTACTGCTGTATGTTCTATTGCTGTATGTTCTATTGCTGTATGTTCTATTGCTGTTAGTTCTACTGCTGTATGTTCTATTGCTGTATGTTCTATTGCTGTATGTTCTATTGCTGTATGTTCTACTGCTGTATGTTCTATTGCTGTATGTTCTGTATGTTCTATTGCTGTATGTTCTATTGCTGTATGTTCTATTGCTGTATGTTCTATTGCTGTATGTTCTGTATGTTCTACTGCTGTATGTTCTATTGCTGTATGTTCTATTGCTGTATGTTCTGTATGTTCTATTGCTGTATGTTCTATTGCTGTATGTTCTATTGCTGTATGTTCTATTGCTGTATGTTCTATTGCTGTATGTTCTACTGCTGTATGTTCTATTGCTGTATGTTCTATTGCTGTATGTTCTATTGCTGTATGTTCTATTGCTGTATGTTCTATTGCTGTATGTTCTATTGCTGTATTGTTCTATTGCTGTATGTTCTATTGCTGTATGTTCTACGTGCTGCTATGTTCTATGCTGTTGTTCTATTGCTGTATGTTCTATTGCTGTATGTTCTATTGCTGTATGTTTCTATTGCTGTATGTTCTATTGCTGTATGTTCTATTGCTGTATGTTCTACTGCTGTATGTTCTATTGCTGTATGTTCTATTGCTGTATGTTCTATTGCTGTATGTTCTACTGCTGTATGTTCTAGTGCTGCTATGTTCTATGGCTGTATGTTCTATTGCTGTATGTTCTCTTGCTGTATGTCTATTGCTGTATGTTCTGTATTTCTATTGCTGTATGTTCTATTGCTGTATCGTTCTACTGCTGTATGTTCTATGCTGTATGTTCTACTGCTGTATGTTCTATTGCTGTATGTTCTATTGCTGTATGTTCTATTGCTGTATGTTCTACTGCTGTATGTTCTATTGCTGTATGTTCTACTGCTGTATGTTCTATTGCTGGTATGTTCTACTGCTTGTATGTTCTATTGCTGTATATGTTCTATTGCTGTATGTTCTACTTGCTGTATGTTCTATTGCTGTATGTTCTACTGCTGTATGTTCTACTGCTGTATGTTCTATTGCTGTATGTTCTACTGCTGTATTTCTATGCTGTATGTTCTATTGCTGTATGTTCTACTGCTGTATGTTCTATTGCTGTATGTTCTACTGCGTATGTTCTATTGCTGTATGTTCTACTGCTGTATGTTCTACTGCTGTATTCTATTGCTGTATGTTCTACTGCTGTATGTTCTATTGCTGTATGTTCTACTGCTGTATGTTCTACTGCTGTATGTTCTATTGCTGTATGTTCTATTGCTGTATGTTCTATTGCTGTATGTTCTATTGCTGTATGTTCTACTGCTGTATGTTCTGTATGTTCTATTGCTGTATGTTCTATTGCTGTATGTTCTACTGCTGTATGCTCTATTGCTGTATCCTCAAGATCTGTCCAAGTCTATTGGTTTGTATCATCTGTTCTGTGAGAGGACGTCTCGTTGTTTCTTCTCCAAGGCATCTCTGCTCCAGAATAGCTCCTATATTCCTGTAGACTGTTGTTATTAGTGCTTATCACAGGTCTGTACGTGTCAGTGGCTGCCGTTTTCGGAAGTGAGACGATAGACGATACAGAGTGAATTGTTTTGAAGATGCAAAGAGATACAACCACATTCTGGACTTTATCAGTGCATCTGCCAGCTTCGCTTTTCTCCCCAGAAAGGGTGGTACAAATCGGACCCCTCTGCGTGGGAATCGACTGTAGTGCAATGTTGTGCCACCGGCCAGGGCCAGCCAGGGTCGGGCCAGCCAGGGTCGGGCCAGCCAGGGTCGGGCCAGCCAGGGTCAGGGCCAGCCAGGGTCGGGCCAGCCAGGGTCGGGCCAGCCAGGGTCGGGCCAGCCTGGGTCGGGCCAGCCAGGGTCGGGCCAGCCAGGGTCGGGCCAGCCAGGGTCAGGCCAGCCAGGGTCGGAGATGCCAATGTCATTTTTCATTTGTATAGGAAACAGTTCCAGGATATGGTTTGCTGGAGTGTGTTCAAGCACTGCAGCTCCGTTCGGAAATGCGTCAAATATGGTGACACACTGGCTGATGGATGAATCAGACTCCCCCCCCCCCCCCCCCCCCCCACTCAGCAAGCTGTTAGAGCTGCTGTAGGAGCAATCATCATATGGGGAAAACACATTTCCCAAAACTTACATTTCCATTTAAAGATGGAATCCGCAGTAGGGGAAACAGCGCCACTGACCGCCCCTCAAACATTGTTATTGTTTTGTAGAAGAAGCAGAGGTGGGAGTGCTGGGGGAGGTGGGAGTACTGGGGGAGGTGGGAGTGCTGGGGGAGGTGGGAGTGCTGGGGGAGGTGGGAGTGCTGGGGGAGGTGCAGAGTGCTGGGGGAGGTGGGAGTACTGGGGGAGGTGCGGAGTACTGGGGGAGGTGCGGAGTGCTGAGGGAAGTGGGAGTACTGGGGGAGGTGGGAGTGCTGGGGGAGGTGGGAGTGCTGAGGGAGGTGGGGAGTGCTGGGGGAGGTGGGAGTGCTGAGGGAGGTGGGGAGTGCTGGGGGAGGTGCGGAGTGCTGAGCGAAGTGGGAGTACTGGGGGAGGTGGGAATGCTGGGGGAGGTGGGGAGTGCTGGGAGAGGTGGGGAGTGCTGAGGGAGGTGGAAGTGCTGGGGGAGGTGCTGAGTGCTTGGGGAGGTGGGAGTGCTGAGGGAGGTGGGAGTGCTGGGGGAGGTGGGGAGTGCTGGGGGAGGTAGGAGTGCTGGGGGAGGTGGAAGTGCTGGGGGAGGTGGGAGTGCTGAGGGAGGTGGGGAGTGCTGGGGGAGGTGGGAGTGCTGAGGGAGGTGGGGAGTGCTGGGGGAGGTGCGGAGTGCTGAGCGAAGTGGGAGTACTGGGGGAGGTGGGAGTGCTGAGGGAGGTGGGGAGTGCTGGGGGAGGTGGGGTGTGCTGAGGGAAGTGGGAGTGCTGGGGGAGGTGGGGGTGCTGAGGGAGGTGGGGGTGCTGAGGGAGGTGGGGTGTGCTGGGGAGGTGAAAGTGTTGGGGGAGGTGGTGAGTGCTGGGGGAGGTGGGAGTGCTGAGGGAGGTGGGGTGTGCTGAGGGAGGTGGAAGTGCTGGGGGAGGTGGGAGTGCTGGGGGAGGTGGGAGTGCTGAGGGAGGTGGGGAGTGCTGAGGGAGGTGAAAGTGCCGGGGGAGGAGGGGTGTGCTGAGGGAGGTGGAAGTGCTGAGGGAGGTTGGGAGTGCTGAGGGAGGTGGGAGTGCTGGGGGAGGTGGGGAGTGCTGGGGGAGGTGCTGAGTGCTTTGGGAGGTGGGAGTGCTGAGGGAGGTGGAAGTGCTGAGGGAGGTTGGGAGTGCTGAGGGAGGTTGGGAGTGCTGAGGGAGGTGGAAGTGCTGGGGGAGGTGGGGAGTGCTGGGGAGGTGCTGAGTGCTTGGGGAGGTGGGAGTGCTGAGGGAGGTGGGAGTGCTGGGGGAGGTGGGGAGTGCTGGGGGAGGTAGGAGTGCTGGGGGAGGTGGAAGTGCTAAGGAAGGTGGGAGTGCTGAGGGAGGTGGGATTGCTGCCGGAGGTGCGGAGTGCTGAGGGAGTGCCGCGCATCAATAATTTTTTTGCGGTACATATACTGGCATGCTGCTGTTCTGTCACGTCTGCAATGATATCCGAGGGGAAAAAAACTGTGTTTGTTGTTTGCAGTAATTACTTTGTTGTTGTAATACGGACGTGGCAGTTTCACCATTAAGGATTCTAGCTTTAAATAGATGGAGGTCCATTCCTGTTTTAGGGGCGATGGATCGTTCATATCATCTGGTACTATGACAGTTAAGGTACCACAGTTAGCTGCTGTAGTCAGTCCTCAGACACTGTCTACACTGTGTCACCTGTCAAATGCTTTGTCTTTGACCAATGTTAGTCTGTCCACGAGAGATGAAGTACTTGCTATGTAACATAAAGGGTATTGTAACGTCTGTCAAAGACTTTTCGATGGAAACACTAACGAGCAACAGTTGTTCTGGTGCGCTAGTTTTTAGTCACTGATTAGTTGGACAAATCACAATCTAGCAGGTATGAGCATCATCAGAATTTACAAAGGGGAAGGGACATTTGGCCCATAGACTTGCAGATCAAAGGGGGTTGAGCTACTGCCCCACTTCTGCTCCTGGTTCTCCTGGTTCTATCTCCTTAGGAACTTAATCGAGCATCTGACCCAATTGCACAATTTTAATAAATAGGAGATTAGTAAATACTCTGCCACAAAGTAACTACTGTATGATATTGGACCAATGTTAGTCAATTTACTGTACAGCTAAGAAACTAACCATGGCAATGACATCTTTAGTAATAAAGTGATCCAGAATATAAAGTGATCCAGAATATAAAGTGATCCAGAATATAAAGTGATCCAGGATATAAAGTGATCCAGAATATAAAGTGATCCAGGATATAAAGTGATCCAGGATATAAAGTGATCCAGGATATAAAGTGATCCAGAATATAAAGTGATCCAGAATATAAAGTGATCCAGAATATAAAGTGATCCAGGATATAAAGTGATCCAGAATATAAAGTGATCCAAAATATAAAGTGATCCAGGATATAAAGTGATCCAGGATATAAAGTGATCCAGAATATAAAGTGATCCAGGATATAAAGTGATCCAAAATATAAAGTGATCCAGAATATAAAGTGATCCAGAATATAAAGTGATCCAGAATATAAAGTGATCCAGGATATAAAGTGATCCAGAATATAAAGTGATCCAAAATATAAAGTGATCCAGGATATAAAGTGATCCAGAATATAAAGTGATCCAGGATATAAAGTGATCCAGGATATAAAGTGATCCAGGATGGAGTTACGGTATTGGTAGTTAAATAGCCCACCCTTTCTCACCTACCTCATCCCCATACTGTTTTTATTTATTTACTTTTCTGCTCTTTTGCACACCAATATCTCTACCTGTACATGACCATCTGATCATTTATCACTCCAGTGTTAATCTGCAAAATTGTAATTATTTGCCTACCTCCTCATGCCTTTTGCACACATTGTATATAGACTCCCCCTTTGGTTTCTACTGTGTTATTGACTTGTTAATTGTTTACTCCATGTGTAACTCTTTGTTGTCTGCTCACACTGCTATGCTTTATCTTGGCCAGGTCGCAGTTGCAAATGAGAACTTGTTCTCAACTAGCCTACCTGGTTAAATAAAGGTGAAATAAAAAAAAAGGGAGAGAGAGAGGGCATGAGTGGTTCTCTGAGAGCTTCAGACTGACTGGGATCAGATAGGAGCTGGAGCAGAGGACAGAGCACAGAGGACAGAGCGCATAATAACTGACATTACACAGTGACAGTGTGGTGTATACTGTACATAATAACTGACATTACACAGTGACAGTGTGGTGTATACTGTACATACTAACTGACATTACACAGTGACAGTGTGGTGTATACTGTACATAATAACTGACATCACACAGTGACAGTGTGGTGTATACTGTACATAATAACTGACATCACACAGTGACAGTGTGGTGTATACTGTACATACTAACTGACATTACACAGTGACAGTGTGGTGTATACTGTACATACTAACTGACATTACACAGTGACAGTGTGGTGTATACTGTACATACTAACTGACATTACACAGTGACAGTGTGGTGTATACTGTACATACTAACTGACATTACACAGTGACAGTGTGGTGTATACTGTACATACTAACTGACATTACACAGTGACAGTGTGGTGTATACTGTACATACTAACTGACATTACACAGTGACAGTGTGGTGTATACTGTACAAGTCTGACTGTTGGCGTGTCTTTGGCTATTCTGGATTAAGTGATATGACATGCTACTCTATAAAATCATTTTTCTTTAATTAATATTACCAGATTAAGCTAATAAGGTAGATAAATTAACTAGAAAGTCGGGGCACCACGAAATAATATTTATCGAGCTGAAAAAGGAGAATGCAATAAATATTTACTCTGAGCTGCGCTTCGGTAGGTTGGTTGTAGATGCTGGCCGTGTTGCCCAACAGAGATCTTCCTTGTCCTTTGAAGAGTGTATCTGGTGGTAAACTAGATACTTGGTAGTATCGTGTAGCTTGTTAGAAGAGATCCTTTGTCTGTCCTTTCCTAGCCCACGTTTACAGCTGAGGTTGCTAATGCAACGGCTAGCAGGTATCACTTCATTGGTGAATAAGAGTTCAAAGTTCATACCAAGTTGCCATACTTTAAGCTCATGCTATATTCTGGCTGGTATGGTCGAAATTCATCCATTCGGCGTGTCGATCGTCACCTTCACATTGAATCACGATGCTAATTTTGTTAGGTTATTATCTGAGCCCTTTTAACGTAGGTCCGTTGTCCACATGTCCTCGAACAGAAAGTTATATTTTCGTAAAGGGCTTATATAGTGGAGGGAGAGAAGGGTGTGTTTCATAGTTTATAACCCATGTCTCTCCACAGGGGCGGGGCCACTGAGTGAGCAGAGCTTTAACCTTATGAAAACCCAATGTCTCTCCACAGGGGCAGGCCACTGAGTGAGCAGAGCTTTAACCTTATGAAAACCCAATGTCTCTTCACAGGGGCGGGGCCACTGAGTGAGCAGAGCTTTAACCTTATGAAAACCCAATGTCTCTTCACAGGGGCGGGGCCACTGAGTGAGCAGAGCTTTAACCTTATGAAAACCCAATGTCTCTTCACAGGGGCAGGCCACTGAGTGAGCAGAGCTTTAACCTTATGAAAACCCAATTCTCTCATTTGGAAGCTAAAATTACATTTAATCTTTTCACAAATAGTTTCATATTTAAACATTTCAATTGCACAACAATTCCATGTGAATCTGATAACTATAATCTGACTATAATCTGAATCTGATAACTATAACTTTCCAAGATACAGTTTATGTCATCCTATCATTAACAAGAATGTCTCAGATGACAACCGAACTGACATCATATTCATTAAGTACCAACACATATTTTAAACTGGTTGGAATACCGAAATATGGTTCCTTTCCCCCCACCTTTTGATGTTCCCAGACTCTCTATGTTTAACAAAGGCTCTTCAAGAGTCCTCCTGTAGAGTCAAGAGAGAGGGAAGGGAGAAAGGTATTTATGGGGGGGTCATAAACCTACCCCCAGGCCAACGTCATGACGCTGTAGATAATAAAGGTGTGGTGGTCTCATTTGGATTTCTTTATTGTCCCATATTTATGGATTTATTACTGTACGTAATGTGGTAGTAAATAACAGTTATTTGTATTAATGAAAATCTTGCCCTGGAAGCATTAATCCTTACATAACTGCCTCACTGGTTGATTTCAATGGTTTTTTTCAGTCTTGGATATTTATAATTTTCCCAAGATACCCTTTTTTTGTTCTGCATATTTGTGAAGTTTTGTAAGGGACAGACGACGCTCCAGTTTTCCTATACCTTTGGGTTCTGTGGAATGATATCCTTGGCCAATGAAGTCGGTGGTGGATGGAAGAATTGCTTTCAAATGTTTTCATGACACGTCATTGTTATCTGGTATACATATTCTGTATACCTCATGAATATTGTTTTACAGTGGATTCACAAGATCTTTACATTCCTCGGTCTGGCTCAGAGGGAACCCTTAAGAAAAATAGTATAGTATACTATGGTATAAATACTATAGTATTCACTGTAGTATTTTTGCAGAATTGACTGTAGTATTTACTATAGTATTTATGTTTTATTTTCTCCTTCAGGAAACGTACTGGAGAAATACTAAAAGAGCACATTTGTATACAGTACTGTAGTTTAAAAGGGTTGTGTATTTGTATACAGTACTGTAGTTTAAAAGGGTTGTGTTTTTGTATACAGTACTGTAGTTTAAAAGGGTTGTGTTTTTGTATACAGTAGCAGAGGTTAAAAAGGGTTGTGTTTTTGTATACAGTAGCAGAGGTTAAAAAGGGTTGTGTTTTTGCATACAGTAGCAGAGGTTAAAAAGGGTTGTGTTTTTGCATACAGTAGTGTAGTTTAAAAAGGGTTGTGTTTTTGCATACAGTAGTGTAGTTTAAAAGGGTTGTGTTTTTGTATACAGTACTGTAGTTTAAAAGGGTTGTGTTTTTGCATACAGTAGTGTAGTTTAAAAGGGTTGTGTTTTTGCATACAGTAGTGTAGTTTAAAAAGGGTTGTGTTTTTGCAGACTGTAGTGTTTTTTACGAACATTGCTGTAGTATTTACTAGTATTTTTTGCGGATAATACTGTATTATTTACAATAGTATTCTACAGTGTACTATAGTTTACTATATAATTCTATAGTAAGTACTGTATTATTCTATAGTAAACTGTAGTATTTTTTCATTTGGAAGGGGCATCCTTGACCACTATGATAACACTTAGGCCATGAAGCATATGCTCTATCACAAAAAATGGAATAAGGAAAAGCATTCGTTCCACTGTGAAAGTTGATCTGGATTGTAATTAGTTAGGATTGTTGTGCAAAGGGAAGTGCTATTCCAGGAGAAAACATTGGTGGGAGGGTGTATTGTAAAGCAATACATCATGTGTAACTGCTCATGTCAAGCAACTTTTTATAAGCATGTTTCTCTGCTCCCGTGAGCTTATGCACAGCTATATGTGTCTCTCTCTCTCCCTCTCTCTCTCTCTCATTCTCCCCCAGTATAGCTAAGTCTCTCCCTGATCGTCCCACTGTCTTCCCCATCCTTCCCCAGTATGGTGGAGTCTCTCTCCACATCCTCCCTCAGTCTCTCCCATCCTCTCACAGTTGTCCCATCCTCTCTCCCATCCTCCCCAGTCTCTCCCATCCTTCCCCACTCTCCCATTCTTCCTCAGTCTCCCCCATCACCCCCCAATCTCTCCCATCCTCTCCCAATATAGCTGTCTCCCCTATTCTCCCCCATCCTCTCCAGTATTGCTGAGTCAGCAGTATTGGTAAGACAGACCAGCTGGCTGCCTGTTCTAATGTGTTCCAAAGTGGAGTGATCGTCTGACTGTGAATTCCGTGGAGTGCTGTTGAAGAAAACCCTCCGCTTTCTGCCGAACCACAGAACAGCTTGTCTGCCTGTATAGAAACGCATTGCTGCCTAAATGTATGTCTGAGGAAGATGATTCATCTTAGATGGTAGTGTTGGAGGAAGTCCTTTGTGAATGGTTTACTATTATTATATTTAAGATGGGGTTTAGTGACCATGTTAGATTGATTTATTTTGTCTTATCCAAATGCATCATATCTTTCTCATATTCTATTACTGTGCCATGGACCCATGTAGTCAGTGGAGAATTGTCCTGCTAGATCTTCATGCTTCAGCAGTTGAGAAGATGCATGTAGATTGCAGTGTGGTCTACTAGGTTTGTACCAGATGATGGGGGGAGGTTAGGTTAAGAGTGGAGAGGAGAGGTGGAGGTTAGGTTGAGAGCAGAGAGGAGAGGTGGAGGTTAGGTTGAGAGGAGAGGTGGAGGTTAAGTTGAGAGTGGAGAGGAGAGGTGGAGGTTAGGTTGAGAGCAGAGAGGAGAGGAGAGGTGGAGGTTAGGTTGAGAGTGGAGAGGAGAGGTGGAGGTTAGGCTGAGAGCAGAGTGGAGAGGTGAAAGTTTGGTTGAGAGCAGAATGGAGAGGTGAAGGTTAGGTTGAGAGCAGAGAGGAGAGGTGGAGGTTAAGAGTGGACAGGTGGAGGTTAGGTTAAGAGTGGAGAGGAGAGGTGGAGATTAGGTTGAGAGCAGAGAGGAGAGGTGGAGGTTAGGTTGAGAGTGGAGAGGAGAGGTGGAGATTAGGTTAAGAGTGGAGAGGAGAGATGGAGGTTAAGAGTGGACAGGTGGAGGTTAGGTTAAGAGTGGAGAGGAGAGGTGGAGATTAGGTTGAGAGCAGAGAGGAGAGGTGGAGGTTAGGTTGAGAGTGGAGAGGAGAGGTGGAGATTAGGGTAAGAGTGGAGAGGAGACAGGAGATTAGGTTGAGAGCAGAGAGGAGAGGTGGATGTTAGGTTGAGATTGGAGAGGAGAGGTGGAGATTAGGTTGAGAGCAGAGAGGAGAGTTGGAGGTTAGGTTGAGAGTGGAGAGGAGAGGTAGAGGTTAGGTTGAGAGTGGAGAGGAGAGGTGGAGATTAAGGTTGAGAGCAGAGAGGAGAGGTAGAGGTTAGGTTGAGCGCAGAGAGGAGAGGTAGAGGTTAGGTGGAGAGGAGAGCTGGAGATTAGGTTGAGAGCAGAGAGGAGAGGTAGAGGTTAGGTTAAGAGCAGGGAGGAGAGGTAGAGGTTAGGTAGAGAGGAGAGGTGGAGGTTAGGTTGAGAGCAGAGAGGAGAGCTGGAGATTAGGTTGAGAGCAGAGAGGAGAGGTGGAGGTTGGGTTAAGAGTGGATAGGAGAGATGGAGGTTAGGTTGAGAGCAAAGAGGAGAGGTGGAGGTTGGGTTAAGAGTGGATAGGAGAGGTGGCGGTATAGGCTCATTGCTGGTACACAGAGAAACATGCTACTCTGCTGGCTTTATTCAGTATTGTACAGTGGAAAACCCTACAGCCCATATATGTAAATAGGCCAAAGGAATGTCATGCCTCACATGGTTGTGACATCATGTGTGTTACAACATGTCACAGTATATCTACAGAACCCTCCATGTCTCCAAATGTCCCTGTGTTGTTAGGTATTTATTGTTTCTCCGAAAGCCAATGGAGCTCCATAGTCCACACTGTCCACACAGGAGAGGGGGAGGTTGCTGTTCACAGGTTATAGCATGGGAAAATGATACAGACACTGAATAATTTTGTGAGCGAATGGAAGAGAAGGTGGTGGTCGTGGTTGATATACGCAGTGCCTAAGATGGTTTGTCAGAGAGAGAGAGAATATGAATTTCAGCAGTAGTAGCAGCAGGAGCAGTAGTGGAGATGATAGTGGCCCTCTTCTCTCTCGTCACTCAGCCTGCTGTCCTTATGTAACATGTAATGTGGTCACATGACTGACTGGGGTCAAGGAGCAGGGGGTGACGAGTGGCTGATGGTGATGCTGATGCTATGGGGCCTGTGAGTCTTACAGTCCAGTACAGTAGCCTACAATGTGATAGGCCACGTGGACAGACAGACAGTGTTAATCAGTAGTTGTCTGCACAGTATCTGCACAGATTAAACCCTGCCTAGGGCATAATGAGTAACTTATTGCGTGTCATTATGATCGTGCTTGTCTAGAGGTAGGATGTGTGCCTTGTCTTCTCCTTAGCAACATCACACGTCACAGTAGACACATCGTGACCCAGAACTGAGTTATATCAGTTGTCTTTGTGACTACACACTGAGCTGATCATCGTCACCGCCACCGCTGATGCCCTGCAGCACCTTCGTCAGGAGGCCTGAAATATGAGTCCCCTCGGCTCCCCTCAGAATCATCCACCCCCTCACAGCAGGCTTGTGCTGTGTTCTGGCATTTGGGGCTTCGCTGTGCTGCTTTTAGTCTTTTTCTGTCTCTCTCTCTCTCTTTCCCTCTTTATGTGTCTGTCTCTCTCTCTGTCCCTCTTTATCTGTCTGTCTCTCTAATACTCTCTGTCCCTCTTTATCTGTCTGTCTCTCTCTCTCTGTCCCTCTTTATCTGTCTCTCTCTCTGTCCCTCTTTATCTGTCTGTCTCTCTCTGTCCCTCTTTATCTGTCTGTCTATCTCTGTCCCTCTTTATCTGTCTGTCTCTCTAATACTCTCTGTCCCTCTTTATCTGTCTGTCTCTCTAATACTCTCTGTCCCTCTTTATCTGTCTGTCTCTCTCTCTGTCCCTCTTTATCTGTCTGTCTCTCTAATACTCTCTGTCCCTCTATCTGTCTGTCTCTCTCTGTCCCTCTTTATCTGTCTGTCTCTCTCTCTGTCCCTCTTTATCTGTCTGTCTCTCTCTGTTCCTCTTTATCTGTCTGTCTCTCTCTGTCCCTCTTTATCTGTCTGTCTCTCTCTCTGTCCCTCTTTATCTGTCTGTCTCTCTCTGTCCCTCTTTATCTGTCTGTCTCTCTCTCTGTCCCTCTTTATCTGTCTGTCTCTCTCCCTGTCCCTCATTATCTGTCTGTCTCTCTCTCTGTCCCTCTTTATCTGTCTGCCTCTCTCTCTGTCCCTCTTTATCTGTCTGTCTCTCTAATACTCTCTGTCCCTCTTTATCTGTCTGTCTCTCTCTCTGTCCCTCTTTATCTATCTATCTCTCTGTCCCTCTTTATCTGTCTGTCTCTCTCTCTGTCCCTCTTTATCTGTCTGCCTCTCTCTCTGTCCCTCTTTATCTGTCTGTCTCTCTAATACTCTCTGTCCCTCTTTATCTGTCTCTCTCTCTCTCTGTCCCTCTTTATCTGTCTCTCTCTCTCTGTTCCTCTTTATCTGTCTGTCTCTCTCTGTTCCTCTTTATCTGTGTGTCTATCTCTGTTCCTCTTTATCTGTCTGTCTCTCTCTGTCCCTCTTTATCTGTCTGTCTCTCTCTGTCCCTCTTTATCTGTCTGTCTCTCTCTGTCCCTCTTTATCTGTCTGTCTCTCTCTGTCCCTCTTTATCTGTCTGTCTCTCTCTCTGTCCCTCTTTATCTGTCTGTCTCTCTCTGTCCTTCTTTATCTGTCTGTCTCTCTCTCTGTCCCTCTTTATCTGTCTGTCTCTCTCTCTGTCCCTCTTTATCTGTCTGCCTCTCTCTCTGTCCCTCTTTATCTGTCTCTCTCTCTCTGTCCCTCTTTATCTGTCTCTCTCTCTCTGTTCCTCTTTATCTGTCTGTCTCTCTCTGTCCCTCTTTATCTGTCTGTCTATCTCTCTCTGTTCCTCTTTATCTGTCTGTCTCTCTCTGTTCCTCTTTATCTGTCTCTCTCTCTCTGTCCCTCTTTATCTGTCTCTCTCTCTCTGTTCCTCTTTATCTGTCTGTCTCTCTCTGTCCCTCTTTATCTGTCTGTCTATCTCTCTCTGTTCCTCTTTATCTGTCTGTCTCTCTCTGTTCCTCTTTATCTGTCTGTCTCTCTAATACTCTCTGTCCCTCTTTATCTGTCTCTCTCTCTCTGTCCCTCTTTATCTGTCTGTCTCTCTCTCTATCCCTCTTTATCTGTCTCTCTCTCTGTCCCTCTTTATCTGTCTGTCTCTCTCTCTGTCCCTCTTTATCTGTCTCTCTCTCTCTCTGTCCCTCTTTATCTGTCTGTCTCTCTAACACTCTCTGTCCCTCTTTATCTGTCTGTCTCTCTCTGTCCCTCTTTATCTGTCTGTCTCTCTCTGTCCCTCTTTATCTGTCTGTCTATCTCTGTCCCTCTTTATCTGTCTGTCTCTCTAATACTCTCTGTCCCTCTTTATCTGTCTGTCTCTCTCTCTGTCCCTCTTTATCTGTCTGTCTCTCTCTGTCCCTCTTTATCTGTCTGTCTCTCTCTGTCCCTCTTTATCTGTCTGTCTCTCTCTGTCCGTCTTTATCTGTCTGTCTATCTCTCTCTGTTCCTCTTTATCTGTCTGTCTCTCTCTGTTCCTCTTTATCTGTCTCTCTCTCTCTGTCCCTCTTTATCTGTCTCTCTCTCTCTGTTCCTCTTTATCTGTCTGTCTCTCTCTGTCCCTCTTTATCTGTCTGTCTATCTCTCTCTGTTCCTCTTTATCTGTCTGTCTCTCTCTGTTCCTCTTTATCTGTCTGTCTCTCTAATACTCTCTGTCCCTCTTTATCTGTCTCTCTCTCTCTGTCCCTCTTTATCTGTCTGTCTCTCTCTCTATCCCTCTTTATCTGTCTCTCTCTCTGTCCCTCTTTATCTGTCTGTCTCTCTCTCTGTCCCTCTTTATCTGTCTCTCTCTCTCTCTGTCCCTCTTTATCTGTCTGTCTCTCTAACACTCTCTGTCCCTCTTTATCTGTCTGTCTCTCTCTGTCCCTCTTTATCTGTCTGTCTCTCTCTGTCCCTCTTTATCTGTCTGTCTATCTCTGTCCCTCTTTATCTGTCTGTCTCTCTAATACTCTCTGTCCCTCTTTATCTGTCTGTCTCTCTCTCTGTCCCTCTTTATCTGTCTGTCTCTCTCTGTCCCTCTTTATCTGTCTGTCTCTCTCTGTCCCTCTTTATCTGTCTGTCTCTCTCTCTGTCCCTCTTTATCTGTCTGTCTCTCTCTGTTCCTCTTTATCTGTCTGTCTCTCTCTGTCCCTCTTTATCTGTCTGTCTCTCTCTCTGTCCCTCTTTATCTGTCTGTCTCTCTCTCTGTACCTCTTTATCTGTCTGTCTCTCTAATACTCTCTGTCCCTCTTTATCTGTCTGTCTCTATCTCTCTGTCCCTCTTTATCTGTCTGTCTCTCTCTCTGTCCCTCTATATCTGTCTCTCTCTCTCTGTCCCTCTTTATCTGTCTGTCTCTCTCTGTTCCTCTTTATCTGTCTGTCTCTCTAATACTCTCTGTCCCTCTTTATCTGTCTGTCTCTCTAATACTCTCTGTCCCTCTTTATCTGTCTCTCTCTCTGTCCCTCTTTATCTGTCTGTCTATCTCTCTGTCCCTCTTTATCTGTCTGTCTCTCTCTCTGTCCCTCTTTATCTGTCTGTCTCTCTCTGTCCCTCTTTATCTGTCTGTCTCTCTCTCTGTCCCTCTTTATCTGTCTGTCTCTCTCTGTCCCTCTTTATCTGTCTGTCTCTCTCTCTGTCCCTCTTTATCTGTCTGTCTCTCTCTCTCTGTCCCTCTTTATCTGTCTGTCTCTCTCTCTCTGTCCCTCTTTATCTGTCTGTCTATCTCTCTCTGTCCCTCTATATCTGTCTCTCTCTCTCTGTCCCTCTTTATCTGTCTGTCTCTCTCTGTCCCTCTATATCTGTCTCTCTCTCTCTGTCCCTCTTTATCTGTCTGTCTCTCTAATACTCTCTGTCCCTCTTTATCTGTCTCTCTCTCTGTCCCTCTTTATCTGTCTGTCTATCTCTCTGTCCCTCTTTATCTGTCTGTCTCTCTCTCTGTCCCTCTTTATCTGTCTGTCTCTCTCTGTCCCTCTTTATCTGTCTGTCTCTCTCTCTGTCCCTCTTTATCTGTCTGTCTCTCTCTGTCCCTCTTTATCTGTCTGTCTCTCTCTCTGTCCCTCTTTATCTGTCTGTCTCTCTCTCTCTGTCCCTCTTTATCTGTCTGTCTCTCTCTCTCTGTCCCTCTTTATCTGTCTGTCTATCTCTCTCTGTCCAACTATATCTGTCTCTCTCTCTCTGTCCCTCTTTATCTGTCTGTCTCTCTCTGTCCCTCTATATCTGTCTCTCTCTCTCTGTCCCTCTTTATCTGTCTGTCTCTAATACTCTCTGTCCCTCTTTATCTGTCTCTCTCTCTGTCCCTCTTTATCTGTCTGTCTATCTCTCTGTCCCTCTTTATCTGTCTGTCTCTCTCTCTGTCCCTCTTTATCTGTCTGTCTCTCTCTGTCCCTCTTTATCTGTCTGTCTCTCTCTCTGTCCCTCTTTATCTGTCTGTCTCTCTCTGTCCCTCTTTATCTGTCTGTCTCTCTCTCTGTCCCTCTTTATCTGTCTGTCTCTCTCTCTCTGTCCCTCTTTATCTGTCTGTCTCTCTCTCTCTGTCCCTCTTTATCTGTCTGTCTATCTCTCTCTGTCCCTCTATATCTGTCTCTCTCTCTCTGTCCCTCTTTATCTGTCTGTCTCTCTCTGTCCCTCTATATCTGTCTCTCTCTCTCTGTCCCTCTTTATCTGTCTGTCTCTCTAATACTCTCTGTCCCTCTTTATCTGTCTGTCTCTCTCTCTGTCCCTCTTTATCTGTCTGTCTCTCTCTGTCCCTCTTTATCTGTCTGTCTCTCTCTGTCCCTCTTTATCTGTCTGTCTCTCTCTGTCCGTCTTTATCTGTCTGTCTATCTCTCTCTGTTCCTCTTTATCTGTCTGTCTCTCTCTGTTCCTCTTTATCTGTCTCTCTCTCTCTGTCCCTCTTTATCTGTCTCTCTCTCTCTGTTCCTCTTTATCTGTCTGTCTCTCTCTGTCCCTCTTTATCTGTCTGTCTATCTCTCTCTGTTCCTCTTTATCTGTCTGTCTCTCTCTGTTCCTCTTTATCTGTCTGTCTCTCTAATACTCTCTGTCCCTCTTTATCTGTCTCTCTCTCTCTGTCCCTCTTTATCTGTCTGTCTCTCTCTCTATCCCTCTTTATCTGTCTCTCTCTCTGTCCCTCTTTATCTGTCTGTCTCTCTCTCTGTCCCTCTTTATCTGTCTCTCTCTCTCTCTGTCCCTCTTTATCTGTCTGTCTCTCTAACACTCTCTGTCCCTCTTTATCTGTCTGTCTCTCTCTGTCCCTCTTTATCTGTCTGTCTCTCTCTGTCCCTCTTTATCTGTCTGTCTATCTCTGTCCCTCTTTATCTGTCTGTCTCTCTAATACTCTCTGTCCCTCTTTATCTGTCTGTCTCTCTCTCTGTCCCTCTTTATCTGTCTGTCTCTCTCTGTCCCTCTTTATCTGTCTGTCTCTCTCTGTCCCTCTTTATCTGTCTGTCTCTCTCTCTGTCCCTCTTTATCTGTCTGTCTCTCTCTGTTCCTCTTTATCTGTCTGTCTCTCTCTGTCCCTCTTTATCTGTCTGTCTCTCTCTCTGTCCCTCTTTATCTGTCTGTCTCTCTCTCTGTACCTCTTTATCTGTCTGTCTCTCTAATACTCTCTGTCCCTCTTTATCTGTCTGTCTCTATCTCTCTGTCCCTCTTTATCTGTCTGTCTCTCTCTCTGTCCCTCTATATCTGTCTCTCTCTCTCTGTCCCTCTTTATCTGTCTGTCTCTCTCTGTTCCTCTTTATCTGTCTGTCTCTCTAATACTCTCTGTCCCTCTTTATCTGTCTGTCTCTCTAATACTCTCTGTCCCTCTTTATCTGTCTCTCTCTCTGTCCCTCTTTATCTGTCTGTCTATCTCTCTGTCCCTCTTTATCTGTCTGTCTCTCTCTCTGTCCCTCTTTATCTGTCTGTCTCTCTCTGTCCCTCTTTATCTGTCTGTCTCTCTCTCTGTCCCTCTTTATCTGTCTGTCTCTCTCTGTCCCTCTTTATCTGTCTGTCTCTCTCTCTGTCCCTCTTTATCTGTCTGTCTCTCTCTCTCTGTCCCTCTTTATCTGTCTGTCTCTCTCTCTCTGTCCCTCTTTATCTGTCTGTCTATCTCTCTCTGTCCCTCTATATCTGTCTCTCTCTCTCTGTCCCTCTTTATCTGTCTGTCTCTCTCTGTCCCTCTATATCTGTCTCTCTCTCTCTGTCCCTCTTTATCTGTCTGTCTCTCTAATACTCTCTGTCCCTCTTTATCTGTCTCTCTCTCTGTCCCTCTTTATCTGTCTGTCTATCTCTCTGTCCCTCTTTATCTGTCTGTCTCTCTCTCTGTCCCTCTTTATCTGTCTGTCTCTCTCTGTCCCTCTTTATCTGTCTGTCTCTCTCTCTGTCCCTCTTTATCTGTCTGTCTCTCTCTGTCCCTCTTTATCTGTCTGTCTCTCTCTCTGTCCCTCTTTATCTGTCTGTCTCTCTCTCTCTGTCCCTCTTTATCTGTCTGTCTCTCTCTCTCTGTCCCTCTTTATCTGTCTGTCTATCTCTCTCTGTCCAACTATATCTGTCTCTCTCTCTCTGTCCCTCTTTATCTGTCTGTCTCTCTCTGTCCCTCTATATCTGTCTCTCTCTCTCTGTCCCTCTTTATCTGTCTGTCTCTAATACTCTCTGTCCCTCTTTATCTGTCTCTCTCTCTGTCCCTCTTTATCTGTCTGTCTATCTCTCTGTCCCTCTTTATCTGTCTGTCTCTCTCTCTGTCCCTCTTTATCTGTCTGTCTCTCTCTGTCCCTCTTTATCTGTCTGTCTCTCTCTCTGTCCCTCTTTATCTGTCTGTCTCTCTCTGTCCCTCTTTATCTGTCTGTCTCTCTCTCTGTCCCTCTTTATCTGTCTGTCTCTCTCTCTCTGTCCCTCTTTATCTGTCTGTCTCTCTCTCTCTGTCCCTCTTTATCTGTCTGTCTATCTCTCTCTGTCCCTCTATATCTGTCTCTCTCTCTCTGTCCCTCTTTATCTGTCTGTCTCTCTCTGTCCCTCTATATCTGTCTCTCTCTCTCTGTCCCTCTTTATCTGTCTGTCTCTCTAATACTCTCTGTCCCTCTTTATCTGTCTGTTTATTTGTTATTTTATTTATTTCACCTTTATTTAACCAGGTAGGCTAGTTGAGAACAAGTTCTCATTTACAACTGCGACCTGGCCAAGATAAAGCATAGCAGTGTGAGCAGACAACAAAGAGTTACACATGGAGTAAACAATTAACAAGTCAATAACACAGTAGAAACCAAAGGGGGAGTCTATATACAATGTGTGCAAAAGGCATGAGGAGGTAGGCAAATAATTACAATTTTGCAGATTAACACTGGAGTGATGAATGATCAGATGGTCATGTACAGGTAGAGATATTGGTGTGCAAAAGAGCAGAAAAGTAAATAAATAAAAACAGTATGGGGATGAGGTAGGTGAAAAAGGGTGGGCTATTTACCAATAGACTATGTACAGCTGCAGCGATCGGTTAGCTGCTCAGATAGCTGATGTTTGAAGTTGGTGAGGGAGATAAAAGTTTCCAACTTCAGCGATTTTTGCAATTCGTTCCAGTCACAGGCAGCAGAGTACTGGAACGAAAGGCGGCCAAATGAGGTGTTGGCTTTAGGGATGATCAGTGAGATACACCTGCTGGAGCACGTGCTACGGATGGGTGTTGCCATCGTGACCAGTGAGCTGAGATAAGGCGGAGCTTTACCTAGCATGGACTTGTAGATGACCTGGAGCCAGTGGGTCTGGCGACGAATATGTAGCGAGGGCCAGCCGACTAGAGCATACAAGTTGCAGTGGTGGGTGGTATAAGGTGCTTTAGTGACAAAACGGATGGCACTGTGATAGACTGCATCCAGTTTGCTGAGTAGAGTGTTGGAAGCCATTTTGTAGATGACATCGCCGAAGTCGAGGATCGGTAGGATAGTCAGTTTTACTAGGGTAAGCTTGGCGGCGTGAGTGAAGGAGGCTTTGTTGCGGAATAGAAAGCCGACTCTTGATTTGATTTTCGATTGGAGATGTTTGATATGAGTCTGGAAGGAGAGTTTGCAGTCTAGCCAGACACCTAGGTACTTATAGACGTCCACATATTCTAGGTCGGAACCATCCAGGGTGGTGATGCTAGTCGGGCATGCGGGTGCAGGCAGCGACCGGTTGAAAAGCATGCATTTGGTTTTACTAGCGTTTAAGAGCAGTTGGAGGCCACTGTCTCTCTAATACTCTCTGTTCCTCTTTATCTGTCTGTCTCTCTCTGTCCCTCTTTATCTGTCTGTCTCTCTCTCTGTCCCTCTTTATGTGTCTGTCTATCTCTCTCTGTCCCTCTTTATGTGTCTGTCTCTCTCTCTCTGTCCCTCTTTATCTGTCTGTCTCTCTCTCTGTCCCTCTTTATCTGTCTCTCTCTCTGTCCCTCTTTATCTGTCTGTCTCTCTCTCTGTCCCTCTTTATCTGTCTGTCTATCTCTGTCCCTCTTTATCTGTCTGTCTATCTCTCTCTGTCCCTCTTTATCTGTCTGTCTCTCTCTCTCTCTGTCCCTCTTTATCTGTCTGTCTATCTCTCTCTGTCCCTCTTTATCTGTCTGTCTCTCTAATACTCTAATTCTTTCCAATGTGTCAAGTAATTCTCTTCTTTTTCTCATGAATTGGTTGGGTCTAATTGTGTTGCTTTCTGGGGCTCTGTGGGGCCTGTTTGCGTTTGTGAACAGATCCCCAGGACCAGAATGCTTAGGGGACTCTTCTCCAGGTTCATCTCTCTGTAGGCGATGGCTTTGTTATGGAAGGTTTGGGAATCGCTTCCTTTTAGGTGGTTGTAGAATTGAACAGCTCTTTCTGGATTTTGATAATTAGCGGGTATCGGCCTAATTCTGCTCTGCATGCATTATTTGGTGTTTTACGTGTTACACAGAGAATATTTTTGCAGAATTCTGCATGCAGAGTCTCAATTTGGTGTTTGTTTCATTTTGTGAATTCTTGGTTGGTGAGCGGACCCCAGACCTCACAACCATGAAGAGAAATGGGTTCTATAACTGATTCCAGTATTTTTTGCCAGATCCTTCCTAATTGGTATGTTGAATTGTATGTTCCTTTTGATGGTGTAGAAGGCCTTTCTGGCAATGGTGTCTAGATGGAGTTTTTATTTGTGGTCCTTGTAACTAGACCTTTTTTTTTAACACCATTATTTTGGTCTTACTGAGATTTACTGTCAGGGCCCAGGTCTGACAGAATCTATGCAGAAGATCTAGGTGCTGCTGTAGGCCCTCCTTGGTTGGTGAAAGAAGCACCGGATCATCAGCAAACAATGGACATTTGACTTCAGATTCTAGTAGGGTGAGGCCGGATGCTGCGGACTGTTCTAGTGCCCTCACCAATTCATTGATACAGTTATGTTGGAGTCACTAAAACTAGTTTTTCAACCACTACACAAATGTCTTGTTAACAAACTATAGTTTTGGCAAGTCGGTTAGGACATCTACTTTGTGTACGACACAAGTAGTTTTTCCAAAAATTGTTTACAGACAGATTATTTCACTTATAATTCACTGTATCACAATTCCAGTGGGTCAGAAGTTCACATACACTAAGTTGACTGTGCCTTTCAACAGCTTGGAAAATTACAGAGAATTATGTCATGGCTTTAGAAGCTTCTGATAGGCTAATTGACATAATTGGAATCAAGGTGGAGGTGTACCTGTGGATGTATTTCAAGGCCTTCCTTCAAACTCAGTGCCTCTTTGCTTGACATCATTGGAAAATCAAAAGAAATCAGCCAAGACCTCAGAAAAACATTTGTAGACCTCCACAAGTCAGGTTCATTCTTGGGAGCAATTTCCATATGCCTGAAGGTACCACATTCATCTGTACAAACAATAGTACGTAAGTATAAACCCCATGGACCACATAGCTGTCATACCGCTCATGAAGGAGACGCGCTCTGTCTCCTAGATATGAACGTACTTTGGAGCAAAGGACCTTGTGAAGATGCTGGAGGAAACAGGTACAAAAGTAGCTATATACACAGTAAAACGAGTCCTATATCGACATAACCTGAATTGCTGCTCAGCAAGGAAGAAGCCATTGCTCCAAAACCGCCATAAAAAGCCAGACTACAGTTAGCAACTGCACATGGGGACAAAGATTGTACGTTTTGGAGAAATGTTCTCTGGTCTGATGAAACAAAAATAGAACTGATTGGCCATAATGACCGTCATTCTGTTTGGAGGAAAAAGGGAGAGGCTTGCAAGCCGAAGAACATCATCCCAACCGTGAAGCACGGGGGTGGCAGCATCATGTTGTGGGGGTGCGTTGCTGCAGGAGGGACTGGTGCACTTCACAAAATAGATGGCATAATAAGGGAGGAAAATGATGTGGCTATATTGAAGCAACATCTCAAGACATCAGTCAGGATGTTAGAGCTTGGTTGCAAATGGGTCTTTCAAATGGACAATGACCCCAAGCATACTTCCAAAGTTGTGGCAAAGTGGCTTAAGGACAACAAAGTCAAATCAAATTTGATTTGTCACATACACATGGTTAGCAGATGTTAATGCGTGTGTAGCGAAATGCTTGTGCTTCTAGTTCCGACCATGCAGTACTATCTAACAAGTAATCTAACAATTTCACAACAAGTACCTTATACATACAAGTGTAAAGGAATGAATAAGAATATGTACATAAAAATATATAGATGAGTTATGGCCGAACGGCATAGGCAAGATGCAGTAGATGGTATAGAGTGCAGTATATACATATGAGATGAGTAATGTAGGGTATGTAAACATTATATAAAGCGTCATTGTTTAAAGTGACTAGTGATACATTTATTACATCCAATGTTTTATTATTACAGTGGCTGGAGTTGAGTCAGTATGTTGGCAGCAGCCACTCAATGTTAGTGATGGCTGTTTAACAGTCTGATGACCTTGAGATAGAAGCTGTTTTTCAGTCTCTCGGTCCCAGCTTTGATGCACCTGTACTGACCTCACCTTCTGGATGATAGCGGGGTGAACAGGCAGTGGTTCGGGTGGTTGTTGTCTTTGATGATCTTTTTGACCTTCCTGTGACATCGGGTGGTGTAGGTGTCCTGGATTGCAGGTAGTTTGCCCCCGGTGATGCGTTGTGCAGACCTCACTACCCTCTGGAGAGCCTTACGGTTGTGGGTGGAGCAGTTGCTGTACCAGGCGGCGATACAGCTCGACAGGATGCTCTCGATTGTGCATCTGTAAAGGTTTGTGAGTGTTTTTGGTGACAAGCCGAATTTCTTCAGCCTCCTTCACCACGCTGTCTGTGTGGGTGGACCATTTCAGTTTGTCCGTGATGTGTACGCAGATCAACTTAAAACTTTCCACCTTCTCCACTACTGTCCCGTTGATGTGGATAGGGGTCTGTTCCCTCTGCTGTTTCCTGAAGTCCACGATCATCTCCTTTGTTTTGTTGAAATTGAGTGTGAGGTTATTTTCCTGACACCACACTCCGAGGGCCCTCACCTCCTCCCTATAGGCCGTCTCGTCGTTGTTTGGTAATCAAGCCTACCACTGTAGTGTCATCTGCAAACTTGATGATTGAGTTGGAGGTGTGCATGGCCACGCAGTCATGGGTGAACAGGGAGTACAGGAGAGGGCTGAGAACGCACCCTTGTGGGGCCCCAGTGTTGAGGATCAGCTGGGTGTAGATGTTGTTTCCTACCCTCAACACCTGGGGGCGGCCCGTCAGGAAGTCCAGGACCCAGTTGCACAGGGCGTGGTCGAGACCCAGGGTCTCAAGCTTAATGACGAGTTTGGAGGGTACTATGGTGTTAAATGCTGAGCTCTAGTCGATGAACAGCATTCCTACATAAGTATTCCTCTTGTCCAGATGGTTTATGGCAGTGTGCAGTGCGGTTGCGATTGTGTTGTCTGTGGACCTATTGGGGTGGTAAGCAAATTGGAGTGGGTCTAGGGTGTCAGGTAGGGTGGCGGTGATATGGTCCTTGACTAGTCTCTCAAAGCACTTCATGATGATGATAGTCATTTAGCTCAGTTACCTTAGCATTCTTGGGAACGGAAGTGAGTGCTAAGTGAGTGCAGTTACCTTAGCTTTCTTGGGAACAGGAACAATGGTGGCCCTCTTGAAGCATGTGGGAACAGCAGACTGGGATAAGGATCGATTGAATATGTCCATAAACACACCAGCCAGATGGTCTGTGCATGCTCTGAGGCCGCAGCTAGGGATGTCATCTGGGCCGGCAGTTTTGCGAGGGATAGCACGTTTAAATGTTTTACTCACGTTGGCTGCAGTGAAGGAGAGCCCACAGGTTTTGGTAGTGGGCCGTGTCAAACCGAGCGAAGAAGTTTTTAGTTTGTCTAGGAGCAAGACATTGTGGTCCGCGACGGGGCTGGTTTTCTTTTTGTAATCCGTGATTGACTGTAGACCCTGCCAAATACCTCTCGTGTCCGAGCCGTTGAATTGCGACTCTACTTTGTCTCTATACTGACGCTTAGCTTGTATGATTGTCTTGCGGAAAGAATAGCTACACTGTTTGTATTCGGTCATGTTTCCTTGCCTTGATTAAAAGCAGTGGTTCGCACTTTCAGTTTTGCGCGAATGCTGCCATCAATCCATGGTTTCTGGTTGGGGAAGGTTTTGGAGTGGCCATCACAAAGCCCTGACCTCAATCCTATAGAAAATATGTGGGCAGAACTGAAAAAGCGTGTGCGAGCAAGGAGGCCTACAAACCTGACTCAGTTACACCAGCTCTGTCAGGAGGAATGGGCCAAAATTCACCTAACTTATTGTTGGAAGCTTGTGGAAGGCTACCTGAAACATTTGACCCAAGTTAAACAATTTAAAGGCAATGCTACCAAGTACTAATTGAGTGTATGTAAACTTCTGACCCACTGGGAATGTGATGAAAGAAATAAAAGCTGATAAAAATCATTGTCTCTTTTATTCTGACATTTCACATTCTTAAAAGAAAGTGGTGATCCTAACTGACCTAAGACAGGGAATTTTTACTAGGATTAAATGTCAGGAATTGTGAAGAACTGAGTTTAAATGTATTTGGCTAAGGTGTATGTAAACTTCCGACTTCAATATGTTGAAGAGGGTGGGGCTGTATCCCTGTCTCACCCCACCTCTCTCTCCCTCTCTTTCCCCCTCTTTGCCTTTCTCCCTCTTTCCCCCTTCTCTTTCTGTCCCTATCCCACTTTTTTTTCAGCCCCTACTTTCTATTTATGTTCAGTCTGTCCCTATAGCTTCCTCTATCTCCACTTCACACTTTCTCATTCCGTCATTTCCACTCTGACTGAGTGAGTGGGTGTTGTACCGGGGAACTCTCCCACCCGCCATTGACTCGTTAATAAGAGAAAGGGTGGTGTGTGTGTGTTGTGTGTGGCATCTGGGGGGCAGCTCTTCTGATCGTAATGACATGAGACTGGCTCTGCCTGAGGCTGGGTGGGGGACCCAGCCACCGTATCCACCCCCACCCAGGGAGACAGAGACCGCGACACACTATCTCTCTGTCTCTGTCTCTCTTTCTCCCCCCTCTCTCTTTTGCTTGCTCTCCCTCCCTCTCTCGCTCTCTCTTTCACTCTCTCTTTCACTCTCTCCCTCCCCTCTCTCTGCCCCACTCTCTCTCTCTGTCTCTCTTATTGTCTCATTCTAATCAGACCTGTGCTCTTCTGAGAAAGGACTATTGAATACATTAGCAATAGACTACTTTGATCCAGGAATCAAAAGATCCCACACAAAAGGAACAATCCCCTTGAAGGTTGATTAACCTTGTTGCACCGGGCCTAAAAAGACAACAGACGTTGACCAAGCTTTCTTTGAACCTTTTAGATAAATGAATCCCACTGCTGCTTCCAGTGAATCTAGTAGAAGTTGTAATGACCAACCACACTATACTGCACGTCATGGTGGTTTAACTGATCATCTCCCCTGTCACTCACTCACAGTTCTAACGCTAGTTCACTCTGCTCCCTTCAGTCTGAGATTTGTTTTTGAATTCTTTGTGGGTCTGTGTAATCTGAGGGAATATGTCTCTCTCTCTCTCTCTCTCTCTCTCTTTCTCTCTCTCTCTCTTTGTCTCTCTCTCCTTCGCTCTCTCTCTGTCTCTCGTTCTCACTGTCTTTCTGTCTCTTTCTCTCTCTGCCTGTCTCTCTCTTTCTCGCTCTGTATTTTTCTCTCTCTCTCTGTCTCCTCTCTTTCTCTGTTTGTGTCTATCTCACTGTTCAGTTCCTCTTCATGCAGTATTGATCCAGCCAGTCTCTCTTTATTCCCACTCTCTCTCCACTTAATGTGGTTTCCAATGTGATCACTTCAACTAAGATCGGCTGGTTTGCTCACCGCTCGCCAGCTGTGGGCTTCAAAAACATTCCTATATTTGTGAGTTGTGTCTCCTGGCTCACCAGCTTTAATCAGGGTCCCTGTGATCCCGCTTGGAGAGGCATATTCCCGCCCACGCAACGTACGGACTCCACCTCTGTAGCACCTGGCTGCAGGCCTATCATAGCCACCTTCACTCAGTGCTCAGTACATTCTGACAATATTAGGACATGGGCTCCTGAGTGGCGCAGCGGTCTAAGGCACTGCATCTAAGTGCAAGAGGCCTCACTGCAGACCCTGGTTCGATTCCAGGCTGTATCACAACCGGCCGTGATTGGGAGTCCCATAGGGCGGCGCACAATTGGCCTGGCGTCGTCCGTCCGGGTTAGGGATTTGCCGGGGTAGGCCGTCATTGTAAATAAGAGTTTGTTCTTAACTGACTTGCCTGGTTAAATAAACAAATAAAAATACTGTAGGGTAACCATATAGACTTTTATCTGTTCAGGATTACAGCTTTCATAGTGATGACACAGCTCACAAACTTCATTGACCTGTGTAAGCATGGTAAACATTCCTCACTGACCTGTGTAAGCATGGTAAACATTCCTCACTGACCTGTGTAAGCACGGTAAATATTCCTCACTGACCTGTGTAAGCACGGTAAACATTCCTCACTGACCTGTGTAAGCATGGTAAACATTCCTCACTGACCTGTGTAAGCACGGTAAACATTCCTCACTGACCTGTGTAAGCATGGTAAACATTCCTCACTGACCTGTGTAAGCATGGTAAACATTCCTCACTGACCTGTGTAAGCATGGTAAACATTCCTCACTGACCTGTGTAAGCATGGTAAACATTCCTCACTGACCTGTGTAAGCATGGTAAACATTCCTCACTGACCTGTGTAAGCATGGTAAACATTCCTCACTGACCTGTGTAAGCATGGTAAATATTCCTCACTGACCTGTGTAAGCATGGTAAACATTCCTCACTGACCTGTGTAAGCATAGTAAACATTCCTCACTGACCTGTGTAAGCATGGTAAACATTCCTCACTGACCTGTGTAAGCATGGTAAATATTCCTCACTGACCTGTGTAAGCATGGTAAACATTCCTCACTGACCTGTGTAAGCATGGTAAACATTCCTCACTGACCTGTGTAAGCATGGTAAATATTCCTCACTGACCTGTGTAAGCATGGTAAACATTCCTCACTGACCTGTGTAAGCATGGTAAACATTCCTCACTGACCTGTGTAAGCATGGTAAATATTCCTCACTGACCTGTGTAAGCATGGTAAACATTCCTCACTGACCTGTGTAAGCATGGTAAACATTCCTCACTGACCTGTGTAAGCATGGTAAATATTCCTCACTGACCTGTGTAAGCATGGTAAACATTCCTCACTGACCTGTGTAAGCATGGTAAACATTCCTCACTGACCTGTGTAAGCATGGTAAATATTCCTCACTGACCTGTGTAAGCATGGTAAACATTCCTCACTGACCTGTGTAAGCATGGTAAATATTCCTCACTGACCTGTGTAAGCATGGTAAATATTCCTCACTGACCTGTGTAAGCATGGTAAACATTCCTCACTGACCTGTGTAAGCACGGTAAACATTCCTCACTGACCTGTGTAAGCATGGTAAACATTCCTCACTGACCTGTGTAAGCACGGTAAACATTCCTCACTGACCTGTGTAAGCATGGTAAACATTCCTCATAATAACAATGACTACAGAGGGGTTCAGACAGCAAAAATATGTCGTCTTTTTCAGGGAAAATGTCACAAATGTCTTGGCCCTTTATAGGGTTCAGCTGACTCCTACACTAGCCAATCATTTTACTGTTGTCTTGTTGCCTGGCTATTATCTAACTGTTACCTGACTGTTGTCTGACTGTTATATTGTCCCTCTGCAGGGGTCAGCTGACTCCTACACTAGCCAATCATTTTACTATTGTCTTCTTTCCTGCCTGTTGCCTGCCTGTTACCTGACTGTTATCTGACTGTTATATTGTCCCTCTGCAGGGTTCAGCTGACTCTTACACTAGCCGACCATCGGACTCAGATGTCTCCTTGGATGAGGAACCGGCAGGCGGAAAGCTGGAGAAGGAGCAGCAGGCTGCTGTACAGCTGGAGAGGGCCAAGGTGAGACACCTGCAGGGTGTTCCACTGTGGAGCCTTATGCTATACTAGGCACATAGGGGCCTTGTTCTGAACCTATCATTGGAAAGGTCCCAGTAGGCAAGGCTGGCTGAAATTAAGTTATTTATTAAAACCACATTACAACCAGAACTGGTATATTTGCAGAACATTTTGCCCACTGGGTTATGGTTGAGCTTATCTAGCTAGGCTAGGCACTCTTCTTATACATGGCGTTTCCTGTATCGTCTCAGGCCAAAGCGGTGGCCTTTGCTGTGAAGACTAACATCAGTTACTGTGGAGCCCTGGATGAGGATGTCCCTGTGGCAGGAACCGCCATCTCCTTCGATGCCAAGGACTTCCTGCACATCAAAGAGGTACAATATACTGTACAGTACATAACAACTCTACTGCTACAGCTATGCCTGTGTCTGAAATGGCATTCTATTACCTATGTAGTGAACTACTTTTGGCCGGAGCCCATGAGTAGTGCACTATATAGGGAATAGGGTGCCATTTCAGACAACCTATGTTTGCTGCAAGCCATATCTGTTCAAGGGCCATTATGGATGAATCAATATCAATAATGCATGTCCCGTTTTAGATCCGAGAACAATGGACTAGTGAGTGTGTATACAGCCTAGTATGTCTGTGGAGTTTACACACTCTTCTTTTCTATTCTGAGTCATTGTGTTGTTTTGTGTTGACTTTCAAAGTTGCATAGAGTGTGTACTGTATGCAGGGCCGGCTCTAGGCATAAGTGACATAAGCAGTCGCCTAGGGCCCCCGGCCGTTAGAGGGCCCCGACCCAAAATATGTTTTTCTTTATTTTTCGGGGGGAACTCAGTCAGGGTTTCAACTTGCTGTTGAGAGTTAGAATAGTAGAATACACAAGGTGCAAGATCTAAATGTGGTTGTGCATCAGCAATTTTCAGTTTTTCTCCTGTTTTGTCACTCAGTTAGCCCATGTCAGCTAACATTGTTTAGATTGTTACGTTAGTCTAGCCAGTTATCTAAACGTATAGTAATCATGTCCGAATACCAGTGGTGTAAAGTACTTGAGTAAAAATACTTTAAAGTACTACTTCAGTAGTTTTGGGGATATCTGTACTTTACTTTACTATTTATATTTTTGACAACTTTTCTTTTACTTCACTACATTTCTAAAGAAAATAATGTACATTTACTCCATACATTTTCCCTGACACCCAAAAGTATAAATTTGTATAATTGCAGGAAATTAGCTTTAAAATTACAACATTTTCTCTCCACCCCATGGTAAAATGTGTATACCGGAAGCAAACTTGCTTTAAAACTGCAATAATGTCTCTCTTCCCAATGGCAAAATTAGTAGAATGACATGACATTTGTTATAAATTGCTCAATTGTCTCTTCGCCCCTTGGCAAAATGTGTAGAACTCCAGAAAACTTGCTTTGAAACGGCAACATTTTCACTACGCCACATGACAAAATGTGTAGAATTGTAGGAAATTAACTTTAAAGCGTACATTTTTCTGTCCACTGTCATTTCTCTCCACCCGCTTGGTGGGTACTAAGATTGAATCATACTACACCGGCTCTGATGCTTGTCGGATGTGGCAGGGCTTGCAAACCATTACAGACTACAAAGGGAAGCACAGCCGAGAGCTACCCAGTGACACAACCCTACCAGACGAGCTAAACTACTTCTATGCTCTCTTTGAGGCAAATAACACTGAAACATGCATGAGAGCACCAGCTGTTCCGGAAGACTGTGATCACGCTCTCCGCAGCCAATGTGAGTAAGACCTTTAAACAGGTCAATATTCACAAGGCCGCAGGGCCAGACGGATTACCAGGACATGTACTGCGAGCATGCTCTGACCAATTGGCAAGTGTCTTCACTGACATTTTCAACCTGTCCCTGACTGAGTCTGTAATACCAACATGTTTTAAGCAGACCACCATAGTGCCTGTGCCCAAGAACACTAAGGTAACCTGCTTAAATGACTACCAACACGTAGCACTCACGTCTGTAGCCATGAAGTGCTTTGCCCAACAGATCCACAGATTATGCAATCTCTATTGCACTCCACACTGCCCTTTCCCACCTGGACCAAAGAAACACCTATGCGAGAACGCTATTCATTGACTACATCTAAGCATTCAACACCATAGGGCACTCAAAGCTCATCAATAAGCTAAGGACTTTGAGACTAAACACCTCCCTCTGCAACTGGATCCTGGACTTCCTGACGGGCTGCTCCCAGGTGGTAAGGGTAGGTAACAAGACATCCGCCACGCTGATCCGCAACACAGGGGGCCCTCAGGGATGCGTGCTCTGTCCCCTCCTGTACTCCTTATTCACCCATGACTGCACGGCCAGGCAGGACTCCAACACCATCAATTAAGTTTGCCGATGACACAACAGTAATAGGCCTAATTTTTGCGAGTCGTAGAACCACTGAATTCTAATTTCAAAGCTGTGGCAAGTTTAGCGTAGTCATTTAGCACGTGTTGCTGTTGTAGACTAATGAACCTTGTCACGTGTCTATTCAATGTTTGCTTCAACAGGTTAACCCTGTCACAACCTGTAGCGTTCGTGTAGCCATCCAACGCGTCCTCTATGTCAGCTAGGAACGTCTCAGTATCGTTTGGCTGACCTGGAACGGGGTCAAAGGTGGGGAAATTCTTGATGAGTTTGTCAAGGTATTCCTGCGCCAAGCGAGCGGAGAGGGTTCGCTTCATCCTGTGGAGAGATTGGGGCCGAAAGGCCAAGAGTAGAAGCCAAGCCTTGTTGTTGTTGGCCAAGAGGCGCAATATTACTCTGTGCCGAATGGCCAAGAGGAGAAGACTGAGGGACACATGAGGGAGGCAAGGTCTGAAACCTATCGTCTTTACTCCTGTGAGTACAGGGCTCCGGTTGCTTGGATTGGTAGTCACGCTGTAGAGGATTTCCTCCAGATGGTACCTAAGGGTGGTATTCTGCTGCATTGCAGAGTCCACTTGAACGCTTAGAGTACTGATTTTGGACACGTGAGTGTCACACTTGCTCTTTTCGGTCTCAAACTTATCTGTCATGGTTTGCAGATAGAGGTCTTGAGTATGGAAGGAGAGATTCAGTGATGAGATTTCCTCCGCTTGGGGCTGTTTTTCTGCAAAGGGACCAGGACGACTGATCCGTGTAAAGGAAAGAATGAATGGGGCCATGTATCGTGAGATTTTGAGTGAAAACCTCCTTCCATCAGCAAGGGCATTGAAGATGAAACGTGGCTGGGTCTTTCAGCATGACACTGACCCCAAACACACCGCCCGGGCAACGAAAGAGTGGCTTCGTAAGAAGCATTTCAAGGTCCTGGAGTGGCCTAGCCAGTCTCCAGATCTCAACCCCATAGAAAATCTTTGGAGTGAGTTGAAAGTCTGTGTTGCCCAGCAACAGCCCCAAAACATCACTGCTCTAGAGGAGATCTGCATGGAGGAATGAGCCAAAATACCAGCAACAGTGTGTGAAAACCTTGTGAAGACTTACAGAAAACGTTTGACCTCTGTCATTGCCAACAAAGGGTATATAACAAATTATTGAGATAAACTTTTGTTATTGACCAAATACTTATTTTACACCATCATTTGCAAATAAATTCATAAAAAATCTTTCTTTCTCATTTTGTCTGTCATATTTGAAGTGTACCTATGATGAAAATTACAGGCCTCTCTCATCTTTTTAAGTGGGAGAACTTGCACAATTGGTGGCTGACTAAATACTTTTTTGCCCCACTGTATATAAATGTAGGCAAGTCAGTTAAGAACAAATTCTTATTTACAATGACGGCCTGCCAGGGAACAGTGTAACAGTGTAACCCACTTTTCCCATTGTAAATAAGAATTGCCTTGTTCAGGGGCAGAACGACCTTATCAGCTCGGGGATTTGATCCAGCAACCTTTTGGTTAGTGGCCCAACGCTCTAACCACTAGGCTACCTGCCACCCCAAAAAGACAAATACATAGTCAAGAAAGAGTGTGCTCTTTCCAGTCTTTTCAGTCCTGTGAAGCAGGTCATCAGCAGATTGTCACTGTCAAAAACACTGTCCTTGGAGAGCAATTCTGAGGTAATAATTTTTGCGCGGACTGAGCAAGCATTTCTTTTTTTGTATTTATTTTACCCCCTTTTTCTCCACAATTCCAGTTGGTAGTTACAGTCTTGTCCCATTGCTTCAACTCCCGTATGGACTCGGGAGAGGCAAAAGTCGAGAACCGTGCGTCCTCTGAAACACTTCCCCGCCAAGCCGCACTGCTTCTTGACACACTGCACGTTTATCCCCAGAAGCCAGCCGCACAAATGTGTCAGGGGAAACACCGTGTCAGCATGCATGCACCCAGCCCGCCACAGTAGTCGCTAGAGCGCGATGGGACAAGGACCGGCCAAACCCGACCAGCCAAACCTTCCCTAACCTGGACGACGCTGGGCCAATTGTGCGTCGCCTCATGGTTCTCCTGTTCACGGCCGACTGCGGCAAAGCCCGGTATCTAACCAGGATTTTGTGAGCATGGCACTGACCTTAAAGATCTCATCCAGGCCTGTCTGTTTGACTCCAAGTACCTTGCTTGCTGTGGTGATAATCCTTCTCAGCATATTTCTCTGGCTGACAGACAAACCAACAAACAATTGCAAAAGTAAAAAATACTCTCAATGAAAGATTTGTAAAACAGAGTCAGTATAGTACAGTCAACATTTAAAGAACCCAGCTTTTTTGGAGAAAGTACAGGCTCTGTTGACCCTTTTTGTAGATCACGTCTGTACATTTACTCCACTGAAGCTTAGCGTCCAAGAGGACACCCAGATATTTGTATTCCTCTACAATATCTATGTTCTGACCTCTGATAGATGTGTGATTCATCACACCACTCTACAAAGGACTGGGCCATGGTGTCCTTGTTTTTCATCATGCAACAGGCTGATCAAGGCAGTGTCATCAGGCTCAGGAAGTCCAACAGCCACAAAACCAGCCCCCCATCTAAGGAGAAGTCCCGAATTAGTCTCTGTGCCAGAATGTAAGGCTGGATTGTGTTGAAGGAAGAAGAAAAGTCCTACAAACAAAACCCTGACATGGGATTTCCTCTCGATGTCTATAGACCATGTTGATGAGAGTAGAAATGGCATCATCAACTTCTCTGCTGGGCTGATAGGCAAAGTGAAACAGGTCGAGGAGCTTCTGGGTGGTGCTGAGAACATGACTTTTCATAATTTTCTCAAGGCGTTTCATTACTAAGGATGTCAAGGCGACAGGGCGGTAGTCATTCAGCACAGAGGGATTAGATGCTTTAGGAATGGGTATAATTATTGAGTTTTTCCACAATACTGGCACGTGTTGCTGGTCGAGCGAGGATTGGAAAATATCTGTAAAAACACCAGCCAATTGTTTAGCACGGTGCTTTAACACATGTCCACTTATTTTGCCTGAGCTTTTGTGTGCGTTACATCCACTGAACAACTTCAAAACATCATCCTGTTTAACAACAACCCTCTCAAACATTTGTAATGATGCTTCCATTTGGTTTACCTCTGACATAAAGTTGTCTGAATCAAATCTTGAGAAGAAAACATTCAGTTCATTAGCCATGTTCTGGCCCTCATGTCACCCAAGGTCAGCACTGGTTTTTCCCCTGCCTATGTGGGGGGCACTAGACATGGATTTAATCCCTCGCCTGGCCACCCTTGAGTTTCCTGGGGCGAGGGTCCTCTCCACCCTTTGCTTGTATGCCTCTTTGTCCACCAGTGTCTGTCTTTTGATCTCACGTTGTACATCTCTTAAAGCCTGTCTATCACCCTCAGCATAAACTGCCTTCTTCCTATTAAGTAGTGATTTTAGATTTTTTGATACCCAAGGCTTATTGTTAGAGAAGATTTTTCAGGTTTTAGTAGGCACAATTGACAACACAGAGTTTTACAGAAGTCTGAAACAACATCTGTGAGTTCATCGAGATCAGTGCTGCTGTCCTCAAATACCTCCCACATAGTACAGTCAAAACACCCCTGGAGACCAAATACCTCCCACATAGTACAGTCAAAACACCCCTGGAGACCAAATAACTCCCACACAGTACAGTCAAAACACCCCTGGAGACCAAATAACTCCCACACAGTACAGTCAAAACACCCCTGGAGACCAAATACCTCCCACATAGTACAGTCAAAACACCCCTGGAGACCAAATACCTCCCACATAGTACAGTCAAAACACCCCTGGAGACCAAATAACTCCCACACAGTACAGTCAAAACACCCCTGGAGACCAAATACCTCCCACATAGTACAGTCAAAACACCCCTGGAGACCAAATACCTCCCACACAGTACAGTCAAAACACCCCTGGAGACCAAATACCTCTCAGTACAGTCAAAACACCCCTGGAGACCAAATACCTCTCACATAGTACAGTCAAAACACCCCTGGAGACCAAATACCTCCCACATGGTACAGTCAAAACACCCCTGGTGACCAAATACCTCCCACATAGTACAGTCAAAACACCCCTGGAGACCAAATACCTCCCACATAGTACAGTCAAAACACCCCTGGAGACCAAATACCTCCCACATAGTACAGTCAAAACACCCCTGGAGACCAAATACCTCCCACATTGTACAGTCAAAACACCCCTGGAGACCAAATACCTCCCACAAAGTACAGTCAAAACACCCCCGGAGACCAGATACCTCCCACATAGTACAGTCAAAACACCCCCGGAGACCAAATACCTCTCAGTACAGTCAAAACACCCCCGGAGACCAAATACCTCTCAGTACAGTCAAAACACCCCTGGAGACCAGATACTTCCCACAAAGTACAGTCAAAGCACCTCTGGAGACCAAATACCTCCCACATAGTACAGTCAAAACTCCCCTGGAGACAGGTGATAATGTTGTCGTTCCAGATCTGGACAGTTTTAACTGTGGGTTTCTCCCTCTCCAGGAGCCGACAATAGGTTGGCCTGAGGTAGACAACATTGTGGTCTGATGTCCCCAGGGGAGGTCTGGTGGTGGCAGAGAACGCATTTGGTATTGTCCCATAGCACAAATCAAGAGTCTTATTTTTCCTAGTGGGACATTTCACATTCTGGTGGTACATGCGCAGGACTGTGCAAAGTACAGTTGTTAAAATCCCCTAAAATAAATGTGAGTGCGTCTGGCGAGATAGATTCCAGTTTCTGTGACAGATTATAAATCATCTCTGATGCTTTTGCTATATTAGCTTTAGGTTGAATGTACACCACGGTAACAAACAATTGAGGGAACTCACAGGCAGATAGTAGGGTCACAGTGACACAGAAAGCAGTTCAGTGTCGAGGGTTTCAGAGTCTCTCTCTTACCAGGATCCATTTACACCACTGGTCCCTGACAAGCAGGCAGACGCCCCCGCCGTGAAGTTTCCCTGTAACTGTCAGATCACAGTCCGCTTGGACCAGAGTGAAGCCGGCTCCATTTCCCTGTAACTGTCAGATCACGGTCCGCTCTGACCAGAGTGAAGCCAGCCGGCTCCATTTCCCTGTGACTGTCAGATCACGGTCCGCTCTGACCAGAGTGAAGCCGGCTCCATTTCCCTGTAACTGTCAGATCACGGTCCGCTCTGACCAGAGTGAAGCCAGCCGGCTCCATTTCCCTGTGACTGTCAGATCACGGTCCGCTCTGACCAGAGTGAAGCCGGCTCCATTTCCATGTGACTGTCAGATCACGGTCCGCTCTGACCAGAGTGAAGCCGGCTCCATTTCCCTGTGACTGTCAGATCACGGTCCGCTCTGACCAGAGTGAAGCCGGCTCCATTTCCCTGTGACTGTCAGATCACGGTCCGCTCTGACCAGAGTGAAGCCGGCTCCATTTCCCTGTAACTGTCAGATCACGGTCCGCTCTGACCAGAGTGAAGCCGGCCGGCTCCATTTCCCTGTGACTGTCAGATCACGGTCCGCTCTGACCAGAGTGAAGCCGGCTCCATTTCCCTGTGACTGTCAGATCACGGTCCGCTCTGACCAGAGTGAAGCCGGCTCCATTTCCCTGTAACTGTCAGATCACGGTCCGCTCTGACCAGAGTGAAGCCGGCCGGCTCCATTTCCCTGTGACTGTCAGATCACGGTCCGCTCTGACCAGAGTGAAGCCGGCTCCATTTCCCTGTGACTGTCAGATCACGGTCCGCTCTGACCAGAGTGAAGCCGGCTCCATTTCCCTGTAACTGTCAGATCACGGTCCGCTCTGACCAGAGTGAAGCCGGCTCCATTTCCCTGTGACTGTCAGATCACGGTCCGCTCTGACCACAGTGAAGCCGGCTCCATTTCCCTGTGACTGTCAGATCACGGTCCGCTCTGACCAGAGTGAAGCCGGCTCCATTTCCCTGTAACTGTCAGATCACGGTCCGCTCTGACCAGAGTGAAGCCGGCTCCATTTCCCTGTAACTGTCAGATCACGGTCCGCTCTGACCAGAGTGAAGCCGGCTCCATTTCCCTGTGACTGTCAGATCACGGTCCGCTCTGACCAGAGTGAAGCCGGCTCCATTTCCCTGTGACTGTCAGATCACGGTCCGCTCTGACCAGAGTGAAGCCGGCTCCATTTCCCTGTAACTGTCAGATCACGGTCCGCTCTGACCAGAGTGAAGCCGTCTCCATTTCCCTGTAACTGTCAGATCACGGTCCGCTCTGACCAGAGTGAAGCCGGCTCCATTTCCCTGTGACTGTCAGATCACGGTCCGCTCTGACCAGAGTGAAGCCGGCTCCATTTCCCTGTGACTGTCAGATCACGGTCCGCTCTGACCAGAGTGAAGCCGGCTTCATTTCCCTGTAACTGTCAGATCACGGTCCGCTCTGACCAGAGTGAAGCCGGCTCCATTTCCCTGTGACTGTCAGATCACGGTCCGCTCTGACCAGAGTGAAGCCGGCTCCATTTCCCTGTGACTGTCAGATCACGGTCCGCTCTGACCAGAGTGAAGCCGGCTCCATTTCCCTGTGACTGTCAGATCACGGTCCGCTCTGACCAGAGTGAAGCCGGCTCCATTTCCCTGTAACTGTCAGATCACGGTCCGCTCTGACCAGAGTGAAGCCGTCTCCATTTCCCTGTGACTGTCAGATCACGGTCCGCTCTGACCAGAGTGAAGCCGGCTCCATTTCCCTGTGACTGTCAGATCACGGTCCGCTCTGACCAGAGTGAAGCCGGCTCCATTTCCCTGTGACTGTCAGATCACGGTCCGCTCTGACCAGAGTGAAGCCGGCTCCATTTCCCTGTAACTGTCAGATCACGGTCCGCTCTGACCAGAGTGAAGCCGGCTCCATTTCCCTGTAACTGTCAGATCACGGTCCGCTCTGACCAGAGTGAAGCCGGCTCCATTTCCCTGTGACTGTCAGATCACGGTCCGCTCTGACCAGAGTGAAGCCGGCTCCATTTCCCTGTAACTGTCAGATCACGGTCCGCTCTGACCAGAGTGAAGCCGGCTCCATTTCCCTGTGACTGTCAGATCACGGTCTGCTCTGACCAGAGTGAAGCCGGCTCCATTTCCCTGTAACTGTCAGATCACGGTCCGCTCTGACCAGAGTGAAGCCGGCTCCATTTCCCTGTCCGGGACTCTGTTATCCAGCCAAGTCTCAGTAAACGCCAGCAAACAGGCCTCCCGGTATTCGTGTTGGAAGCAAAAATTTGCTGAAAGCTCATCCGCTTTAACCCTCAGTGACAGGGCATTGATCAGCAAGGTGGTGGGAAGGGAAATGTATTCTTTAATTTTTTAACTCTTTGTCTGATTGCCCCATGTTTTCTACGTTTGCATTTGGGTTTGTAATCCACTCGCAGACAATCAGGGATTAGATGGGTCATTGGGATATCTATCGCGTTTGTGTTTGAGTTGCATTGTAGTAGGAACTCTCTGCTGTATTGGATTCTGCTGCCAGTAGCGCTTTCATCATTTAGTCTGTTTGTAGCAGGTATGTACATGATCAACAAGATCAGTCCAACACCCCACCACTGTAAAGCCATCGTTGACAGATGGCAAATAGTTTACAAACAAAGTGTTCAAATTCATGTTGCAAGTTCTAGCAACAGACCTAGCAACAGACCTAGCAACAGACCTAGCAACAGACCTAGCAACAGACCTAGCAACAGACCTAGCAACAGAAGCTAGAACTCATCGAATCCCATTGTGACGCAGAGGGGGACACTATTTGGCATGACAGGCCCCCAAAAGGCTAGAGCCGGCCCTGACTGTATGTCTATGAATTGTTACACACTTCTGTTCTAAGACATTCGCTTTGTGTGGCTTTGCCCACAGCCACATATAATGTGTATTTTTCTGTGGAGTTTGCACACTGTCTTCTGTTCTGTTGTTTGTGTTGTCTTGTCCACTACAGACGTACAGCAATGAGTGTACATGTCAGTGTATAACAAACACACACACACACACTCACTTCACTCATTGTGTTGTTTAATGTTGTCTTGTCCACTACAGAAGTACAGTAATGACTGGTGGATCGGCCGGCTGGTGAAGGAGGGCTGTGAGATCGGATTCATCCCCAGCCCTCTGAAACTAGAGAACATCCGTCTACAGCAGGAGCAGAAGAGAGGTACACGCTCTTACGGGTAAGGCCCTGGTTGAGGGGCTGGGCAGGGGCTGGGGGGTGAGAAGTTTACTGAGTGGGTGGGCTTGTTTGGGCAAATGGGCTGAGCTGGTGCTGGGAGGGTTTGGTTGGGTGGAGGGGCTGTGTTGGAAGGTGGGTTTAGGGGCTGGGGGTTGGTTGGTTGGGTGGAGGGGCTGTGTTTTGGAGGGTGGGTTTAGGGGTTTGATTGTGTTGGTTGGGTAGAGGGGCTGTGTTGGAGGGGGAGTTTAGGGTCTGGGGGGGGCTGGTTGGGGTGTTGAGGGGTGGGTTGTGGGTTGGAGAGGGGATAACTGTTTCTAAGAAATGTCCTGAATAAGCATTAATCAACTATTTATAAACGACTTAATTAAGCATTTGTAAAAGTATTATAAAAGGTTACTGAAGAGGGAAAGCGACATGGGTGGGTCTGATGAGAGGCCACCTACTCCAGGTGTGGCTCTGCTGTAACTAGGGTGGTTTACTCATAATAACATATTGGTGACACTAATATGAAAGAGATGATATGCATCATTTTATATAAGTTTCCTCATTGCGGACTATGACAGAGAGAATAGTCATTCTCCCACTATTGAGTCATTCAGCTCTGTTTTAACTCTTTGTCGTCTACTTTAAAGGACACTTCAGCGTTGGCCTCATGTTGCCGAGGGTTACGTTATGTAACAATTGTGGTAAAACAGTGGGTATGTCATCTCACATAGTGCCTCGATAGATATTATCTCCAAGACAATCACTGCTCATAAATGATATATTAGCCTCTTTAATCCCAGCCCCTTTGTTATCACAATTCCTGGAACAATGTGTTGTCAATACTCATCTATTCTAGAATGTATTTATAGTATTCATCCATTCTACTGGTAGACCATTCTTTTCTAATGCTAAGTATTCAACATGGACACAAATCAAACTTTAGTTTAGAAGTGCATTTAAAACTGTAACAAACTTTACTTTAGAAGTGCATTTAAAAACTGTAACAAACTTTAGTTTAGAAGTGCATTTAAAACTGTAACAAACTTTACTTTAGAAGTGCATTTAAAACTGTAACAAACTTTACAGTAACAAATAATACAATGAAAGAGATAAAAATAAGCAAAAGGCAATAACAGAGAATAATTAAATAACATTAAAACACCAAGGATGTCTAAAGTAACAATAAAATGACTGATTAAAGACAGAGAACTCTGTTATTTACCCTGTTTCTCCTGAGGATGGGAGTTCTGTGGGACTCCCGTGATGGATGAGACTATCTGTCTGTGTTCCACATTAATGTTTCTTCTCTCTATCTCTGTCTATTATCCTTTGTGCCTTGCAGTAAGTCCAGTGGGAATTCCTCCTCCAGTCTAGGAGACATGGTTTCAGGCGGGTTCAAATCCAACCCTCCCTCTGCAGGTGAGCCTCCAGACAGAAGCCTATTAGGGGAAGAGCGTCTCTCCTGGTCGAGCGCCTCCCTACCCGTTTGTCAGAATTATTCATTTATCATCCAAAACTATGATCTAATTGTCCTTGTCTCTAACATACCATATCATTGTTGCTCAGTGAGTAGTTTATTAACTATTATTATTTATGTATTATTATTATTGTTTATTTTATGTTTATTAACATATCAAATCCAGTGTTAGACGAACTGTCGGTCACTTCACATTAGTGAACTATGAACTGAATGGTTATCAGAGTATATGTACTCAATGACACTGTTCTACTCTGAGAAAAATCAAGTTACTTCAACATGCTGCAGCTGCTCAATATAAACTTTTAGAGTAAGTTAATATGTGAAAATAGGGAACAGTGTCTGGAGGTTGGGTGGATGGAATGTGGAGTTGTGCGATCTTTGTGTCTTCCAGAATGTGCCATGCACGTTCTATTGGACTGGAATGAGGTGAGCCATGCACTCACAGTCCTCCTCCTCTTCCTCTTCCTCCAAGAGGATTATGTCCAAGCATTGAGTTTGCTTTAAGGCAAACATAACCCTATAGCCCAAACCCTGTTGGGTGAAATGTTATGGTTTGATGACAAGTTAAGATGAGAGATGCTTTATCCAAATATAAGGATTTGCTCCATCTTATATCCATCTTAACATAAATTGAAATATTACTCTCTTAATTTTAATTTATTTTAAAAAATGTCAAAAAATAAACACTTTTAAAGGATAATGCAACTTACCAAAGTCTTTAGCAGACTCACTTAACAAGTGTAACCAAGGCTGTCACCTGCAAAGGAAGGTTTGGAATAGAAGCAACAAATAAATCAAGTGTTTTGACCACTAATATACTGTCTACATACTGTATATGTAGTACTTCATTTATTTGTGTGATAAGGCATTTGCATCCATTATTGTACTCTTGAAATATTTCCATCAGTATTAGAGGAGTACTGAAAAGGTATCTCTCTAACGTGTTGTACTGTATATTGTATTACGTTTCTGCCTGGCGTTCATAGGCAATTATCAGTTGTTTTCTCATTTTTACAGGAAAACAGAAGCAGAAAGTGGTGAGTAGTAATAACACGTTTTATTCACATTAATCCATCCACAGGTAAACCCCAAGATCTGTCACCACACAGAATCTGGTTGCACCTAGACTAATCATATACTGGATTATATATATTACTGTGTTATTGATCTAGGTGCAATGGCATCCTCCATATCAGCGTTTCAATCTTTATTTTATTTTATTTATTTTAACTAATAGGTTGGACTTTATTCACCCCAATTAATATCTTAGGAAGAAATACCATGAAATGTCTTTGCAGACCTGATTGAGCTCACTTTAATACCATGTAGACCGGTCTTCTTTTATTTCATTCCAGCCCTGGCAAGTACCAGGGCTTAATGATGCTATTAAATTGATAGACCAAAGAAAAATAGGAGTTGCATAAATGAATTGGATGGCTCATCTTTAACAATGATCTGCTGGCAGTATTTTAATTATAACACTTTTCCAGCACATTATCAGGAAGTAAAACAGAAACATCCCAATGTCTTAATACCATAACTTAATGTCTGACAGTAATATATCCAGCTACTGTTATACTCATTATTTTGTACCTGTGTTGTAACACTGTTGTAACACTGTAATTCCACAGATACACTTTCTTGGTATTAAATAATACTTAATAAAAGGACATAATGGTGAATGGCATGTTACATGTTACTGTTGCTGTGTCTGTGCTCCCTCTAACCCTCGACCTCTGCTACAGACTGAAAACATCGCTCCCTATGACGTGGTCCCCTCCATGAGACCAGTGGTCCTGGTAGGACCGTCCCTGAAAGGATATGAGGTAGGCATCATGACAATCATATTTTCAGTCTCTTGTACAGTGTTTTATTCGGCCTCCAATACAGCTATCCAGAACAACTGCAATATTTGGTTGTGTGCCATACAGGGACTCCAATTCCCAGCTCTCCCTTTTGGAATCTATATTGAGGGCCGTCAACGTGCAGACTAGTGGTTGAGATGCAGCTTCATTGAAGAGGTTCACTGACAGTGAATAACTCCCTCGTTCATTGTCAGAGTAGATATTTGGAGCTATCCAAAAATAACAGCTATGTCTGGCTTATCCATTCATTGGTAACTAACCACCAATGAGGGTTTGCAGAAAAAGGAGGGCAGCATCTTTTCCTTGATATGTATGGGGGAAGTGGGGAGCCAGGATCATCGTCGGTCCTCATTGCCGCGCCACTGTGTTGCTGTGGTAACAACCTTCTGGGTAAAACACATCAGTCTGAAAAAGTAGAGCATGGCTTGAAATTAGAAACACAGAGATAAACAGCACCAGAAGAAGCTCTGTGTGTGTGTGTGTGTGTGTGTGTGTGTGTGTGTGTGTGTGTGTGTGTGTGTGTGTGTGTGTGTGTGTGTGTGTGTGTGTGTGTGTGTGTGTGTGTGTGTGTGTGTGTGTGTGTGTGTGTGTGATAGTACAGTGTAAAAAAATAAACAAGACAATTTATGCGAAGGTTATGCGAAGGTGGATGGAATGGAGGCACAATTTCTTCTTCTTAATGTGATTTTTTCCCCCCAATTTACAGAGATGTGTCTATTGGTCCAAATGATCCAATTACGCTGACTTGTGTGAACAGCATGATGCTGTTGTTATTAATGCTCAATGTCAAGATACCTTACCGAACATCCTTTTTACTCTAAAAATGTCCCTTGTGAAATGTAAAAGAAAATGTTTTAACGTTGCCGTGAAATATTCTGAACAAAAATATAAACGCAACATGCAACAATTTCAAAGATTTTGCTGAGTTACAGTTCATATAAGGAAATCAGTCAATTGAAATACATTATTTAGGCACTAATCTATGGATTTCACATTACTGGGAAAGGGCACACCCAATGGGGAGCCAGGCCCAGCCAATCAGAATGAGTTTTTCCCCACAAAAGGGCTTTATTACTGACAGAAATACTCCTCAGCACCCTGCCCCACCTCCCCTCAGACGATGCCGCAGGTGAAGAAGCTGGATGTGGAGGTCCTGGGCTGGCGTGGTTACAAGTGGTCTGCGGTTGTGAAGCCGGTTGGACGTACTGACAAATTCTCTAAAATGACATTGGAGGTGGCTTATGGTCGAGAAATTAACATTGAATTCTCTGGCAATGGCTCTGGTGGACATTCCTGCAGTCATTATGAAAATTGCATGGTCCCTCAGAACTTTAGACATCTGTGGCATTGTGTAATATGACAAAATTGCCAATTTTAGTGACCTTTTATTGTCCCCAGCCCCAGCACAAGGTGCACTTGTGTAATGATAATGGTGTTTAATCAGCTTCATGATAACACACACCTGTCAGGTGGATGGATTATCTCGACAAAGGCTCAAATGTTCACTATCAGGGGATGTAAACAAATTTGTGCACAAAACCTGAGAGAAATACGTTTTTTGTGCATATGGAACATTTCTGGGATCTTTTATTTCAGCTCATGTAACTGTAACAGTATAACGTTAGTCTGTCCCCTCGCCCATACCCGGGCTCGAACCAGGGACCCTCTGCACACATCAACAACTGACAGCCACGGCCCTTGCAGAGCAAGGGGAACCACTACTTCAAGGTCTCAGAGCAAGTGACGTCACCGATTGAAACGCTATTAGCGCGCACCACCACTAACTAGCTAGCCATTTCACATCGGTCACATAACAGCACTTTACATGTTGCGTTTATATTACATGTTGCGTGTATATTATCCAGGTCAACCAGTGGTTGCAGGAATATGCTCAATGCCTGAACCATTGTCGGGGCGGCAGGTAGCCTAGTGGTTAGAGCATTGGACTAGAGCAAGATCGAATCCTGAAGTCCTGAAGTGGTATCAATAAATTGATGAGAGAGGAGCTGTCAGACTTGATACCATTACTCAATGACATTGACTTCAATCTCAAATTCACTCTTGAATGTGACACTAAACGTGTTCATTGCCTCTATGTTTATTGAGAAATCAAATGCAACCCTGTTTACAACTCTGTATAGAAAAGAAACAGACAGAAATACTTTATTACAAGGGGACAGCTTCTACCTGAGCCATTAAAAAGGGGACTTCCAGTTTTTCAGACTGCACAATACATGCCACTCCACAGAGGACTATCTAGAAAAAGCAGTGGATTTGCACAATAGTTTTTTAAGAGGCTACTCTCCACAATGTGTGGATTAAGCTCTTAATTTGGCATTAGGGAAAACTGCTACAAAAAGACCCACTAGAGCTAAAGAACACTATAATGTTCACCACCACATGAACTCGCGCAAAGTGGGAGATGCTGTCAAGAAACACTGGCATGTTTTATCATCAGACCCAGTTTTGCCAGCTGAATTTAACAATCCACCACTTATTGTATATAGGAGAGGTCGCAATTAACACGATTATTTTGGTCCAGCCACAAAAGAAAACGAGCCAGGCTCTTTTACGCCTGTTAAGGGATTCTTTATCAATAATGACTAATTATGTATACATTTCAATCAGGACTGACTAATCAGAATACTATTATGTTACTGTATAGATGTATGAATTTTATTTTAATCCTAGTACTGAATATAATGTGTGTAATTATAATCAAGAATTAGAACAATGACTGTCTGTTCATTTGGTAGAAATGAATGAACTTATCGTCAGACTGGCTAGAATGCTTATCTACACAGGAAGACCTTGGCTCGGTCATAAATTATCTAAATTGGTGAGAGACGATGTGGGAAGGCTTGAGAACTATACTGCCATTATACCGGAGTGGTGAAGAGACGGGACAGTTCGAAAACGAATGACGTCATTTTCAGTTTATAACCTGTGGTAAATTGTTTCATGTTCAGTACTCTCGAGAGTAAACGCTACTGATTGATTGTGAGACTGGTCTCTGTCCATTTTATGCAAATAAGGGTCTTACAAATTCTTAGGAGTGGACAGAGTGTTTAATTGAATTGGTTAAATAAAACATAAAGGAATTGAATTCCTGTAACAACGCCATCTTCCGAATGGTAGCTATAAATGCAGAGGTTGTGCACAGTGTAACAATATGATGTGTGAATATTGCTGTGACCCGCATACAGGAAAACTGTTCACAAAAATGACATTATTAAATGCTCCACCACCCATGTTATCTACATGATTAAATGTCCATGTGGGCTGTGTTATGTAGGTAAAACCTCTTGTTCTTTCAAACAGAGAATGATTTAACATAAAAGTTAAATCAGGAGACATGACAGGGATTATCCAGTCTCAGTACATTTTAATGACCAAAAACCTTTAGATTTTGTGTCATAGAGAAAGTTAAGATATCAGACAGGGGAGGTGATATAAATAATACTCTGAGTAAAAGAGAATGTTTTGGGATTTTCACCCTCAAGACATTATTTGTTAAAGGTTTTAATGATGAAATGCCTATGTATGTTATGCTGTAAATGTGAACATGAATTAATTCCACCATTTCAGAGTACTCTGACGTTTTTATTGCGCTGTACCCAATGATTTATGAAAACTTGCTTGATTGGTTGATGTCCTCATTTTGGTTTTACAGACGTGTTTAATATGTTTAATGTACACACTTTATTCAAATATTTATGAAATGTACATTGTTATATTTGTGTAACACTTATTTTCCCTCGACTCCAAGCCCATTCGTTGCATTGAACGAATGTGAGTGGAGCTATAAGGGTGCTATTTAAAAGAAAGCTCACAAAGGTCTGACGAAGGCCTTGAGGTTGAAACTTAAAGCAGTGATACTAGAAAGAGCCGTGTGCAGGTTTCCCCTTTTTGTCTTATCTTATTCAACTGTTACCATGGCACCTGCAAAAAAGATAGCTCAGATGTGCAAGTGCCTTTTGAATTTTGTTCAGTGTATATAGAATACGGTTATTGTTGTGTGCAAAAAACACAAATTGTCTTCAACTCCTTGTCGTTATATATGTGGATATATAACAATATAACAATTGCTCCCTGCTCCTTGCTAGCCTTGTCCTTGCAACTACAGTTCTTTTCATCTTCAGATTCTAATTGAAATACCTTGCAAAAATAGCATTCATGTAGACTGGTCTGACCTGCTATAGCCCAATTCATCACACTGAGTTTTTATGACACTTCATTTTAGGCCTTAATTACCTTATTTAATGTAACCAGGATTAATTCTGTAGAAAATTAGGTGGAAAGAAACCAGAGATCATGCTTCTCCTTTGCTGGATGTTTTGGACCAGTGGGATAATTCACAGGCAGGGCAAGAGGAGCCTGGTGGGACCTAACGGTTGGATGTCATAATGAGGAATATGGAGAAGTCTTTATTGGATAGGTAATGGTGGTGGATAGGGAAATATGGGACAGGGTCTTAGCACTCATGCTACGTTCATACTGAAATCAAAAAGGAAGACAAGGTTGACAACTGTTCTTTTGACATCCTTGGGCACCTTTGTCCATAACATGTGCTATTTTTTAACATTGAACATCAAGGTATGTAGCATCACCATATGAAATGGGTCTTGTCACAAGGGCTTTCTTGCCATGAGGAAGACTCTTTGAAAGGCTTGCTGTAGCTGTGAGGAATTGTCAATGCATTTCTACTGGTTTATTTCCATTCTGGCTGTCAACCCTTTTCACTTTCCCTCTCTTTCTCAACCTCACTTTCTCTCTTTCCCTTCTTTTTCTCCATCCTTTCCTAACTTTCTCCTCTGCCATCCTCTGCTGCTCTTCCTGGCTCTGTGTGCTGCGTGTGCAGGTGACAGACATGATGCAGAAAGCGCTCTTTGACTTCCTGAAGCACAGGTTTGATGGCAGGTGAGGAGTTGTGTTTTCAGCACTATCCCTGTCCCTGCGTACTGTCAACCCTATCCCTTCATATTGCACTAACACTCTGCCTGCTTACTGTAGCATCAGGCTCTCAGCTGCTCATGGCACCTATGCAAACTACTATAAGCTAGTGCGGAAAATACACTGAATGTACAAAACATGACATAGACTGACCAGGTGAATCCAGGTGAAAGTTATGATCCCTTATTGATGTCACCTGTTAAATCCACTTCAATCAGTTTAGATGAAGGGGAGAAGCAGGTTAAAGAAGGATTTTTAAGCCTTGAGCCAATTGAGACATGGATTGTGTATGTGTGCCATTCAGAGGGTGAATGGGCAAGACAAAATATTTGAGTGCCTTTGAGGGGGGTATGGTAGTAGGTGCCAGGTGCACAGGTTTGAGTGTGTCAAGAACTGCAATGCTGCTGGGGTTTTCACCCTCAACAGTTTCCCGTGTGTATCAAGACTGATCCACTACCCAAAGGACATCCAGCCAACTTGACACAACTGTGGGAAGCATTGGAGTCAACATGGGCCATCATTCCTGTCAAATGCTTTCGACACCTTTTAAAGTCCATGCCCCAACGAATTGGGGGTGCAACTCAATATTAGGAAGGTGTTCCTAATGTTTGGTATACTCAGTGTAAACACCTTCCTAATATTGCGTACCACTCCCAATTGAAGTGGATTTAACAAGTGACATCAATAAGGGATCATAGCTTTCACCTGGATTCACCTGGTCACTCTTTGTCACGGAAAGAGCAGGTGTTCTTAATGTTTTGTATTAAACTATTAGGCTATTTCTTCACATAATAAGCGCAGAAATGCACACATGACAGTAGGCTATAAATACAAATGTTCCATTAGCAGGAAAACACCATTATCAAAAGTGAGCTCAAATGTGATTATGCATGTAATGCTTTACTTATAAAGGTGCATTTTTATGGTGAAAATGTTCTTCCCCAAAGTTGAAACTCATGTGCTGATTATGTATGCCAGTTAGGCTCTACACCCCTTGTAAAGCGGATTCATGCGCTTAATTTTAAGAAGTTATTTGGCCAGTTTAGTTGTGATACAAACCATATCAAAACATATAGGCCTATGGGCTAGGCTACATGTGTCACGTTCTGACCTTATTTCCTTTATTATGTCTTTGTGTTAGTTTGGTCAGGGCGTGAGTTGGGGTGGGTAGTCTATGTTCTTTTTTCTATGTTGTATTTCTGTGTTTGGCCTAGTATGGTTCTCATTCAGAGGTAGCTGTCGATCGTTGTCTCTGATTGAGAATCATACTTAGGTTGTCTGTTTTCCCCATTTTGGTTGTGGGTGATTATTTCCTGTGTCTGTGTTTTCTGTTTAGTGTATGTCACCTTGCAGAACTGTTTCGTTTCTTCTATTCACTTCGTTATTTTGTTTTGTGTGTTCAGTTAATAAATTAACATGGACAGTTACCACGCATTGGTCCGATATTTCATACTCTGAAGAGATCCTTTACAGAATCACCCACCACAACCGGACCAAGCAGCGTGGTAACCAGGAGCAGAGGGTTCTGGACTCCTGGACATGGGAGGAGATTTTGGACGGAAAGGGTCCCTGGGCACAGGCTGGGTAATATCGCCGCCCCAGGGAAGAGCTGGAGCAGCCCAAGCAGACCGTCGGCATTATGAGGAGTTGGCACGGCAGCGCAACAGGGACGAGAGGCAGCCCCAAAAAAATCTTGGAGGGAGGCACCCAGGGAGTGAGACTAAGTCAGGTAGGAGACCTGAGCCAACTCCCCGTGCTTACCGTGGAGAGAGGTGGACCGGGCAGGCACCATGTTATGCCGTGAGGCGCACGGTGTCCCCAGTGTGCAGGCATAGCTCGGTGCGCTACATTGCAGCTCCTCGTATCGACCGGGCTAGAGTGGGCATCGAGCCAGGAGCTATGAAGCTGGCTCAGCGCATCTGGTCTCCAGTGCGTCTCCTCGGCCCGGGGTATATGGCACCAGCCCTACGTACGGTGTCCCCGGTTCGCCAGCACAGCCCAGTGCGGTCTGTTCCACGCCGCCGCACTTGCCGGGCTACGGGGAGTATCCAGCCAGGACAGGTTGTGCAGGCTCGGTGCTGGAGACCTCCAGTGCGCCTCCACGGTCCGGTCCATCCGGTGCCTCCTCCATGCACCAGGCCTCCGGTGGCAGCCCCACGCACCAGGCTGTCTCTCTGTCTCCTCCCTCCAGGTGCTCCCTCCTGTCCAGCGCTTCCAGAGTCTCCCTCCTGTCCAGCGCTTCCGGAGTCTCCCTCCTGTCCAGCGCTTCCGGAGTCTCCCTCCTGTCCAGCGCTTCCGGAGCCGCCCGTCTGTCCTGAACTGCCTGAGCCGCCCTTCACTACGGCGCTACCGGTGTCGCCCTTCACTACGGGGAAACCGGAGTCGCCCTTCACTACAGGGAAACCGGATTCGCCCTTCACTACGGGGAAACCGGAGTCGCCCTTCACTACGGGGAAACCGGAGCCGCCCTTCACTACGGGGAAACCGGAGTCGCCCTTCACTACGGCGCTGCCGGAGCCACCCTTCACTATGGCAATGCCGGAGCCGCCCTTCACTATGGCAATGCCGGAGTCTCCCATCTATTCGGGGCCCGCTGCAAGGGTCCCCAGTTCGAGGTCGGCAGCGAGGGTCGCCGCTCCAAAGGCGCCACTTAAGTGGGCCAAGACTATGGTGGAGTGGGGTCCACGTCCCGCGCCAGAGACGCCACCGCGGACGGACACCCACCCAGACCCTCCCCTATAGGTTCAGGTTTTTCGGCCTGAGTCCGCACCTTTGGGGGGGGGGGTGATCTATGTTCTTTTTTCTATGTTGTATTTCTGTGTTTGGCCTAGTATGGTTCTCATTCAGAGGTAGCTGTCGATCGTTGTCTCTGATTGAGAATCATACTTAGGTTGTCTGTTTTCCCCATTTTGGTTGTGGGTGATTATTTCCTGTGTCTGTGTTTTCTGTTTAGTGTATGTCACCTTGCAGAACTGTTTCGTTTCTTCTATTCACTTCGTTATTTTGTTTTGTGTGTTCAGTTAATAAATTAACATGGACACTTACCACGCTGCACATTGGTCCGATATTTCATACTCGTCGTCAGACGTCGAAGAGATACGTTACAACATGAGGTGTGCGACTACGTTTAGAAAAAGTTGCAAAAAAATGCAGTTTGTTATGCTGGGCATCATTCACAAGTGATAATATATCATAGGCTAATATTCACCTGGTCAGTCTTAGTCATGGAAAGAGCAGGTGTTCTTAATGTTTTGTACACTCAGAATATGTAAAGCAGTTATACATGATCATTGAATACTTTGCCAAAGTAAATAATCTGACCACCTGTTTTGACTAAACACTTTCTCTAGGATTATAAACATGGTAGTAGCCATACTTTACATGTGGGTTTGTGATATTCTGTATGCATTGAATCTGTTGCATTTAGGATATCTATTACGAGAGTAACAGCAGATATAGCTCTGGCCAAGAGGTCAGTGCTCAACAACCCCAGCAAGCGGGCCATCATCGAAAGATCCAACACCAGGTCCAACCTAGGTATCATCTGGATGACACTGAATACTGCTATTCTTCACTCAGATGTTTTGTATATGTTAAAAAGGAAATTATAAACTGGGTGGTTCGAACCCTGAATGCTGATTGGCTGAAAGCTGTGGTATATCTGACTGTATACCAGGGGTATGACAAAACATTTATTTTCACTGTTCTAATTATGTTGGTAACCAGTTTATAATCGCAGTAAGGCACCTTGGGGGTTTGTTAAGGGCTGTATCCAGGCACTTCTCGTGGCGTTGTGCTTAAGAATAGCCCTTAGTTGTGGTATATTGGCCATATACCACACCCCCTCGTGCCTTATTGCTTAATTATACAGTACCAGTCAAAGGTTTGGACACACCTACTCATTCAGGGGTTTTTCTTTATTTTTGCTATTTTCTACATTGTATGATAATAGTGAAGACATCAACACTATGAAATAACACATATGGAATCATTTAGTAACCAAAAAAGTGTTAAACAAATCAAAATATATTTGAGATTCTTCAAAGTAGCCACCCTTTGCCTTGATGACAGCTTTGCACACTCTTGGCATTCTCTCAAACCAGCTTCATGAAGTAGTCACCTGGAATGTATTTCAATTAACAGGTGTGCCTTGTTAAAAGTTAATTGGTGGAATTTATTTCCTTCTTAATGCGTTTGAGCCAATCAGTTGTGTTGTAACAAGGTAGAGGTGGGTGGTATACAGAAGATAGCCCTATTTGGTAAAAGACCAATTACATATTATGTCAAGAACAGCTCAAATAAGCAAAGAGAAATGACAGTCCGTCATTACTTTACATTTCTAGAACTTTTAAAGTTTCTTCAAGTGCAGTCGCAAAAACCATCAAGCGCTATGATGAAACTGGCTCTCACGAGAAAGGAAGACCCAGAGTTACCTCTGCTGCAGAGGATAAGTTCATTAGAGTTAACTGCACCTCAGATTGCAGCCCAAATAAATTCTTCACAGAGTTCAAGTAACAGACATCAACTGTTCAGAGGAGACTGCGTGAATCAGGTCTTCATGGTCGAATTGCTGCAAAGAAACCACTACTAAAGGACACCAATAAGAAGAAGAGACTTGCTTGGGCTAAGAAGATCGGTGGAAATCTGTTCTTTGGTTTAATTAGTCCAAATGTGAGATATTTGGTTTCAACCGCCGTGTCTTTCTGAGACGCAGAGTAGGTGAGCGGATGATCTCTGCATGTGTGGTTCCCATAATGCAGCATGGAGGAGGAGGTGTGATGGTTTGGGGGGCTTTTCTGGTGACACTGTCACCAGAATGCAAGGTACACATAACTAGCATGGCTACCACAGTATTCTGCAGCGAATCGCCATCCCACCTGGTTTGTGCTTAGTGGGACTATCATTTGTTTTTCGACAGGACAATGACCGAACACACCTCCAGGATGTGTAAGGGCTATTTGACCAAGAAGGAGAGTGATGGAGAGCTGCACCAGATGACCTGGACTCCACACTCACCTGGCCTCAACCCAATTGAGATGGTTTGGTATGAGTTGGACCGCAAAGTAAAGGAAAAGCAGCCATCAAGTGCTCAGCATATGTGGGAACTCCTTCAAGACTGTTGGAAAAGCATTCCTCATGAAGCTGGTTGAGAGAATGCCAAGAGTGTGCAAGGCTGTCAGTGAGGCAAAGGGTGGCTACTTTGAAGAATCTCAAATATAAAATATATTTTGATTTGTTTAACACTTTTTTGGTTACAACATGATTCTATGTGTTATTTCATAGTTTTAATGTATTTCACTATTATTCTACAATGTATAAATAGTAAAAATAAAGAAAAACTCTTGAATGAGTAGTTGTGTCCAAACATTTGATTGGTACTGTACATACTGTACTTATCAGATCCTATAAAGTGTGTATTGCACAGAATTTGTGGAATTGATGTCTTCCGATTTTGGCAATGTAAAGGGTTGTTGATCCACCATCTGTGATCACTGTTCTGTTTCCCCACAGCGGAGGTTCAGAGTGAGATTGAGAGGATATTTGAGCTGGCCAGATCCTTACAGCTGGTGGTCCTGGATGCTGACACAATCAACCATCCAACCCAGCTCATAAAGACATCCTTAGCACCTATCATCGTGCATGTTAAAGTGTCCTCTCCTAAAGTAAGTTTTAGGCTTCCCCTTATCCTCAAATGGTTCTATTTTTGCTACATCCCCAAGGTGGAAATGGGAGGGAAACAGGCTCCGAGAGTAAAATCATTTTGACATGTATGAATTCTGCTGCTTTTATACACACAGTTGTACCCAAGTTCCTGTAAGAGGTTTTTTTTAAGGTGAATTCAAAGTTTTGCCATTTTTCTATTTCCATCCCTGACCCATGCTGATTTGTGTTGCTGCTTTCTTCTGACTTGATATATACCGTGCTTGACTTGGGTAGGAGATCGTCATAAAATGTTCTACAGCTTGGGCTCCTGTTCCTCTTATAGAATATTATGTCAAAAGTATTGTGGAGCTCCTGCACCTAAATGTAAACAGTACCGGCACCCAAAATGTGTACCGTAGCCTATTTCAGTCCAAGTCCAGCACTGTGAATATATAAACTATCCACAGGTTCTTCAGCGGTTGATCAAGTCGAGAGGGAAATCCCAGAGCAAACACTTGAATGTGCAGCTGGTGGCAGCAGACAAACTAGCACAGTGCCCTCCGGTAGGTATACAATAACCTTCAGTACACAACTGCTGGTCTCTGGCCTCCCATAAGGAACTACATACCCTCAGTACACCCTGTCAACTGCTGGTCTCTGGCCTCCCATAAGGAACAATATACCCTCAGTACACCCTGTCAACTGCTGGTTTCTGGCCTCCCATAAGGAACAATATACCCTCAGTACACCTTGTCAACTGCTGGTCTCTGGCCTTCCACGAGGGACAATAACCGACAGTTAACTGCTACTACCAGCAACTCAATCCCTCAGTCACTAAGTCAGAATGTCTCTCTGCTCTCCCCTCTCTCCCTGTCTCTCTCGCTCTCTCTCCTCTCCCCCTGTCTCTTAGGAAATGTTTGACATCATTCTGGATGAGAATCAGCTGGAGGATGCATGTGATCACCTGGCAGAGTACCTGGAAGCCTACTGGAGGGCAACACACACCTCCCTGAGCACCCCTCTCAACCCTCTGCTGGGCCGCAACCTGGGATCCACTGCCCTCTCTCCGTACCCCACAGCTATAACTGGGCTGGTCAACCAACCGGTGAATCAACCTGACCTTACTTTGACTGATATTTGCCCTTTTATTTGACTGGGAAACTGGTCTTATAGTGTTAAAGTAGATGCAGTGGCAATAGCTATTATCTCGGGCTGTGGCGGTCACAACATTTTGTAAGCTGGTGATTGTCAAGTAAATAACTGCCAGTCTCACGGTATTTGACCGTTAATTAACATAAACACATTTAGCATCTCCTGTCTTCTGCACATAGATTTACAAGCCACTGATACAGACCTTTGGAACATCTACATTTTAAAACGTCTATTAAATCCATGTAATAAAGCCTACACCTTCACAATACATCCATTATGTATTTTAGACAGGTCTAAAGAAACATGATATGAACAAAATGTAGTCTATTTCAGAAGAACAGAGTAGCATACTGAGTTGTCCTTATGTTAGGCGATGTCTGGCTATGTGTGGCTATGCCATATGGCTGTGGGCTACTACTAGTTCATTTAGCAGACAAGATTTGCTTAGAATTCTGTGACATTATATTTTTTAAATGATTGTATGAAGAAAACAATTGAACAAAATATATATATTTTCTCCAAATGATTTGAGGGAGTGCACACATGTGGCTATTCTGTGTTGAGTGGTTAACAAAGAAATAGGCACTTCTATATGCTTAATTTAGAGTTATTAATGTAACTTTAGTTGTTCTATAAACATTGGGCTATATGTTTTGATTTTTAAAACATTGTAAGGCTGCATGTTGAGATTAATGATGATTTCAAAAATGTCGCTTGAAAGGCATGATTTCTGCTTAGTTTTTTTGTGGAGGCTTTACACACTTCATCAGTCTCTCATTCACAATTTGACAAGCACTTGATAATGCCTCGAATTTCACACCCTTTATGATTACAAAAAGTTGCAAAAAAAGGCAGTTTTTTATGCTGGGCATCATTCACAAGTGATAATATAGAATTCAGAAGTGATAGGCTAATATTGTCACCCATCATTTAATATTGTCTTTACATATACTAAATAATATATGCGTGAAATTTGTTTTGATATAAAATGGACCATTATCATGCACCTGTCTCGAAACAGGGGCAGCAGGAAAAAATACAAATCTATGTACTTAAATAGCGAATGGAGGACACATTTCCCATGGTTCATTTTCATGCCAGCCAGGTAGGCTATACTCCTGTTGTAAAGATAAACAATTGGCTTAATATTAGGAAAGTTGAGAAAGAAATATAGTATGCCTAGCCTATAGAAGGCTGATGGGATCCTACTCGTTTTAGTGGAGGCCATCACTCTGTTTTCTTGTAAAATTGTATAGCCTATAGAAATGTTGTGCAACATGAGCTCTCATGAAGTGTTTGATTCGATTTTCTAAAACATTTGCATTGAGTGATTAGACGGACAATAGAGTGCTGAGTACCAGGTAGTCAGCAAGTTTGGTAGGCTACTAATGACGATCAGCAGCATCAGAGCTTGGAGAAGCCTAATTACGGTGACTAAACGGTCATGTGGAATTTGACTGCCTTCTTGACTTGTGACCGCTGGTTTGGTGGTAATACGGTCACCTTAACAGCCCTAATTATGACTAGTTGTTGGGCAAATTGGTTGTAAATAATTCAAAAATGGTATGATTTTGTAGTGAAGTGATACAGGATTATGATACCGGATTGCTGCCTATTTATCAAGGACGTTTTGCTCACTACTACAGGATTTAAAAAACAAACAATTATACCATTTTGAAAAGCTGATAATATAGTCAACTGCTGAATGTATACATTATGTCCTCTCTTTCTCTCTGAACAGGGTCAAAGAAACACAAACAGGAACAGCAATCACACAGCAGGAGAACACTCGCCATCAGACGAGAACTACCACAATGAGCGGCAGAGGAAGAGCCGTAACCGCCTGTCCTCCGGCTCGCAGCACAGCCGGGACCAGGTCCACTACCCCCTGGTGGAGGAGAATTATCATGACCCCTATCAGGACACGTACAAGCCCCACCGCAACCGTAACGGCTCCCCCGGAAGCTACAGCCATGACTCCAGGCACAGGCTTTGAGCTGAAGACCCCCTTATGTCACTTAGGCCTCTCTTCCCTTCACAGTGGGTATGACACAGCCACACGACCACTCTCTAGTTTAATTGTACTGTAAACCAACTTTTTTTATAAAGTGTTAGTACCTCGCTTTTCCTCTGGCACTGGTTCACGGTGAAAACGTGAACATTGACCAACTAAAAATCTAATCTCTATGCCTTTTTCTTATGAGGGAGACAAAAAATAGGATGAGGGGCAGATTTTCACCATGTTTTTTTTCTAAGGGAAGGCCCAACTCTGGGCTTGTCTTCTTTTTAACATGGCAAAGCCTTGACATGTTGGTGTGAAAGGGGTGACCATGTGGTCTGGCCATCGACTCCCTGTTGTCTCAGTGTTAGCAGGGCTAGCTGTCGTGGTGGTCTTGGTGACCCATCAACACCTGCCTCGAACCAGTGCCAGACAGCGTCAAGCGTCCCTTGATCAGCACAGAACTTCTTTGCACATTTCCAGGAGCCAATAGCAGCAGAGTCAGTGCACTGTATATTTAATTAATGTCACTAAGTTGTTTGAAATTGTCTTGGATTTGAGTGTTTTCAGTCCTGTAGCCTACAACCAGTGTCTCAGAGTCGGCAAAGTTCCTGTTTGTCAAAATGTTGAGGGATTTTTTTGGGGGGGTCCTGAAACGGAATCTTCTAGTTTCCAGGGCTTTTATCCCCTTCTTCTCCTCAATGATACTTATCTAATGACATTGGGGCGGCAGGGTAGCCTAGTGGTTAGAGCATTGGACTAGTAACTGAAAGGTTGTAAGTTCAAATCCCCGAGCTGACAAGATACAAATCTGTCGTTCTGCCCCTGAACAGGCAGTTAACCCACTGTTTGTAGGCCATCATTGAAAATAAGAATTTGTTCTTAACTGACTTGCCTAGTTAAATAAAGGTTAAAAAAAAAATCGCACTTTTCTAATAAAAATTTGCTAAGTAAATTAAGGCAGTTGCAAGTTTCATATCTTGTGCTCTTTCAGGAAAGGGTGCATCCCTTCATTATATACAGTACCTTAACACTTAAGTGTGAGGACTATTCCTATCAGTTTTTAGTATGCTGCAACCAAGAGGAAATAGTCTAATTGAAGTTTTTCCATTAGTACTCATGACTAGGAATAAAATATACAGTAGAGAGGGATGATATGCCCATTGAGCTTAATTTTAACTGTTTAAATGGGTTTCATAATTGACTAATGATCAAAGGATAGGCTTTAGTATAGATGGATATACTTCCAATCAGGGAAATATTGATCATTTGAATTGAGGTATACCACATTCCATTTACTGTACAAGCAGCCTGTTATAGTGATGCTTGTATTCCCATGTGCATCATATTTTATTGTCTTTTAAATGGTCTTGTGAATTCAAGTGAAATATATTCAAAGAAAGTCCTGCTTGGCAAGTAAAGAAATAACGGCTGTCCTTGGACCGACGTTTCATTGGTTTAGAATGATCAATGGCAGCATGTCTTTTTGTCAATATACAGTATGTCATGGAATAATGATTCAGTGCTGTTATGTATGTGTTAGGCCAGAAAAATCCCTATGAGACTGTAGTTGAGTGAGTGACTGTTGTTTAGGACAGTCTCATTTGAACAATTCATTTAGTCAACAGTAACACATAAGCGGATGAGAGCGCTTCATTCAGTCTGCTATGAAGTTATATTGTTGACTTCATGAAACAAAGAAATTGTGAGTCTAACATCAAACATTTGGTCATAATTACTATGTAAAGCGCTTTGTGTGTCTAGAAAGGCGATATATAAGTCAAATCAATTAATTGTAATTATTTGCCAACCATCAGCTCTTCTTTCTCAATGCCCCATTTAAAAGTCTTCCATGTCCTGGCCATTAAAAATAAATTATGATGTTTTTTAATGAACGATTTAACTTTCCTAAGCATTGCATATCAAAACACCATGACAAATGAATTGTTCAAAGCCTTATTGCTTAACCCAGGCCTTGTTTTAAACTTTTTTGGGGGGTACTGTAGCAATGGAGTGACTTCTCTCCTATCCATATACATATCCTCAAAATGTAGCATTTTATTTAATAGTTTTTATGGTCTAAATGGTTAGGAAGAATTATAGAGGTTTAGTCATATGAAGAGAGTGTGAAGGGTACAGACTAGGGAGTTCTGTTTAGAGGTTCATGTCAGAGAATGTCTCTCATTATGCTACCAGTTATGCATAGAGCACCAATAGAGGGTATGTATCAGAAACCCCCAACCAAACAAATCACAACATATTTTATTTGTTTTCTTCGAATACCTTCTTCTGTTGCCAAGATAGCTCGATTTCTGTTAGTGCTGTATTCTATAAAGGCATGCTGGTAAAGAGAAAGTAATTGGACAAACTAATCTAGAGAAAAAGATAAATGTACTATGCAAATGTGTACAGTGCTGCATGCTGATGCTTTTCCTCCCTCGGCTACTTAGCGGCTTCATTGCAGTTCAATGAGATTGTGTTCTTGTTATTTTTGTGAAAGATCAAATTCAAAAGGGAAATGCGAAACTGCATGACTAATACAACTTTTTAATTCATCAAGAAGAAAGATAAATATGTTTTATGGGAAATTGATGTAAAATGAGAACTACCTAGTTAAAATGAACTTTTTTTATCAAATAAATTCAGAGCTCTGTTATAATGATGGTCCAGATTCCACTTTTCTTCATTGACTCCCATCTTCAAACAGATATGTTATCTTAAGATGTAGGCTATTGAGTTGGCCCTTCTTATCAAAATATTATTTTATTCTCACAAAAACAGAACACAGTGCGGTGGTAATAGTGAATCATAATTTCTTCATTGTGGCCAATTGTAATGTCCTTGATGCGTTGTTCAATTGATGTTTGTTTGACCCAGAGCCAGGTTAGATCAGTGGTTCCTAAACGTGTCTTCTGTGCAATATGGAGTCCCATGAAATTGGGGTTACCTGAGAAAATCTGTAATCTTATCAAACAAATGAAAACGTTTTTCTTCAAATGAGTATAGGTTTTGTGCATATACGATCTTATTAAATATATGGCATTTTGTGAATGGCTGCAATTGCCTCACTCCAAATGATGAATGACCTGAAGTGCCTATGGATGCAGTACTACTGGATAGTGGGCTTTGCACACATAATGCAATGTAACGTATATGGTGTCACCCTAAACTTTATTCGTCATAATTGTCTCTGATTTGGTAATCACTCTGGAATCCATCCTCACTGGGCGGATTGTGGAGAGAGCATGCGTCAGTGTTGACGACTGCACTCCAGGGCTAGCTAATCAGCTACCGTTATATTCTGTAGCTAGAAATGCAATAACGTCGTCCTGTAATTCTATTTCGGCCATAAAGGAAAAGCCTTCGTGCAAAAATGATAACTTTATCAATAAGCGTTGATATTACTGGTCTCTTTTCCACCGTCAAATATTGCCAGGTCGTGTGACTGCATTGCCCGATTTACGTTAGCAACATCTTCAGGAATTCGCCAGATAGCAAGCTAGCTAGCCAGTCAGCTAGTTACCTAGCTAAATTACTGCCAAATTGGTCGTAGTTAGTTTCCTCCAAAGGCTCTACAACAACAGCCATGGGAATAATTTTCACCAAGCTATGGAGGCTTTTCAATCATCAAGGTATGTCAGACCTATCGTTGACGTCGAGTGTGTAGTTAGCTAGTTAGCGTAGCACGTTTCCTAGCGTCTAACGTATCCAGCTGAGTTCATGTTGTTATTTAGATAGTCCAGCTGTTAGCCAACAGCCAAGAATGTTCCAGTGTTTACAAAACAGCTAGCTAGCTTACTATTACATTTCATAAATATATATATCTGTCCTATTTCACGCATGTGGGAATTGGACATCTTTTTTTCATATCCCAACTTCCCCTGACTGAGAGACCCTCTGAGACGGCCAGGGTCTGCCATTATTAACGGCGACCCTGGAGCAATTAGGGTTTCGCTGCACCTGCGATGACATCAGCAAATATGTGTACTTTGATTTGAAGGACACGTCGACAGCTCGGGGAACTACAGACCTTTCGGTTACAGGCCCAACGCTCTATCTGTTAGGCTACCTGCCGTCCACAAAGTACTGTAGTGTAATACACAGGAGGTTGGTGGCAACTTATTTTACCTTTATTTAACCAGGTAGGCAAGTTGAGAACAAGTTCTCATTTACAATTGCGACCTGGCCACTTAATTGGGGAGGACGGGCTTGTGGTAATGCCTGGAGTGGAGTGGTATCATTCCATTCGTTAGGTTCCAGCCATTATTATTAGCCGTCCTCCCCTGGTGTAATAGCTAGCTATATTGAATGATATCACCATGTGTTTTGTATATTGTTATAGCTATATCAGTACTGCATTGTTCAGAGAGCCTTGGTTCTGGACCTCAACTATGGGAGTCTGTTGGGACATTGGGATGACATTTGGACTCCCGTCCTCGCTGTGTACCACATGAATTGAGTCAGCCTAGCTAAAGTTCAGGATCACTGGAGAGTAAAATGGAACTTGAATATACATTTTGAGCATTAGCCCAGCAACTGGCCTTTGATGCAGTATTTTTCCTGTTTTCCCTCACAGATGGTCAGCTAAGAGCTGTGCTGAATGTCCTCTTTAGTGCACTGTGTTTTTGTCAAATTTAGCTGAAAATGTAATCAATCCCTCCCTGCTGAATCCTGAACTAACTCAATCTGTAAACAGATCTGTGTGAACCTGTAACACGAGACCCGAGGGCAGCAGAGTGCTCCTATGGAAAGTTCTCTCTCTTGCCCTCTTTTTATGTAGTATGTGGGCCTATTCTCAGGGGGTCACTGACTGTGTTAAAGGATTGTTTGCCTAGTCAAATCAAGGTCGTATACATAAACAATCCCAGATATTGAAACTAAAGACTTCACTTTAGTTTTCACTTTAGGTTTACTGTTCACTCCTATCCCCACATGCAGTCAGTGCCACATCAGGATGTGTTTACCTATGGATGAACACGAAGCACTCATGACGACGACGAATCCTGTTCTGTTGTACTAGGCTGGTCCCAGATGTTTGTGTTTGCTAACTAAATTGCTGTCATTGTCAAGCCTAACATGTTTGGCATGGAAATTCCATTAGGAGTTGACAAGAGAGCTACTGTTGTCGCAGGCTGTTTATCTGTTACTACCAGACAGCCAGGCCACTCTCCGCGGGGTCGATAGAAAGCGGATGTTTCCGTTTTTCAGGAATACGGTATTTTCCACCGAACTTCCATTTCCCCTGAAAAACAAATGTGTGGACTCTGCTCAGGCATCTTTTTTTACGCCTGCTAGGTTAGGTTAGAGACGGGTATACCTCCCACCCAAAGCATGTCCCATCATGAAGAGCTTTTTATGCGTTTCAAGTAGTGATTGGGGGAAAAATCGATACAATTACATATTGAGATATTATTTTTGACGATTTATTGACAATATCGCAATATTAATAGTGTTGTGAGGTCCCTGCCAATTCCCAGCCCTAGTTTTCAAGGCTGCTGAAAGGGGGAAATATAAGCGTTTTCAACAACTATTGACCCACTTTATTCGCTGTCAGTGTAACTCTTGTTACAGGCATACAGCATGACCCATCTCTTAGCGGTTCCATATTGGTTCAGTCAGAGCAATACTGTAGCTGAATTGTCTCTTAAAAACCTAGGCTAGTTTCATTGGCCTCTCCTCTCACAATGTCTTTATTTGTAATATAAAGACCTTGTCCTCTCACATAGGCCTATTGTAATTGGCTATGCCTGGTGTCTGGGGAAGGCTTTAATTGGTAGTCGTCCACAAGCAACAGTGTTCCACGTGTCATAAAGCCCATGGTCCGAGAGACGTTAAGTTTATGTCGCTGTGTCAGTAGTACTTCAAACAGGAATTTCACAGCACCAGGTACAAAGGTTCTTTACAGTGAATATAGTCGATATTGTTGATGGAACCGTGTGCACCAATTTGAACTACAACACAGCCTAAAACACCTGAGGTACCTTTGCAACAGAGACAAGGTCTTATGCATTAGTTTACGCAAGACTAACTGGAGACCTCAAACTCAGGTGACAGATGTGTGCTCTTTGCAATCTGCATTTTGCAGTGGCTGCTAAAAAATGTTCTCATATTAAGGTCTGCTCTTTGTTAAATACATTTTGTTTTTAGCACTTTTATTTCCATGACTGATCAAAACTAGTTTTCTCCTGACTGTCTCTTGACCCTCTGCAGCAGACATATGGCACCAAAGTATCGTGATAATATCGTATCGTCCCTGGCGTTTCCCAGTCCTAGTGTCTATCTAGATAACGCCCACCAAAAAAGTGTCGACATAATGTCATAGACCTTAGACCCCCCACATGGGAAGTTGGCTTCCCGTGCTACTTGGTGTCATCTGAAGTTGTTTCGTAAAGCAAAAATAGGAATTTCCCTTTCCTTAAAAAATGAACACCAAAGTAGTCTTATTTGTGACCGGGAATCGAAGTAGACCACTCCATTTACTGTAAACAGTCCCGAGAAGCAGTCAAGTTGAAGCCCGGTGCTGTAGCCTAAACACAGGGGATTGTGCTGCAGGTCTGCCAAAAATACATGTAGCAAGAGACAGGAAGAGAAATGACGAAGGGGAGTGAGTATTAAGGACGAAGGTGGAGTGAGAATTAAGGACGAAGGGGAGTGAGTATTAAGGACGAAGGGGAGTGAGTATTAAGGACGAAGGGGAGTGAGTATTAAGGACGAAGGGGAGTGAGTATTAAGGACGAAGGGGAGTGAGTATTAAGGACGAAGGGGAGTGAGTATTAAGGACGAAGGGGAGTGAGTATTAAGGACGAAGGGGAGTGAGTATTAAGGACGAAGGGGAGTGAGTATTAAGGACGAAGGGGAGTGAGTATTAAGGACGAAGGGGAGTGAGTATTAAGGACGAAGGGGAGTGAGTATTAAGGACGAAGGGGAGTGAGTATTAAGGACGAAGGGGAGTGAGTAGGCCTAGCTCTAGATCCAATCCAAATATACACCGCCTACTCCTGCCTGTGGCTTTTAAAAGGGGTGGATATTGTTTCAGCTTATTAGTCATATGTTTGCTCAGCCTGCTGTGCCCATATCTGTCTGGATTAGCCATACTGGACATGTCATGAATTCCGGTCAAGGTGTGGTTTTTGCATTAGTACGAACCATCCCGATGACCTTGTATGAACCATCTCGATGACCTTGTACGAACCATCCCGATGACCTCGCAAGCTTAAATTCTCTTTTCACTACCGCCACATGGATACAGAATGTAAGCTTGCCAGATCAGGATAGTTCGTACGAGGCTAGTTTTGTATAGGCCATGTACCTTCTTCAGTCATACTCATGAGGACTAGACTAACTTCACAGGTGTAATGTAATGTCTTGTCTAGTGGCATCTAGCACCATGCTAACAACATTGTAGTGTGTGTGTGCTAAGAGTATCCTGTCTTTTGTTTTGGTCCAGTGTTTCTTGTTGGTGTTTATTTGTCTGTCTGCCAGTGACAGTGTTTACATGGAGCCGTATGTTTGAGTGCAGATGGCTTTGTTCAGTTGAGCAGGTGGGTCAGTATCCGTTATGTGTGTGCCATCCATTACTGACAGCTGCCGCTTTAAACCTTAGCAAGAAAAGCACTGAGACCACTCACTCTAGTGTGTGTGTCTCTGGCACTGCCATCTCAGAGAAAGGGCAGTGAGAGAGCTGTTTGAATATGTGTGACATTGCAGTCTGTGAAGTCTTAAGTCTTGCAGCTCCTATAATGAATGGCTTGTTTAGTTTATGACTGTGCTGTGGAGAGCTGAATAACACATAACCAAATGACTCGATTGTGCTGCTCCATATTGGGAGCGTAGGTCAGCCACTGGGCATTGAAGTCAGACTTGTTTTTGAAGTTTAGTGTCTCGTGATTATTTGAATGTGTTTTTAAAATGTATTTCTTCTCACTTTTTCAGAGCACAAGGTTATTATTGTGGGCCTGGACAATGCAGGGAAGACCACCATTCTTTACCAGTTGTAAGTAGCCTATTGTACCCTTTTTTAAGGGGATGAGAGGGACGTCTATGAAAGGGAAGATGTAATTTATGTAGTGCTTTTCATTATACTGATAATCTCAAAGACTGTAAGAACTAAAACAAAGTAGGCCTACATGTAGTTATTGGGTTGGACAATGGTCTTCAACAGAGGCTGTTATTGGGTTGGACAATGGTCTTCAACAGAGGCTGTTATTGGGTTGGATGTATAGGTCACATCCAACTCCGGTGGGCTGCACATTGGCCAAGCCTAGAACAGTTTCCTGAAAGTCAGTCAAGAAGAGCCTTCACGCTTCACCCTCAGCACTCTCCTCCGCCACTCTGTTCTCAGCTCTTCTGATGCCCTGAAGCAGGCTTGGTTGGGGGGGGGGGGGGGGGGGGGGCTGCTGCTATGCCATTTATCTTCTGTCCTATTGGTTTTCATATAAACTTTCTTTCGTTGTCAATCCTAGTCATATTAGCAACCCATCTTAGTTGTTGCATCTTTAGATACCCCCTATTTCTAAGTTTCTAACAGAGATTTTCATTTTATCACAAAATAGAACCGCTATTAGGTGCTCTGTTTAGAATGGTGTTTTCCTGCAAATTCCATTTGGGCAAATTACGTTTTATTGGCTGCTTCATTACATGAGTTGCATGTTCTGTTAAGATGCATTACCATAATCTAAATGTGATTTCTGTCATTCTGAGCACCGTGGGTGGACGCCATAATGGTTTATGTACCCAATGCATATGGGTTAGAGGTCGACCGATTTAATTAGGGCCGAATTCAAGTTTTCATAACAATCGGAAATCTGTATTTTTGGGCACCGATTTTGCAGATTTTTTTTATATACCTTTATTTAACTCATCAAATCAGTTAAGAACACATCCTTATTTTCAATGACGGCCTAGAAACGGTGGGTTAACTGCCTTGTGCAGGGGCAGAACGACAGATTTTCACCTTGTCAGCTCGGGGGATCGAATCTTGCAACCTTACAGTTAACTAGTCCAACGCTCTAACCACCTGCCTCTCATTGCACTCCACGAGGAGCCTGCCTGTTACGTGAATGCAGTAGAAGCCAAGGTAAGTTGCTAGCTAGCATTAAACTTATCTTATAAAAAACAATCAATCAATCATAATTACTAGTTATAACGGACGACTGTACCTAACCATAAACACCAATGCCTTTATTAAAATCAGTACACAGAGGTATATATTTTGAAACCTGCATATTTAGCTAAAAGAAATCCAGGTTAGCAGGCAATATTAACCAGGTGAAATTTTCACTTTTCTTACGTTCATTGCACACAGAGTCAGGGTATATTGTCGTAGCTGAATCAGAATTAGTTAGGTAACAGATAAATAAGATGTTTTATTTACTTTATACTTGTCATTAGAATGTCTCTTTTTGGACTATACTGTCGGCAGTTGCAATTTTCCTTTCTTCTCTAGGGAAAAGTCACTTGGGGCCCAGAGAGGGGAGAGGTCAGAATGGAACATTGTCTTCCAATGTGACTGTATCTGTTAAACCATGTGATGGGAAGATGTCGTGGAAAATTGCAAGATTATGTTATAGTGCTTGTAAGATTATTGTATAATCTTTTGTATTGCATTAGAATAGTTGTTTTATTCGACAGAATAGAATCTGTCGAATATTGTGTGTGTTCCACTGAGGATGGGCCTCTGTGAGATAGCACTGACAGAGGAGATTTACAATGTCTTTGGCCAATAAAGCCTAAAGAGCATTCCAGATCGTGAGGTAATGTTTTGGTACTATGAAGTACTAGGTATGAGATTAGAATCTCATTTTAGAGACCAAACTGAACGATAATTTATAGCTAATGCTATCTGGCTATGGGTCCTTTGTGAAGAGTTCCTGAGATCTGTGGTTTGTCATGTAAGTTGAGAGGGGTGGATCTTTGCTATAAAATATCTCAGTTGCCATTATGTTAACACTCAGAATTCATTTATAGACACTGAATTGATCTGAGAGTCAAAGGGCTATGGGGAAGCTCATATAATTACAGATTAAGTTTAAAATATAACTCTGACTTGTGTGTGGTTTGTAAACTCTCCTGATTTAGTAATACAGGAAATTACCACGACAATATGCAACAGTTTGGGCAGCCTGGCTCATTGCGAACTAATTTGCCAGAATTTTACGCAATTATGACACAACATTGAAGGTTGTGCAATGTAACAAGAATATTTATACTTAGGGATGCCACCCTTTAGATAAAATACCGAACGGTTCCGTATTTCACTGAAATAATAAACGTTTTGTTTTCGAAATGATAGTTTCCGGATTCGACCATATTAATGACCAAAGGCTCGTATTTTTGTGTGTTATTATGTTATAATTAAGTCTATGATTTGATAGAGCAGACCGACTCTAATCTAAAAACCTCTATCCTTGGATATTGAAGTCTTCTGTTAAAAGTAACAACCAACTTTCATATGTTCTCATGTTCTGAGCAAGGAACTCAAACGTTAGCTTTTTTACATGGCACATATTGCACTTTTACTTCTCCAACACTTTATTTTTGCATTATTTAAACCAAATTGAACATGTTTCAGTATTTATTTGAGGCTAAATAGATTTTTATTGATTATATTAAGTTAAAATAAGTGTTCATTCAATATTGTTGTAATTGTCATTATTACAAATACATTTTTAAAAATCGGCCGATTAATCGGTATCGGCTTTTTTTGGTCCTCCAATAATTGGTATTGCCGTTGAAAAATCATAATCGGTCGACCTCTAATATGGGTCCAGTAAATTTCTCAAATGGCCAGTAAATTCAAATCTTCCCGGTCACGTTGTCCGGCACCATATTAACGGAAATCTTGATATCACCAGATTTTTTTTCTTCTTCTGTTGGACCCGGGATTTGAACTGCCAACCCTCCGGTTTCTGGCTCGTCTCTCTAACTGCTAGGCTGCCTGCCTAAGGTCCTTGGACTATAAGGAGTAACGTTAGGCTCCTTTTGTCCAATATTGAGCTAGGTTTTGGTTAACCCACAGTTCATGGAAGAATGATACAATGGGGCATATATTACAAAGTGAAGTGAACTCCGGGAACCCCATTGTTCTCATGCCTACCAGAATTGTATCAGACTTTTTTTTTGCATTGATTGAGAACCTTCTGTGCTTGTGATGCAGTTCTATGAATGAGGTGGTGCACACCTCTCCTACAATAGGCAGCAACGTGGAGGAGATAGTGGTGAACAACACTCATTTCCTGATGTGGGACATCGGCGGGCAGGAGTCACTGAGATCCTCCTGGAACACGTACTACACAAACACAGAGGTCAGACCACGTATTGTGGCTGTATGGCAGTTATTATTATTTTGTAGTTTTTTATTTTTTATTAAATTAACAAAAACTGCTCAAAAATATTGCAATGCAATTGTTTTTTTTAAACGGCTCAATACAATGTTTCCAGTGTTTTTACTTTGGTATAAGAGCAATTTAATGTAAAGTGTTGCCGGCTTTCTTTTTAACTGTCCTTATCGCTCTCCCCATCTTTCTCTCCAGTTTGTGATCATAGTGGTGGACAGCACTGACCGAGAGAGAATCTCTGTCACCAAAGAGGAGCTCTACAGAATGCTTGCACATGAAGTGAGTTGTTGGTCTTCTTGTTCATGTTTTATGTGAGAGGACGTATGACAATATGTGTGGGTCAAGATGGTATGAGTTCAATACAACCCACAGCAGAAGACATGGCAGCAGCCGGTGTTCCATGATGGTCTATGACACACGTGTCAAACTCATTCCACGGAGGTCCGAGTGTCTGCGTGTTTTTTGCTCCACCCTTGTACTTGATTGTTGAATTAAGGTCACTAATTAGAAAGGAACTCCCCTCACCTGGTTGCCTAGGTCTTGATTGAAAGGAAAAACCCAAAACACGCAGACACTGTCCTTCGTGGAATGAGTTTGATACTCCTGGTCTATGAGCATACGGGCACCTCTCGCTTTTTCTCCTCATCCTCCTTCTATTCCCTCATTGTATCATTTACCAGTCCTTCTCCTCCATCCCTTTTAGTACTCCATAGTTGAAATTAAGTGTGTTAAACTCCAAATTCTCTCTCTCTCTCTCTCTCTCTCTCTCCCCCCCCCCCCCCCCCCTCAGGATCTGAAGAAGGCGGGCCTGCTGATCTTTGCTAACAAGCAGGATGTGAAGGGCTGCATGTCTGTGGCTGAGATCTCCCAGAGCCTGCAGCTCACATCAGTCAAAGACCACCAGTGGCACATCCAGGCCTGCTGTGCCCTCACTGGGGAGGGGTAAGACATTTTATTTTCTCCTTGGCGGACCAGACCACTCTCATTAAAACTAGCACTTGTCTCGAACATTGACTAAATTGGTGTCAGCTAACCATTTTAGGGACTGGTGCTGTTCCTTGACCCCAAGGTTGAGAAACTGCTGTAGACAGTGCTAGCACTGGTAGTACTGGCAATCCTTTACTTAGGCATACAGTGCATTTGGAAAGTATTCGTTACGTTACAGCCTTATTCTAAAATGTATTAAAAAGTTATTTTTACTCTTCAATCTACACACAATACCTCATAATGACCAAGTAAAAACAGGTTTTCAGAAATGTTTGCAATGTATTAAAACTAAACTATCACATTTACATAAGTATTCAGACCCTTTACTCAGTACTCTGTTTAAGCACCTTTTGGCAGTGATTACAGCCTCAAGTCTTCTTGGGTATGATGCTACAAGCTTGGCACACCTGTATGTGGGGAGTTTCTCCTATTCTTCTCAGCAGATCATCTCAAGCTCTGTCAGGTTGGATGGCGAGCGTCGCTGCACAGCTATTTTAAGGTCTCCAGGTTTGATTTGATTTGTATCTCTTTTAGTCCACTTTTGACTAATCTTCCAAGAGTCCTTAAACATTAAAATACAATTTATAATACGAACACATTTTCACATATAACACACTATTACAAACATACATAATATACTAACACAATGACCCAATAAATACTCAATCTAAAAAATATTGATTCTTCATCTACTATAGTCCCACAACATTTCTATATACTATATTTAAAATTGTTTTAAAATAATGTTAACATTTATATATTGAAAGGTTTCTAGTTTGCTCAGTTAATTTATTCAATTTCTTTATTGCTCTAAATCGAAATGTTCTTTTGCCTATTTCTCTTTTCTGTCTGGATAACGCATAGATGGTGGACAATCTATTCCTAGTATTTACTGAATGTCTGTCTCTTACCAACTGAATACCGTTGTGAATAGAACTTGGCTGTTTTAAATTATGTATATTATGAAATAAAATAAGCATGTTTTTTTCCCAAATTATCCTGTCAATTGATGACCAACCAAGAACACTGCGCATGACTGCAACAGGAGAACCATATCTCCACCTTAAAACAATCCTTGCTGCTTTATTCTGTGTATTCTACAGTCTCCTAACTTCACTTAATGATGCATTTCCCCAGACCACAGAACAGTAGTTCACCTGACTCTCAATTAATGCTTGTGTTATTTGCTGAAGAATTTTTCCTGGTAAATATTTAGCTATCCTTCTGATTATGCATGCTGTTTTTTAAAGTTTTTTTTTTTTTACATAGATTAGTTATTTGAGACGACCATGATAAGCAATTGTCTAGCTGCACTCCCAATAGTTTGGTTTCTGCCACTTCTTCAATTTGTACTCCTTCCATACTTAATTGTATCCCATGCTGTTTTGGCCTTTTCCTAGTTGAACAGACCAACATAACTTTGGTTTTCTTGATGTTTTGGCAAACCCACTCCCCGATATTCTCCAAATCTCCTTGTAAAGCTTGCTGTACCTGTTTAACCGATTGTCTTGCTGCATAAATTATAGTATCATCTGCAAATATTAGTAGCTTGAGTTTCAGCTAAGGCATAAGGAAGATCGTTGGTATATATTAAATAAAGAAGTGGCCCAAGGCAGCTGCCCTGCGGTATTCCACAGTTTAACACGAGAGAAAGAAATCTAACCATTGATATAGGTGGACTGTTTCCTGTCAGTTAGATATGACTGTACCCAATTCAATGCTACCTCCTTAAAACCATAATGCGTTAATTTTGTCAAAATTATTTCATGATCCACTAAATCAAAAGCTGCACTGAAATCTAAAAATAGTACACCCACAAACTTGCCATTATCCATAGCATTGAGCCACTGGTCAGTCACGTCAACCAATGCAGTGGTAGTGGAATGGTTTTTACGATAAGCATGCTGATTGGCTGTAATCAGATCATTCTTTTCCATGTACTCCCACATTTATCTGCTCACAATACCCTCCAATATCTTACTGAGTGTAGGGAGTAGACTAATTGGTTGACTATTGGCAGGAGTAATGGTTTCTTTGCAGTCTTTCGGAATAGGTTACAGTTTCGCATGCTTCCATACATTTGCAAACATCCCCTTTTCAAGTGACCAATTAAAAATGTATTTCAGTGGAACTGCAATCTGGGGTGCAGCACAGCGAAGCAAAAAGTTGTCCATAAGACCATAACCTGTAGATTTACCATCAGGTAATGACTTCAATAGGTTTAACACCTCCACTGATACCGTTAGTAGACTAAAAGAGCAGATCTTGTTGTTCATAATATGATCATCAATCCATTGGACAATAGCTTGTTTGGGAGAATGTATGTTTACATTGTTGCTCAGTAAATACATTTTCTTTGTAAAAAAAATCAGCAAAATGATTGGCAATATCAACTGGTTTTGTTATTATTCTCCCGTCAACCTTTACACTAGATGGGCATGATGAGATAGATGTACCAAGTAAGCCCTTAACTGTGTTCCATACCTTTTTTTAGAATCATTTTTACAATCAATAAACGCATCGTTGTAAAATTATTTTTTTCGATTCAATTTAACTGCATAATTACGTAATGTTCTATAATTCTGTTCATCAATTTCTAATTTTGACTTGGCTGCGAAGACTTTTGCCATATTTCTTAGAGAAAAAGCCTCACCCAGTTCATCATCAATCCATGGAGATGGACGGGCACCAACTGTACTCTTTCTTATAGGGGCATGATGGTCCTTTACCTCAGTGAGCAAATCAATAAAACATTCTGTAGGGTGATTTAAATCATCCTCTAGATAAATCAGCTCCCAGGGTACAGCAGCCAAATCATTTAGAAATAACTCATGATTAAATGTTTTAAAATGTATTTTGACCACAATCCTAGGGGGTGTCTTTGGAACCTTGGTGTTCATGGTTATGGTCACAATATTATGGTCTGTCCATCCCACTGGCATTGATCTGGCTTTTAAGCATTGCAATGGTATATTACAGAAAATCAGATCTCCATCTCCAGAGATGTTCGATCAGGTTCAAGTCTGGACTCTGGCTGGGCCACTCGCACACGCTTTTTCAGTTCTGCCCACAAATGTTCTATAGGGTTGAGGTCAGGGCTTTGTGATGGCCACTCCAATACCTTGACTTTGTTGACCTTAAGCCATTTTGCCACAACTTTGGAAGTATGCTTGTGGTCATTGTCCATTTGGAAGACCCATTTGTGACCAAGCTTTAACTTCCTGACTGATGGCTTGAGATGTTGGTTCAATATATATACGTAATTTTCCACCCTCATGATGCCATCTATTTTGTGAAGTGCACCAGTCCCTCCTGCAGCAAAGCACCCCCACAACATGATGCTGCCACCCCCGTGCTTCACAGTTGGGATGGTGTTCTTTGGCTTGCAAGCCACACCCTTTTCCTCCAAACATAACAATGGTCAATATGGTCAAACAGTTCTATTTTTGTTTCATCAGACCAGAGGACATTACTCCAAAAAGTACGATCTTTGTCCCCATGTGCAGTTGCAAACCGTTGTCTGGCTTTTTTATGGTGGTTTTGGAGCAGTGGCTTCTTCCTTGGTGAGCGGCCTTTCAGGTTATGTCGATATTGTTTTACTGTGTATATAGATACTTTTGTACATGTTTCAACCAGTATCTTCACAAAGTCCTTTGCTGTTGTTCTGGGATTGATTTGCACTTTTTGCACCAAAGTAAGTTCATCTCTAGGATACAGAACGCGTCTCCTTCCTGAGCGGTATGACGGCTGCATGGTCCCATGGTGTTTATATTTGCGTGCTATTGTTTGTACAGATGAACGTGGTACCTTCAGGCATTTGGAAATTGCTCGCAGGGATGAACCAGACTTGTGGAGGTCTACGTTTTTTTTTTTTTTTTGAGGTCTTGGCTGATTTCTTTTGATTTTCCCATGATTTCAAGCAAAGCGGCACTGATTTTGAAGGTAGGCCTTGAAATGCATCCACAGGTGCACCTTCAATTGACTTAAATTATGTCAATCAGCCTATCGGAAGCTTCTAAAGCAATGACATAATTTTCTGGAATTTTTCAAGGCACAGTCAACATAGTGTATGTAAACTTCAGACCCACTGGAATTGTGATACAGTGAATTATAAGTGAAATTATCTGTGTAAACAATTGTTGGAAAAATGAATTGTGTCATGCACAAAGTAGATGTCCTAACCGACTTGTCAAAACTATAGTTTGTTAACAAGAAATTTGTGGAGTGGTTGAAAAACGAGTTTTAATGACGCCAACCTAAGTGTATGTAAACTTCTGACTTCAACTGTATCTCTCTGTACTTTGCTCTGTTCATCTTTCCTTTGATCCTGACAAGTCTCCCAGTCCCTGTTGCTGAAACGCATCCCCTTAGCATGATGCTGCCACCACCATGCTTCACCGTAGGGGTGGTTCCAGGTTTCCTCCAGAGAATATTGTTTCTCATGGTCTGATGGTCTTCAGGTGCTCCAAAGCAGGCTGTCATGTGCCTTTTCCTGAGGAGTGACTTCCGTCTGGCCACTCTACCATAAAGGCCTGATTGGTGGAGTGCTGCAGAGATGGTTGTCCTGGAAGGTTCTCCCATATCCACAGAGGAACTCTGGCGCTCTGTCAGAGTGACCATCGGGTTCTTGGTCACCTCCCTGACCAAGGCCCTTTTCCCCTAATTGCTCAGTTTGGCCGGCTGGGCCAGCTCTAGGAAGAGTTTTTGTGGTTCCAAACTTCTTCCATTTAAGAATGATGGAGGCCACTGTGTTCTTGGGGACCTTCAAGGCTGCAGAAATGTTTTGGTACCCTTCCCCAGATCTATGCCTCGACACAATCCTCTTTCGGCGCTCTTCGGACAATTCCTTCGACCTCATGGCTTGGTTTTTCCTCTGACATGCACTGTCAACTGTGTGACCTATATAGACAGGTGTGTGCCTTTCCAAATCATGTTTAATCAATTGAATTACCACAGGTGGAATCCATTCAAGTTGTAGAAACATCTCAAGGAGGATGAATGGAAACAGGATGCACCAGAGCTCAATTTCGAGTCTCATAGCAAAGGGTCTGAATAATTTTTTGTTTAGAATAAGTAACATAACAAAATGTGGGAAAACGGAAGGGTCTGAATACTTTCTAAATGCACTGCGTCTGAAGAACATACATTCGTGAAGTATCAAAATATATTCCCACAAACTGATAAATCCATTATCTTGTTTCCTTATGTCTCCCTACCTTTAGGTTGTGCCAAGGCTTGGAGTGGATGACGTCACAACTGCGAGTCAGATGACCTTTGACCCTGATCAACAACAACTACAACAACAGGTGTGCTGTTCCTCTCCTTTTCTCTACACCTTCAGTCCTGAGGGGTGTAGTGGTTGGTTGACGGGTGGCCCTCTCCATGAAGCCTCTAACCTGACCCAGCCGGCCAGACTTCCAGGATTTTGTTTTTCTGCTGCGTGTTTATTTATTACTACAAAACACTGCTCTGACTGAGAACTGTGAGCAACCAAGAACCGAAAAACTCTACCTTTTCAGGATCAATTCTGGAAAGAAAAGTTCAACAAAAGACTGATAAGAATTCCGGTGTGTTGAATTTCCGAATCTGCAAGGTTGGTTTTCCAACTAAAAAAAGATATGGACAATCTGGGACTGGAGGTGAGCTTGGACTTAGAGGACTCGTATTTAGTTGTTTGGGTGAGCCTGCCTGCCCAGCGTGGCCTTGTTTCAGTATTGCCATACTGTCTGAGATGGTGGTATTTCCCTATGTGTACAGTCCAGTATTTACATTATGACTGCGTCCCAAATGGCGCTCTATTCCTTAATTCACATTTCATTACCTTGTGCCTGCTGCTTCGGAATCCTGAAGTGATGATGGCTGAAGATACTGAGTCACAGAACCGAAGAGCGGGAAATCCAACTCTCTCAGCTCATATGAAATACATTGGAAAAAATAAAGTGTTTTTATCTGTTTTGGGTTCATTTACATTTGTCGTGAATGTGTATTTATTTGACAGGTAAGAAATATTCATATGTTTCTGGTTATCTTCGTATACCCTTGTAATGTGGTTTTGTCATTCTCAGGGATACAAACTAGTCACCTTTAGGCGAAATTCGCCGTTTTGAATCCAAAATAGGTGACCTATGTGATTCGTGTAGATCCCATGAGAAAGTTTGGGAGGGGGGGCTTTGGATCACTATTGGCTGTAAGCGAACGAGCGATGCGCGTTTGGAGCAATACTGGTTGTATCCAAGGCTCAGCCAATCGTTTACATAACAGAAATCAGCACAACAAGCGACTGAAGAGAGAAAAGACAACCATCAGCCCTCTGGGAAGACAGCGGAGAGGAATGGCAGCTTGCCAGCTACAGCAGCGCGTCCCTGAACGATAAGGAAGAGGTAACGTTAGATGAGAAGCCTGACCACATGACGGGGGAGAGAAGGTGATGAAGAGTACTTAATGAGCTGTAACCGAAAAACAACTGTCATTTGGAAAGTGAGGTGAAGGAGAAAGTATTTTTAGCATTGTTAAGAATCTTGCTAACTGGATCGAAATCTCCGTAAGCTAGCCAAAAGCTAGCTAAAAATGTTATTATTCGTTAAAAAAATATCAACTTACATTGCTACATCAAACATGTCTAGCAAACCAAACACAGCTATTAACAATGCTCAAACATACCAAAAATATAAATAAAATACAAAAAAGAAACAATTTAAGTGCAATTATATTCACTCTGAAAATATCTTATTATAATGATTCATGAAGATATTATTTTTTATTTACTAAGGTTAGTGTTTTAATAAGATAATTAAATTCAATCAGAAAAATGGTTAATTTTGGTATAGAATTTTGGAATTTTTGTTTGTGTATAAAGTATTAGGCAACAATAATTTTAAAAAATTAACAATCATTTCAGTGGTTTTGTTATCATTGCAATAGTAACATATACATTTTATGTTAAAATTATAGGCAGTGTTCATAATTGTAAATAAGTACTTTGCAAGGTTTTCCCAAAATTCGGGCACAAATTTACATTCAAAGAACAAGTGAGACAGATTCTCACCTTCTTTTTCACAGAAAACGCAGATATCATCAATAGCCACAAATTTGGACATCATAGAATTACATGGATATATCTTATGCAAAATGTTGAAGTGCTCCCTTTTCTGATCATCACTTGATTTCCCTGAATTTACAAGCTACTAAAAAATCAAAAGGTACTCGAGGATATTGGATAGAATGCCTTTTTGTTTCATTCTATTTCTTTAAGATGTTTTTTTCCCAAGTGCAATATATAGATGTGTGTGTGTGGTCACAAGCACTCTATTATAAAGGCCGTCATGGCTAACTGCAATATTAGTGTATTGTTCTTTCTCAAGAGTGTCATTTGCTGTAAAGTCTAGGCAACAAATAACATTGGATAGCTTTTTTTAGCCGTGAGTTTATTTTACACACAGAGACTGATCATGTAGATCATATTCTTGGTGGTTTAATTAGTTAACCTGCATTCCCGCTAGCAGGGATTTTTTTTTGCATGTTTCAGTGCAACAAAAAAAAGTGTCACCTTTTGGGGCCCTCACCAGTTTGCAACCCTGTATTCTTCAATCAATCTCTTGGGGGCAGTTTGTTCTGGTGTGGACCATTGGACTCATGTTCAGCATTCGTTTTGAGAAAAATGGCCTCTGATGGACAGACCGGGAGCATTGAGAGAGTGACACAGTCTGTGGGACAGCTGAAGACAGGATGAGGAACACAGCCGAACAAGGCCTTGTCCAAGGCAAGTATCCTTTATTATCCCACACTTTGGAAATCACTTGCTTAGCTTCACATGGGGAAGATCTCTTGCTTAGCTTCACATGAGGAAGATCTCAATTGTTGTCCTCTCTCCTCATCTCCTCAAACCAAGTTGGTTGAGAGAGCCAGAGATCACTCCTCTGACTTTCTCCAATCGGTTTTGAGTAGGAAATGAGGAGTATGCAATTGAGATCTTCCCATAGAAAGGGTGAGCAGACAGACATGAGGAGAGGTGAGAAACTGCAGGACTAAGTACTGTTCCAGGTTGAGCTATAATGTCTTTTCATAATGGTTCGGATTTCAATTTTTCTATGGACAGTACATTCCGGAACAGCACTTCAACACGAGAGTTGACATTTGCATACTGTTGTATGTTTCTACAGTAGGAGACCATTATTTTCTCACTTTCAGTTTTACAATGAGATGACTTTTAGTTGGCATAGCGAGATTCATTTATTTTAGAATTGTCATATATGTTAGTCATCAAAAGGGAATAAGCAAGCAAATAATGTCCAATTGTAAGAGAATAACATACAAGTATTAAGGTAGGAGTGTATTGTCTCTGATTACTCAGTTGTGAAACACCATTCTATTGGTCACTTGTCCAGAGTGAAACCATAGAGAATGAGGGAGGCCTCTAGTGGCCAAAAGGCAGTATTAGCATGAGCACTGCCATTGAGTGCTTCAACCATTTTAATGTAGTCAACTGGGTGGGACTTCCAACTTCATTGGCTGCTCTCTCCTGGTGACCCTGTTGGGGTCATGTCCAACCTGTATAAGCCAATCTTGAAGAAGAAAATTGACTACTTCAAATGGAGATGGCCTCAATGGCGCTGCCCATGCTGTCACAGACCCTATAATAGCACAGATATGTTTTTTTTTTTGAGTCCTCAATCTATCTCTGAGTGGAAAAGAGGAACTTTCTTCAACAAATAGTCTTGTCATTGGTTGTAAATGTGTCACTGTGTCAAACACCATAAACATGAGAATTATGTAATCTATAAGGTGAGTACCACATCCCGGCCCTGCTATTCTCACATATGATGCTGAAGTGTCCCATGCTGCAAAAAAGGTTTTTCTCAATGAGAATACCCTGTAGAAATAAAGGATACATAAAAAATGTAAACATGTTCACCCTACATACATTATGAAGATAGTCAAATAAAAACATTTGCCACCGTTAATGGAAAATGTGCATTACTCAGCATACAGTATGAAAAAACAAGAGCGCAGTCCTAAAGCATTCAAGTCCTAGTCACTTTATGGGCTACTGACCCCTATATGTCAGTTACCCATTAGAACACCCAGACAGGTGTCTGGACTGGGTGACTGTCCAGTCACAGTGGTATGGTATTGGTAAACATGCCAGGATCATTTGCACAGTTATGTCATGATGACCTATGACACTCACCACATCTTACCTCTGTGTTTATGGGGACAGTTGTTTTCCCAGGAGTTAGTGATGGGATTATTGAGAGTTGAGGCTGGAGCTATCAATGTGCAGCTGCTAATGTCCTCCATCATGTCATTTCCTTCAATAACTAAGCTGCATCTTCTGGCTTCTCCCCTGGTGTAAGCGTTTCGCTGTTAGCCTACACCTGTTGTTTACGAAGCATGTTTATTTATTTTTTTCACCTTTTATTTAACAAGGTAGGCTAGTTGAGAACAAGTTCTCATTTGCAACTGCGACCTGGCCAAGATAAAGCAAAGCAGTTCAACACATACAACACCACAGAGTTACACATGGAGTAAACATACAGTCAATAATACAGTAGAAAAGTCTATATACAGCATGTGCAAATGAGGTAGGATAAGGGAGGTAAGGCAATAAATAGGCCATGGTGGCGAAGTAATTACAATATAGCAATTAAACACTGGAATGGTAGAATGTGCAGAAGATGAATTTGCAAGTAGAGATACTGAGGTGCAAAGGAGCAAGATAAATAACAGTATGGGAATGAGGTAGATTGGATGGGCTATTTACAGATGGGCTATGTACAGGTGCAGTGATCTGTGAGCTCCTCTGACAGCTGGTGCTTAAAGCTAGTGAGGGAGGTTAAGAGTCTCCAGCTTTAGTGATTTTTGCAGTTCGTTCCAGTCATTGGCAGCAGAAAACTGGAAGGAAAGGCGGCCGAAGGAAGAATTGGCTTTGGGGGTGGCCAGTTAGATATACCTGCTGGAGCGCGTGCTATGGGTGGGTGCTGCTATGGTGATGATAAAATAATTTAAATGTTGAAAGATAATGATTAAATAATTCCACTCTGAAACCTTATAATTGTATGAAATTGATGAGAATCATAAAATTATAATCTGATGTGTGTAGTTTTAGTCAGAATTAGATTAAACAATGTATCTGTAAAGTGGAAAAACACAGACTGTCTGAGCAAGGCGTAGTTTAGGATTTGAACTTGTATGTGTGTGCCGAAGAAAAAAAACGAGAACAGTTTAACTGTGTTTGGACCGACCTGGCTAGGCCTCTGAGGAACCTATGATGGCATAGAGAGTACTTCTCAAGGTTTCCCTAATCTCTGGGGAATGGAACTGTCGGCTGGGTAGTGATACACAGTGGTGAGAACTATGGAGAAGGATACAACTCACCTACTGTTTGTGTGGAAGTATGTGCGTAGGATACCTACTGTTGGTGTGGAAGTATGTGCGCAGCTATAAAATTGATGTCTTTTGTATAATGGACTTTAGAACGTTCTCTGAATAAACTGTACTAACCTTTTGCACAAAGCTGAGTCTTTGCCTAATTATTATTATACCCACAGTGGTGGGTGGTATATGAGACTTTGGTGACGAAATGGATGGCACTGTGATAGAGTACATCCAATTTATTAAGTAGAGTGTTGGAGGCTATTTTGTAAATGACATCGCCAAAGTCAAGGATCAGTAGGAGGGTCAGTTTTACAAGGGTGTGTTTGGCAGTATGAGTGAAGGATGCTTTGTTGCGAAATAGGAAGCCGATTCTAGATTTAATTTTGGATTGAAGATGTTTGATGTGAGTCTGCAAGGAGAGTTTACAGTCTAACCAGACACCTAGGTATTTGTAGTTGTCCACATATTCAAAGTCAGAACCGCCCAGAGTATGCTGGATGGGCTGGCAGGTGCTGGCAGCGATCGGTTGAAGAGCATGCATTTAGTTTTACTTGCAGTTGGAGGCCACGGAAGGAGAGTTGTATGGCATTGAAGCTCGTCTGGAGGTTAGTTAACACAGTGTCCAAAGAAGGGCCAGAGGTATACAGAATGGTGTTGTCTGCGTAAAGGTGGATCAAAGAATCACCAGCAGCAAGAGTGACATCATTGATGTATACAGAGAAGAAAGTCGACCCGAGAATTGAACCCTGTGGCACCCCCATGGAGACTGCCAGAGGTCCGGACAACAGGCCCTCTGATTTGACACACTGAACAAGAAAAGCAAGAAAATCGTCAATACAGGATTAATATTGAATCCTACAGCGGCTCTGATGCTCGTCGGATGTGGCAGTGCTTGAAAACTATTACGGACTACAAAGAGAAACTCCGATGCGAGCTTCCCAGTGACGCGAGCCTACCAGACGAGCTAAATGCCTTTTATGCTCCCTTCAAGGCAAGCAACACTGAAGCATGCACGATCCAGAACACTGGGGCCCCTCAGGGGTGTGTACTTAGTCCCCTCCTCTATTCCCTGTTCATCCACGACTGCGTGGCCAAACACAACTCCAACACCATCATTAAGTTTGCTGACGACACAATAGTGGTAGGCCTGATCACCGACAACGATGAGACGGGCTATAGGGAGGAGGTCAGAGAACTGGCAGTGTGGTGCCAGGACTACAACCTCTCCCTCAATGTGAGCAAGATAAATTAGTTGATTGTGGACTACAGGAAAAGGCGGGCAGAACAGGCCTCCATTAAAAACTTCTTGATGCACCCATCCTGTTAGCGGGATCATTTTCATGAACATCCGCTGAATTGCAGAGCGCCAAATTCAAATTAAATTACTAAAAATATTTAATTTTCATGAAATCACAAGTGCAATATAGCAAAACACAGCTTAGCTTGTTGTTAATCCACCTGGCATATCAGATTTCAAAAAAGCTTTTCGGCGAAAGCATACCAAGCGTTTTATGTAAGGACATCTCTCTCAGCAGACAAAACATTACAAACAGCTAGCAGCAAAGTAGATTGGTCACGAATGTCAGAAAAGCAATAAGATGAATCGCTTACCTTTGATCTTCGGATGTTTGCACTCGCGAGACTCCCAGAGACTCCCACTTTTGTTCCATAAAGATTATTTTTATATCCAAAATACCTCCATTTGGTTGGCGCGTTATGTTCAGAAATTCACAGGCTCGAGCGGTCACGACTGGACAGACGAAAATTCCAAATAGTATCCGTAAAGTTCGTAGAATCATGTCAATTTTTTTTATAATCAATCCTCGGGTTGTTTTTACAATATATAATCGATAATATTTCAACCGGACCTTAGCTTTTTCAATAGGAGTGAGAGAGAAAATGTCTGCTACACGCTGCTGGCACCCAGCCATCCACTGACGCGATTTTTAAAATTTATTTTACCTTTATTTAACTAGGCAAGATCAGTTAAGAACAAATTCTTATTTTCAATGACGGCCTAGGAACAGTGGGTTAACTGCCTGTTCAGGGGCAGAACGACAGATTTGTACCTTGTCAGCTCGGGGGTTTGAACTTGCAACCTTCAAATCAAATCAAATCAAATTTATTTATATAGCCCTTCGTACATCAGCTGATATCTCAAAGTGCTGTACAGAAACCCAGCCTAAAACCCCAAACAGCAAGCAATGCAGGTGTAGAAGCACGGTGGCTAGGAAAAACTCCCTAGAAAGGCCAATACCTAGGAAGAAACCTAGAGAGGAACCAGGCTATGTGGGGTGGCCAGTCCTCTTCTGGCTGTGCCGGGTGGAGATTATAACAGAACATGGCCAAGATGTTCAAATGTTCATAAATGACCAGCATGGTCGAATAATAATAAGGCAGAACAGTTGAAACTGGAGCAGCAGCACAGTCAGGTGGAAGTTGAAACTGGAGCAGCAGCATGGCCAGGTGGACTGGGGACAGCAAGGAGTCATCATGTCAGGTAGTCCTGGGGCATGGTCCTAGGGCTCAGGTCAGTTGAAACTGGAACAGCAGCATGGCCAGGTGGACTGGGGACAGCAAGGAGTCATCATGTCAGGTAGTCCTGGGGCATGGTCCTAGGGCTCAGGTCAGTTGAAACTGGAACAGCAGCATGGCCAGGTGGACTGGGGACAGCAAGGAGTCATCATGTCAGGTAGTCCTGGGGCATGGTCCTAGGGCTCAGGTCCTCCGAGAGAGAGAAAGAAAGAGAGAAGGAGAGAATTAGAGAACGCACACTTAGATTCACACAGGACACCGAATAGGACAGGAGAAGTACTCCAGATATAACAAACTGACCCCAGCCCCCCGACACATAAACTACTGCAGCATAAATACTGGAGGCTGAGACAGGAGGGGTCAGGAGACACTGTGGCCCCATCCGAGGACACCCCCGGACAGGGCCAAACAGGAAGGATATAACCCCACCCACTTTGCCAAAGCACAGCCCCCACACCACTAGAGGGACAACCTTCCGGTTACTAGTCCAACGCTCTAACCACTAGGCTACCCTGCCGCCCCATGATGATCTTTCTTGCTCATTTTTCAGAATAAAAGCCTGAAACTATGTCTAAAGACTGTTCAGACCATGTGGAAGCCATAGGTAAAGGACTCTGGTTGATATCCCTTTAAATGGAGGGAAGACATGCAATGGAACAGGGAGCTTTCAAAATAAGAGGCACTTCCTAGTTGGATTTTCCTCAGGTTTTTGCCTGCAATATCAGTTCTGTTATACTCAGACAATATTTTGACAGTTTTGGAAACTTTAGAGTGTGTTCTATCCTAATCTGACAATTATATGCATATTCTAGCTTCTGGGCCTGAGAAATAGGCAGTTTAATTTGGGTACGTTTTTTCATCCAAACATCAAAATACTGCCCCCTAAACTCAACAGGTTAACATCGACGGGGCTGTAGTGGAGAGGGTCAAGAGTTTCAAGTTCCTTGGTGTCCACATCACCAACAAACTATCCTGGTCCAAACATACCAAGACAGTCATGAAGAGGGCACGACAAAAAATATTTGGCATGGGTCCGCAGATCCTCAAAAGGTTCTACAGCTGCACCATTGAGAGCATCCTGGTTGCATCACCGCCTGGTATGGCAACTGCTCAGCACTTCACCCCACCTACATGTACAGACTACCTCAACTAGCCTGTACCCCTTCATACTGACTCGGTACCAGTACCCCCTGCATATTGCCTCATTATTGTTATTCTTATTGTTACTTTTTATTGTTCATTTTTATTTTAGTCTACTTGGTAAATATTTTCTTCTTCTTGAACTGCACTGTTGGTAAAGGGTGTGTCAGTAAAGTCTATGCTTGCTGTATTCAGCGCATGTGACAAATAAAGTTTGATTTGATTCTAGGCCTTGTCTGATAAAGGATGCCGTAGTTGTCTCCAATGCAGATAAATGACAACAAACTGTAGACAATGTGTATAACATGTTGAGTTATTAGGCTTGGGTTGTGGGCTATACTCGGACTTGTCTCAGGATGGTAAGTTGGTGGTTGAAGATATCCCTCTAGTGGTGCGGGGGCTGTGCTTTGGCAAAGTGGGTGGGGTTATATCCTTCCTGTTTGGCCCTGTCCGGGGGTGTCTCAGCCTCCAGTATTTATGCTGCAGTAGTTTATGTGTCGGGGGGCTAGGGTCAGTTTGTTGTATCTGGAGTACTTCTCCTGTTCTATCCGGTGTCCTGTGTGAATTTAAGTATGTTCTCTCTAATTCTCTCTTTCTCTCTTTCTTTCTCTCTCTCGGAGGACCTGAGCCCTAGGACCATGCCTCAGGACTACCTGACATGATGACTCCTTGCTGTCCCCAGTCCACCTGGCCGTGCTGCTGCTCCTGTTTCAACTGTTCTGCCTGTGATCATTATTATTTGATCATGCTGGTCATTTATGAACATTTGAACATCTTGGCCATGTTCTGTTATAATCTCCACCCGGCACAGCCAGAAGAGGACTGGCCACCCCACATAGCCTGGTTCCTCTCTAGGTTTCTTCCTAGGTTTTGGCCTTTCTAGGGAGTTTTTCCTAGCCACCGTGCTTCTACACCTGCATTGCTTGCTGTTTGGGGTTTTAGGCTGGGTTTCTTTATAGCACTTTGAGATATCAGCTGATGTACGAAGGGCTATATAAATAAATTTGATTTGATTTGAAGGTGCTACAGAGGGTAGTGCGAATGGCCCAGTACATCACTGGGGCCAAGCTCCCTACCATCCAGGACCTATATAATAGGCAGTGTCAGAGGAAAGCCCATAAAATTGTCAGAGACTCCAGTCACCCAAGTTATAGACTGTTTTCTCTGCTACCTCACGTCAAGCGGTAACGGAGCGCCAAGTCTAGGACTAAAAGGCTCCTCAACAGCTTCTACCCCCAAGCAATAAGACTGCTGAACAATTCATAAAATCGCCACTCTACACCGCTGTTTGTTTGTTACCTATGCATAGTCACTTCGCCCCCACCTACATGTACAGACTACCTCAACTAGCCTGTACCCCCTCATACTGACTCGGTACCAGTACCCCCTGCATATTGCCTCATTATTGTTATTCTTATTGTGTTACTTTTTATTGTTACTTTTTATTTTAGTCTACTTGGTAAATATTTTCTTCTTCTTGAACTGCACTGTTGGTAAAGGGTGTGTCAGTAAAGTCTATGCTTGCTGTATTCAGCGCATGTGACAAATAAAGTTTGATTTGATTTGATTCTAGGCCTTGTCTGATAAAGGATGCCGTAGCTGTCTCCAATGCAGATAAATGACAACAAACTGTAGACAATGTGTATAACATGTTGAGTTATTAAGCTTTCTAAATGAAGTCATGTCTCCATATTAGCCCTATTTCTTAATGAAGGCCAATGTATCTGTCTTTCTGTTCTCATACTTGACAAACTGCAGCGATGTTGCTAACAAGGGCTAGACAGCACTGATCCAGTGCATTACAGACCACTGAGTGCTGAGATTACTGCTTTCAGACCAGAGAGAGACGCAGTGTGAGGCAAAGAAGACTCAGCTGTCCCTGTCACTCAGGCTGCTGCAGCTCCCTTCTCCTGTGGAGGATGTCACATACCTCAACCCAGCCAAAGACGCAGGCAGAGCCAGAGGGGCAACAGAAAGGTAGATGTATGAATAAACCTCAGGAGGCATTTTGTTGTACAATTGTTGTATTGTGGTATTATACACGTATTGTAGATGTGTAGTGGTAGATTAGTGGTGTAATAATGTGTTTGTGATGTAATTTAAACAAACCGTGTTTGAACCCCATGAAGTAAACTAATGTGGATCCTAAAAATATATATATATTTTGTCTTACGTCAGATCGAGATTCGTGTAGTAGCAGTGGCGACCCGTCAACTGTTTTGAGCCCCACATTTTTAGCAAAAAATAAATAAAATATTATCTTTCTTTTTTTGGGGGGGGCTTTCCTGTTTTGCGTGTTATTTTGGCATTAATACATGTCACATATCAGTTTGTAAACAATGTAAATAAATATATATATATATCATTGAGTTAATAAAGCCACATACAAACACATGGTCTCTTTTTTGTTTTCTTGAGTAAGGCAGCTCCAAAATGCAGGTGTTTCAGCCTAGCTTAGTGCTTTCTGTGGTAGTGGGGTAAGTCAGCAGAAAATACCATGATTGGCTCACTGTTCTGTCACTCAAGGAGACACTTCGTCACCACCAAGTCTAAGTGTGGAGCTAGAAAATTATAGCCCCTTGTTTTTATTTGAACCTTTATTTAACTAGGTGAGTCAGTTAAGAACAAATTCTTATTTACAATGACTGCTTACTCCGGCCAAACCAGGACGACGCTTGGATAATTGTGTGCCGCCCTATTGTGATACAGCCTGGATTCAAACCAGGGACTGTAGTGACGCCTCTTGCATTGAGATGCAGTGCCTTTAGAACGCTGTGCCACTCGGGAGCCATCTATGCTTCCACAGAGCTACATTAAAAGTGCCCATCCAAGAAGGCTGGTTATTGGCCACAAATAAAATGACGTCAAATCACATATGTACAGTAGTGCTCATCGGCCATTGGACATAAACATTACACCACAAGTTGGAAATCACAAATTCAACAATGAGCGGTTTGGAAGGAATCAGTGACAGTGGCTAACAGCAAGCATTACAAAGCAATCACTAGCCTGCTATTCAGTGGAGTGGCTGTGTGGTCACAAATCTGGGTCTCTTTTCCAAATTTAAAATGATAAATATTCAACATTGGCCATGCTGTCAATAAAGCCTGATTTGTGTCGTGCTCAAAACAGCTGTTAACTCGGAACTGCAAAAACTTGACTTCAGTGAGTTCAAGACAACTGGGAAGTCTGTAATAAACGAGCTCTGACTGGGAAAATAAGTTTTGAATGATCATCCAACTTGGAATTGTAAATCCAGCCTTTTTCTAGAGTTACAACCTGAAGATCGATGACGTCATCATGATTCAACCTTGTTTTTTTCCGGGTTCCCAGGTGTTTTGAAAGCACCATAAATCCAGAGTATGCCAGACTTTAATGACAAAATTTTCCCATGAAGGACCGCCGCTCCACAGCACAACAAGGTGAGTCCAAAAATGTATTGTATGCTGCTGCATAAATGATGTAATATGCCAGGGAGATATGTATACTGTAGCTAAGAAATTAATACTAAGTGTATGTTGTGTAGTAAGATGTTAGTAGTCCATGTGCCTCACCATAATAATTTGATCAATTTACCCCTCTTATTTTTGCCTACTTTTCTGACTTGGTGGTGTATATGTAGCCTATAACCTGTTTTAGAGAAATCTAATCATCAAATATTGTAAGAGCTTTCATTGTCTGCTTATATGCCCTCTTTATCCTACAGTTCTGACTTGGTGTACATGGAGAACACTGTAAGAACGGCCCATGTTCTGAATTCTGTCGCTGTACATTTCAAAAGTGCTAAACAAATAGTCATATTGACTACGTCTGTCCTAGCTCGCTCATTAATGTCTTAATCGAAATTACAGATTGCCTCTTATCAGCTTGTCATCCCCTTATGTCATAGTTTGTAAATCTCAATTGTTTAAGCAAATCAGCCATATCAGCTATGATTTTTTTAAAAGGCAGTAAATGAGGCTGAATGAACTGTTTCGCTGCCAGACAAAGCTCCGCTGATAGCCAGGTGTAGCAGTGGTAAGATGTCGGGACTGCTGTTGGGACAGCTTTATGGAGGCCCTAACAGTTTGTGGGCACCGTTTGTCAACGTTAGAGTGCAATTAATATATTGTTTAGTGTTGTGTTGTGTAGTGGATTTGCTGGCATGCATCCCACTTGTTTTTTATTTTTGCCCCACCAAAATGCTAAAATCACCACTGCATAGGAGGGACGCCATCTGACGTAAAACAAGGCCTCATGAGGTACAATACATGTACTATACTTTTTCTATTAACTTATTTATATACTGTCGACATAACCAACTTCAGTAGAGGTTGTTTTTTTTCTCCAAGGGAATGCTGTATCACTCTCACATCACATCCCCCCACTGTACATGTACTTCCACTGTAGCTGGAAATAGTCCCCTGCTGTATTTTTTATTTACGTCTCTGAATACTTTTTATATCCTTCAGTCAGTTCAGGTCAGATGCAGTAGAATGGGTCAGACAGCAGCTGCCTGTTCTAGTGCCCAGAAGAGCTGTAGAGAGAAGGCATTCAATTCCACCTCTGGTCACGCTGTGTGTTAGACTAAGTAGTTAGCGCCTTAGTCAGTGAGCATCTGTCAATCCACAGGGTCAACTCAAAACTTTGACTCATCTCAAAGCTCTGGGTCTCAATAACGAGCTGTTGCATTCACAGTGAAGACCAAGGCCCCGCCCCTCCCAGTTAGGCTGTAGATATGTTGTCTAAAGTGGCTTTGACTGGACAAATAAAAGAAGATACCTGATGGGCATCCAACATATCACCTATCCTGTGTTTTTCAGGTCAGTGCAGATGAAGGAAAGCAGGGGTGAGACTAGGAGAGACATGCAAGACTACAAAGATTGAGGGAAACTGTTGGAAAAATGGAGATGGCTTGACACCACAAACCACAACAGGGTAATGTCATATCAGCTTGATTGGTGCCTGATCTAACCTTTAGTTCTCATGCTGAGCTCACTCTAGAAGTATGTCATGAGTAACACGTAATCATTTTTTCTTCAGGATATCATCACATCGAGGGCTCAGTTGCTATGTTTTTTATTTATGGTGCGTATTTATTTAGGGTTGGTGGTGGAAAAGCAGGTCAACGGTTTGATTCCCTTCCCATTAAATCCAGTGGCCCATTCTGGCTTTGACCCTGTTCCAGACACCAAACAGCCCTGTGACCAGGGTCAATTAACACATGATCTCAGTCAGAGAGTCTCCTGCATACAGTCAGTATGCAGTACCCTCACCTGAACTATCAGTACCAGTCTCCCCAGGCGGCTTATGTATCAAGCATCTCAGAGAAGGAGTACTGATTTAGAATGAGGTCCTTCCTGTCCATATTATAATCACATTAAGTATCATCTAAAGTGCAAATTGGATCCTAGATTAGCACTCCTACTCTGAAATAACCTAGAGCTCACTTCCCCCTGCAAGAGTGTCCCCACTGACATCACCCCCAAACCAGTCAACATTGGCGATCACCTCCCATTAGCCCTTAGGTGGGAAGGTAGTTGGGGTTTTCTCTTGATTTCTCTTCCCTCTCTACCCCAGCCCCTTCTCTTCCTCATAGTTGTATCTATTTCTCTCTGATACATTTACTGAACAGGTGCTCCTTTCTGAAGGGATCACTTAGGTATATTTAGATTTTGAAACCTGAGAGCGCTTCCCTCTGATTGGCTGTTTGGACCACATGATAACCGGGGTGCCGCTGCACCTGTGAGCTGTCGCCCATCGTCTCTGTGGAGGGAAGTTGGGGAGGCTCTTTGGTGGCTTGGGAAACGATTTGACTATAAAGTAAACTGGTAAGCAAAAAAAATTATCTGAACATATTTCTTTCCTTTCTTCCTACCGCTGCAGCACACCCTCTGCATGGCCTTTGTTTGGGACTTTTGGGTCTTTGGGTCTTCTGCTGCTCCAGTGGATTGTTTGGGGATAGTTAATCAAGGAATAAGCCCAGGTCTGTGTCCTGGTTGAAGGAGTCTCAGAGTAGTGGACCTCCAGAGACCAAAAGGGCTGTCAATGGAACAATGGAACACCCACAAGTTGGTTGCATTTTCCCCAACCTCTTCTGCTTCTGGCTTCAAGTCATTGTTGATGGAAATCTTTTATTATGTGAAGAGTTTGGGAGTGGAGCGCTAAAAAAGGGTAGTTAGTACAGCGGTCCTATATTTAACCTGCAGCCTCAGAAGGCATTGGAGCGCCGTTAGCTAAACAAAGCCAGCCAATCAGGCAGAGAGGTGTTAGCTTACATGACAAATAGCTGGAGCGATATGAGGACAGCTGTGCCAACCCTTCAGCCAGGAGGCGCAGGACTGCTCTAGAGGGGGTTTTGGGTGTCAAACCCTCAACAAAGCCTATAGGCCTGTGAAAAGCAGTCCAGTGCAACTTGGCCCGTGGTCACACCTTTTAGCTCTACCTGATCTTTATCCGACTGGGAATTTTGAATAGTATTTGTTTTTTTTGTCTGGGTTTGAAGGCAAAACGCAAAGTGGAATATCAGTTTGGGGCTCTAGTGGACGGCAAGTCAGCAGCTTCCTTTACTCTAAGGTCGCTGGAAATACTACAGGAATCTTAACTGGGGTACAGCATGTTGCATTGGTTGGCATTCTGGCATTATTGTGTGTACATGTTACAATCAAATCAAAGTTTATTTGTTGCATACACAGATTAGCAGATGTTAAAGCAGGTGCAGCGAAATGCTTGGTTTCTAGCTCCAGCAGTGCAGCAAATGTCTAACAGTATAATACTAATACACAAATAATCCCAAAACAAAACAATGACAAAAGAAGAAACAAGAGATTAAGAAATATCAGAATATCATGTTACACACTTTGTGTGACAGACTTTGTTAGAGGGTTTTGTCCATATTCTGTCTTTGACTTTGGTGGTTTGGCTTAAAAAGCCACTGCAAGGCAGATTCTTAAAATATTTATGCTAATGTTGTCCTTCAGCCTCTGGTAAAGACACATTGTGTACCATAGTTTACTGGGAGGTGCTTCATTGAGAAATCAAATGATTGTTGTGTGTTTCAGGTAGACAACCCCTAAAACTGCATCATCATGGATGAGAATGAAGAATTTGAGGACGAGTTTGAGGAAGAGGAGATTTTTGAGGAAGAGGTAAGTAAATATTTTCTCACAAGATCGACACAACATACCATAGTTGTCTTCTGCATTTAACCCAACCTCTTTGAATCAGAGGGGTGCGGGGTTAGGCCTTGTGGTCCCTCCAAACTGGTCTTGGGGTCAATTCTATTCCAAATCAGTCAAGGAAAATTGGAAATGGAATCAGAATGTCAGTTTACTTACTTCCTGACTTGACCTGATTGTCATGGAATTGGCACCTCGACCCTGTTCCAAACCCTCTATGTTCTTAGGTCAGAGTTATATGGCTCCACTGGGCTTCTCTGGCCCCTGTACTGGTGGGTCTGCAAATTCAGTGGCCAGCTTTACTCAGTCCCTATGAATAGTAAACTTACTTTTGATACCACCCCAGTCAGCAATTCAGGAGGCCAGGCATCTCTGAGCTGTGAGGAGGGTTAGATCCTGTTTCAGTAGAACACCCATCTCCTTATATGCTAGCTAGCTAGAGACATGGCCCTGGCCAACACTGTACAGACCAGAGAACTGTAAATCAGACCACCCATTAAAATCAAAACCCCTGCCACTTTCCTCTTTTCCTGGACATTTTAAAGCCCAGTTATGAGTATAAAAAGCAATCACACCATTTTGTTTACAAGGACCATTGCACTTAAAGGCCCAGCGCAGTCAAAAATGATATATATATATATATATGTTCACAGAATGAGGTTGGAATAATACTGTGAAATTGTTTAAATTATGATAGTGCCCCTTTAGTGTAAAAGCTGTTTGAAAATACCGCCTGAAATTTCTGTCTGCTTTGGTGGGATAAAGTTGATCTCCTGTTGATGTCACCAGGCATCGGTAAATTAGTTAAATCATCAATAATAATGTCAGTTCTTAACCTCTTTGCCAATAAATTTTCAGTTTCGCCTCCCCACTCAGTCCTAGCGCAATTCTTGCTTGAGAAATGTCTCTTTGCTAGGAATTATATATATATATATATTCACCTTTTTAAGTTAAATCAATCACAGTAAGGCACTTAATTGTTACCCAGAAATGATTTGATTTTGAAACTAAAATATAGATATAGATAAAAAACTGTTTTAAGCAATGCAAAGTTCAAATTGGGAAAACTTCTCCTTTAAAGCTACATAACTTTTTGGGCAACCAGACCAAATTCACATAGAAATGTGAGCTACAGATATGTCATTCTCATTGAAAGCAGGTCTAAGAAGCAGTAGATCTGTTCTATGTGCGCTATCTCTATGCTTCCCATTCTTAAGCTTCATTTTTGTGTCCTTTACTTTCGGTTTTGAACACCAGCTTCAAACAGCTGAACATAAAATATTTGTGGTTATTGAAAACATATTTCACAGCAGTTTCGATGTTTCAAAGATACTCTACGCAATGACTGCTTGTTTTGTCAGATAAACTGAAATTAGGCGAGCTATTAGAATTTTAGAAACCAGGAAATGGCAGAGCAGTTTCTGAATATTGCACCTTTAACTTGGTAGTTGATACATGTAGTATAAGTACACTTTACCTGACCAACCACCTTATCCTAAAGACTCCCAGACAGCTATGGGCTTTGATGGTAGGAGCACACTGATGTAATAGGTCTAGTTGTTACACAACAGCCAGTGTGAAGACATTGCTGACATTCCTGCAGATACTGTAAATTCACATTAGGTTACACTGCACCGCAGATGCCTCAATGGAAGATTCTTAATCTAGAACATTTCTTACACCATTGGTGTAAAAGGTGTAGTAATGTTGTGATGTTCCATTCATAAGAATGATGGATTGATGGAAGGCCTGCAAGCTTGGGGAGCCGCCATTTTGTTGGAAGTGACCAAAGTTTTTTGTTAGATACTGTAGATAGTATCAGTGAGATAATACTGTGCCTTTCTGCAAGAATGTGCAATAAAATATATTTTGAGCCGTTTAGCTGGCAGTTCTGGCCATTGTGTAGTATCACCATAATCCATATAGTCTATCCAAGTTTTTAAAGAAGTATTTTTCTTCGTATTTCTTCGTGATGGTCCACTCTGTGCCAGAGCTTGAAAGTAGAAGACTAATAATGTAATATTTTATTTCCTGGTGAAATAGGATTTAAGTTAGGCTCGTATTTGTCTAAAAGTTAGCCTCGTATTCATCTAAACTTTATGTTGTTGATAACTTATAGGGGAATCGGAATCATTTCTTCTTATTGAAGATGTGGAAGAAACTTCTGATCTTTTATTGTTGCATTTGGAAATATAACCCCCCCCCCCCCCATGTTTTTGTTTTTGTATAATTGTTTGTTGATATTTCATTATGGATAGTAAGTGGTTATTAATATGGATGGTAAGTATTTAATATTCAGCATTTAACGAAAGCACTTCCTCAAAATAGTAATACATGGTTTTATAGCCTGGGTACCAGTCTCTTTAGCTAATCGTCTCCCTGTACTCCATGTCATGTGACAAAGACAAGGAGTGGCAAGAAGTGGAATGTTAGCTAAATAGACTGGTACTCAGCCTAATAGTCTTATGCTATGCTACTTTTCTCTCTTGACGTTAATCCAATTTGAGAACATTTCACAGTATATTGTTTTCCCAGTGTGAGAAACATTGACTCTAAGCTCTGAGCTGTGGCTGTTAAAAACTCTCTGGACAGCACAGCACTGGAGATACAAATTTAGCTGTGGACATCTATGGCAGACAGGCAGGCAGGGAGGGAGGGAGGGAGCGGGAGGATGGTGAGAAGGGTTGTGCTGCCTGTTTTAAATCACATGGCAGTATCACCAGTAGCCCAGGGTCTGCTAACTTCAATTTAGATTGTGCTTAGGAGGTAGATACAAGTCTTGAGAACTGACAGCCAACCTGCACCTAGCTAGAGGAGGAATGCAGATCTAGGCTCTGTAGCAGCTCTGTAGCAGCTCTGTAGCAGTAGGAGAATCTTAACCTGATCCAACTCCTTGCAAGATAGCACAAACAGATGTTGCATTTGAGATGTTTGAGATGACTGTTAGAGTTCAAGGTACTGTCACTTTCAACTCACAGGTCACTGGCTACAATTTAATCCTAGTTAAAGTTAGACACAGGCTATACAGGGAATATGTTTGGAATTATTTTAGTTTAGTACAGTATGCTGCTCCGATTGAAACTGATTGTAGGATTATTTATTAGTATAATCTCTAAATATTAAAAGAGTTTTATCTGTCTTGTTGATATTCACATTCATAACAGCTATTTATAACAAGAACAATGGACTTGTAAATGTAATAACCAACCTAAATAGCCAGTGAGGTCTTGTGAGGGTGTCTATGTTCCCAGGGATGGTCGGTCAGAGGGTTCTGTTGGTCAGACCTGGGTTCACTGCAAATACTATCTTTCACATTCTAATCTTTTGCCATTTTGCCATTTTGCAGCTGTTCTATTGTTTCCGTTGTGCCAGACTAGCTCTGTCAAGACCAGCTAAATTATTACAAATGATTTCAAATAGTATTTGAACCCAGGTCTGGTCATAGGGCTCTGTCAGGCAGATGCAGAAGGCAGGCAGTCAGGCAGACAGAGAGTCAGTCAGTCAGTTGCTATTATAGGCTCCTGCTCCTCTTTCCCCCTGGAATAGGGGCTTCATTACACTGTTCAGTAATCACAGCATATTCCAGGCTCCAAAAGGAAACCTTTAAAGTCACTGGTGGGATCTGGGATACATGGGACTTTATATTACATTATAGTGAATGTAATTACTATATAATTCTGGTAATTATCAAAGACTGTAGCTGAACTTTAAACGTTAGTGCAGAATATTTGACTTAGCTACTATAACCAGATAATTGACTTAGCTACTTTAACCAGATAATTGACTTAGCTACTATAACCAGATAATTGACTTAGCTACTATAACCAGATAATTGACTTAGCTACTATAACCAGATAATTGACTTAGCTACTATAACCAGATAATTGACTTAGCTACTATAACCAGATAATTGTGGCAACAGTGCAGATGAGTATTAAGTCAGTATAATTATTACTGTTTGTCAGTGTTGTTTCCCGTATAAAAGGCTAACTGACTGTGTCAGTGACAGTGGTGTGATGTACTTATGTAAAAAATATTTGAAAGTACTACTTAAGTAGTTTTTTGTACTTTACTTAACTATTCATATTTTTGACTACTTTTACTTTTAATTCACTACATTCCTTTTTACTCCCTACATTTTCCTTGCCACCCAAAGTACTCGTTACATTTTCCTTGACACCCAAAGTACTCGTTACATTTTCCTTGACACCCAAAGTACTCGTTACATTTTCCTTGACACCCAAAGTACTCGTTACATTTTCCTTGCCACCCAAAGTACTCGTTACATTTTCCTTGCCACCCAAAGTACTCGTTACATTTTCCTTGCCACCCAAAGTACTCGTTACATTTTCCTTGCCACCCAAAGTACTCGTTACATTTTTCCTTGACACCCAAAGTACTCGTTACATTTTCCTTGCCACCCAAAGTACTCGTTACATTTTCCTTGCCACCCAAAGTACTCGTTACATTTTCCTTGCCACCCAAAGTACTCGTTACATTTTCCTTGCCACCCAAAGTACTCGTTACATTTTCCTTGCCACCCAAAGTACTCGTTACATTTTCCTTGCCACCCAAAGTACTCGTTACATTTTCCTTGCCACCCAAAGTACTCGTTACATTTTTAATGTCATATCAAGACAGAAAAATTGTCCAATTCACTCACGAATCAAAATAACATCCCTGGTCTGAGGAATTTGAAATCATTTATACTTTTACTTTTAATACTTTTAGACTTTTACTCAAGTAGTATTTTACTGGGTGACTTTAACTTTTACTTGAGTCATTTTCTATGAAGGTATTTTAACTTTTACTGAAGTATGACTATTGGGTACTTGTTCCACCACTGGCCAGAGATCAGGGTATTATTGCAGCAGAGCTGGGAGAAAAACTCAATGCAAAACATTTGTGATACAGTATGTCTTCCTTTTACTTGTAATGGCGATTTTGAAACCTGCGAATTGTTCCTATATTTATAGTATTTTGAGGAGACGGTGACTTCGACCACCTCTCACCAGACCACATCTCGGGCAGCAGCGGTAACTCAACAGGTAGAAGACAACAGTGAAATAAACAGCACCAGCAGTTCATCATGCTGGGTACTTGCATGCCATGAGGGTTATTCCACCAACGAAGGAAAGGCACTCTACAAGAAAGGATACTGTTTAAAAAGCCATGTGTTTGTGGCCCCGTGGATTATTAAACAAACTCCCTTGTTTAACAATAATTCACAATTTACTCAAGTCGAGGAATATTTTTTTTGCCATTCCAAAAGTGAGTTCCCAAACAAAAAGGCGATTGTTTGGGTAATTCACAAATCACGACTTCATGTTAATTGTCCTCAGATGGCCCTAAGGCTAGTGAGTGATAGATGAAATAGCCCTCATATAGCCCGGTGTTGCTAAGTGATGCATGCAGTCGGTCAACTGTGAAACTGTGTGTCTTGCTATGCCCAACACTGCTTTTGTCCACTGGCTCATTCATGGCCAGTCCCTTCTTTAATTTGCTCAGTCTCCTATAATTTCCTTCATTCAGTCTCCTTTCCTTTCATTTCCTTGGTTCAGACTCCTTTCATTTCCTTGGATCAGTCTCCTTTCCTTCATTCAGTCTCCTTTCCTTTCATTTGCTTTCAGTCTCCTCTCCTTTCATTTCCTTTGTTTCATTCAGTCTCCTTTCATTTCCTTTCTTTCAGTCTCCTTTCCTTCATTCATTCTCATTTACTTTCCTTCATTCAGTCCCTTTCCCTCAGTTCCTGTACTTTCCTGTACCCTTGATAATATGTCCTATCCTCTGTCCCTACAAGACCTTAACCAAGCCAACTCAATATTAGGAAGGTGTTCCTAGTATTTGGTATACTCAGTGTAGTTCTCTAATCATTCCCTGTAATGGGCCCAGTTTTTCAAAAGCTATCTATCTGGATTTTGCCTATTGGATAGGATTAAATTAATTGAAATACAATGAATAGAATGGACAAATAATTGACTTCAATGGGGACTCTCGTTCTATTCATTCGATTTCTATGCAGTTAATCCTATCCTATAGGGGAAATCCAGATAGATAACTTTTGAACAACTGGGCCCACATGATAGGGTGAAAAAACACCATTTGTAACTTAAGGTTCTCCTTTTTTTGTTCACCATTGTATTGAATTATTGCAAGTAAGTGCACTTGGTTGCAGAGTAGCATGAACTAGCCTAAGCCATTGTTGCTTTCACACACACGTGTCCTTTTTGTAAGAGTCTTATGATAGTCAAAATGTAATTCAAATTTGTTTTCGATGCTATAAATGTTATTATATACACGGCCTGTTCTAGCACTTGTTTACACATGTATTCATATTATACCTACCTAGTACTACTCTTCCATTGTTACAGTAGTCAGGATTCCATCTTGTTTCTGATCTCTCTGTATTGTGTCACTAGCCTTTGTAAGTGGATTGTAAGTTGTAAGTGGATGTATACCTCTGGCCTGGTTTCCTATCATTAAGGAACAACGGTCACGCAACTAACATCCTTTCTTCTATTTCCCAGCCTGGCGTTCCTGCGAGGAGAGTGGTCAGGAAGAAGGTTAAGGTGGACACCTCCAAGTTCATGACTCCTTACTTGGCCCACAGCCAGAAGATGCTGGACTTGTTCTCCTACGTAAGCAAGCCCAGGTCAACCAGGTCATGTTCATTAGGGCAAGACGTAGCAAAACGTTTTGAAACAGAAAGGGAAAGTTTGTGTTTCTTATTGTCCAAGTCCAACACCTTCTCTGTTTCTGTCAGTTTTTATCAGTTTATAGCATAATGAACACAACCCAGGTGAATGCTCCCCCCCCCCCCCCCCCCCCCCACTGTTGTTCTGGCTCACCAGAGTTGGATTATGATGTTATGATGTTCCTATGTGTCCCTAACAGAACAAGTACCGTCATGCCTATGACAAGGCTAAGGGGAAACCCTATGCCATCACGGCTGACACCCCTGAGATGATGAGGATCAAGAAGGCTCAGGAGCAGCTGTCTGAGGTATGGGGGCCTCCATTCTCTTCTATTCTGTCCACTTTTCTGATAGATATCATATATCTCAGTCTCAGTCAATAAAAAATAAAAAATGTGTTTAAACAACAACTTTATTTTATTTTCTAACACTTGACTCATTGCCCCTACCAGGTGAAGTACCGCATGGAGGGCAATAAGGTCAGGTGTACCAGTTTGTATGATGGGGAGGCTAGAGAGATCGCCCATGTCAAGCATGTCTCTGAGCTGATCAGCAAGGTACTGTACAGGGCAAAGTGGGATGAGACAAAGGACAGGTACCTGCTGCCCCCTGATGCCCCGGAACTTGTCCTGGCTGTGAAGAACGCTGCCAACTACAGCAAGGTATCGTCATACTGAACCCTACTCAGTCGTATGAGATTATAACAATATTTTATATGTAGATTACTCAATTAAGATGACATTTTACTCAAAAAAAGGTAGCTAACTTGGTAGCTAAAAAGGCAAGCTAACTTGTCATTTTATTTTTCTGTGTGATCAGAAACTGTACAGGGAGCAATGGGATGAGGACAAGACCATGTGCTATCCTTACAGCGATTCTCCAGAGCTGCGCAGGGTGGCCAAGGCACAGGAGGTCCTCAGTGATGTGAGTACAGCAACTACAAACATATATTGTATTGTCTTGTATTATATTCTTTACTTAACTACACTTTTACTAGTAATTACAACAAGTTAATATCAGTGTTATTAGATCAGTTGTATCAGAGATTAAGATAGTTATGTTTGACTTAACAACATTCATTTCTTACTCTGACTAACTATTTTCAATCATAAATATCCTCCTAAACAACAATATTCCCAGAACACAGTCTCTGCGTCAGTCAGTCAGTCCGTTGGCTGAGCCATGAGTGTGGTGGTTCTCTTTGTAATTAGAACAATGAATTGCTCACATCGCAGAAAGGCGCCTTACATCAATCACACTTCAGAAAAGTACAGTAACCACCCACCTTTTAAACCCTCTATTTGTTCTCTCTGAGCTTGTAGTTTTCTGTTACTCAGATGTCCCATATGGAACCATTTCCTTTGAGCAGATAAATAGGATGCAATTAAAATGGTCACTGCTTTCGCTCTTTTTTTAAAGTGAGCTTCAGGTTTCCACTGATCCAGTTCATTTGTTTATCCAATACCCTATCTCTGTGTCCAATAACCATGAAACTAGAGGTCCATCTCACCATTCTGTCCTGTTTTTCTCCTACTCTGTTCTGTTTCTCTCCTACTCTGTTAATCTCATCATTCAGTTCCTGTCACCATTCTGTTCATCTCAATATTCTGTTCATCTCAACCATCTGTTCATCTCACCATTCTGTTCTGTTTCAACCCTACTCGGCAGATCCTGTACAAGAAGGGGCATGCTGAGCGAACGGCAAAGTACACATCTCTGGCTGTCCCTAATGATATGGAGCTGGCCAAGAAAAATTTTGAACAGCGCAGTGACGTAAGTGCTTCACACACACACACACACACACACACACACACACACACACACACACACACACACACACACACACACACACACACACACACACACACACACACACACACACACACACACACACACACACACACACACACACACACACACACACACACACACACACACACACACACACACACACACACACACACACACACACACACACACACACACACACACACACACACACACACACACACACACACACACACACACACACACACACACACACACACACACACACACACACACACACACACACACACACACACACACACACACACACACACACACACACACACACACACACACACACACACACACACACACACACACACACACACACACACACACACACACACACACACACACACACACACACACACACACACACACACACACACACACACACACACACACACACACACACACACACACACACACACACACACACACACACACACACACACACACACACACACACACACACACACACACACACACACACACACACACACACACACACACACACACACACACACACACACACACACACACACACACACACACACACACACACACACACACACACACACACACACACACACACACACACACACACACACACACGACGATGGCTTCTCTGTCATTGTACCCATCAGTCACTTATCATCCTTGACAACATTATCATGTTGAACTGTATCATAGCCCTCAGCTATCGAGTCCTGACAGAGAGGGCAGGGGTGCTGTCAGTAACTGCTTGGCATGGGTGACGTCTCACACCCCTCCAAGTCCCTCTCCAAGCCCTGCCGTCCCCAGCCCTGCTGTCCCCAGCCCTGCCGTCCCCAGGCAAGCCGTCCCCAGCTCTGCTGTCCCCGGTCCTGCCGTCCCCAGCCCTGCCGTCCCCAGCTCTGCTGTCCCCAGCCCTGCCGTCCTTGTCCCTGGGACACAGAAAGGCATTACTGGCACCTGCTCCATGATATTACTGGAGGGCAGCAGCCCTGTTCTGGACACAGAAAGGCATAACTGGCACCTGCTCCATGATTTTACTGGAGGGCAGCAGCCCTGTTCTGGACACAGAAAGGCATAACTGGCACCTGCTCCATGATTTTACTGGAGGGCAGCAGCCCTGTTCTGGACACAGAAAGGCATAACTGGCACCTGCTCCATGATTTTACTGGAGGGCAGCAGCCCTGTTCTGGACACAGAAAGGCATAACTGGCACCTGCTCCATGATATTACTGGAGGGCAGCAGCCCTGTTCTGGACACAGAAAGGGAGCAACGTATCATTTTGTTTAGAATTATTTTTTAAGGAACATTTTGACTGATAATATTTGTTGTCTTTCTTGATTGTTTCATACCATATTTGTGCTGTAGTTATTGAGGCAAAGCTTTAGTTTTTCTTACTGTAGTTATTGAGGCAAAGCTTGAATTCTTATTACTGTAGTTATTGAGGCAAAGCTTGAATTCTTCTTACTGTAGTTATTGAGGCAAAGCTTGAATTCTTATTACTGTAGTTATTGAGGCAAAGCTTTAATTCTTCTTACTGTAGTTATTGAGGCAAAGCTTGAATTCTTCTTACTGTAGTTATTGAGGCAAAGCTTGAATTCTTATTACTGTAGTTATTGAGGCAAAGCTTTAATTCTTCTTACTGTAGTTATTGAGGCAAAGCTTGAATTCTTATTATTGTAGTTATTGAGGCAAAGCTTCAGGTCTTATTACTGTAGTTATTGAGGCAAAGCTTTAATTCTTCTTATTGTAGTTATTGAGGCAAAGCTTCAGTTCTTATTACTGTAGTTATTGAGGCAAAGCTTTAATTCTTCTTATTGTAGTTATTGAGGCAAAGCTTCAGTTCTTATTACTGTAGTTATTGAGGCAAAGCTTTAATTCTTCTTACTGTAGTTATTGAGGCAAAGCTTGAATTCTTCTTACTGTAGTTATTGAGGCAAAGCTTGAATTCTTCTTACTGTAGTTATTGAGGCAAAGCTTCAGTTCTTCTTATTCTAAATTACCCCAATGTCTGACTTTTCCTTGCCTTTATCTTGCAGCTCAAGTACCATGAGGACTACAACAAGAACGTCAAGGGCCACTGGTGTGAGACCCCCTACATTGAGGTGGCCGTTGCCAGGGTAGCTATGGACAACCTTAGCAATGTAAGAGCCCACTATCGTGTAGCATATGATTAGTTATTGGCATGGTGACATAACATTGTGTTCATCAAATCATAACACATTTAATATCTATATTTAATCCATTTGTCTTTTTTCATTTCAGAAAATGTACACGGCTGCGTATGAGGACATAAAAGACCAAATCAATTTTATGCAAACCGAGACGCCAGAATACAAACAGCACAAGAAGGCTGGTCACGCTGCTAGCTCGGTGAGTCTATAAGCCCTCAGAGGGACATAAAGGAGAACACACACACGACACACACACAAAAACACACTCACGTACACACACACACACATCAAACCAACTAGCTAATCAACCAACCAAACAGCCACCTACTGCTTCTCTCAGAGAAAGGAAGCAGGGTAAGTGAGTGTATTTTTATAGATCCATCTGATGCGGCAGCAGGCAGATAGACACACTGGGTTGACCTGTGACCTTGTCTGATCAGAGCGTCAGTCAAAACCATGATTCTTTTGTCACGCAGACATCAGGATGTGTCCACACATGTTCCGTACTCAGATAAATGACAAATAGTTGTCTTGTCAGACAGTAGTTGAAAGACATTCAGGCTATGCCGTAGCTAGTAACAAAACTCTAGCTTTCGTGAAGGAGTCACTGTTTCTTAGCACTTATCAATCAAATGTAAACACTCTTCACACCGCGGTTTCATTCACATACCAACGCATGCTGACATGTCAATCCAAAATCTGCTATGGTGATGAGTAATCGTATTAACCTTTCCATGAATCGCTGTATCACAGTAAAATTAACACATCATGTATTGACTTGTGCCCATTTTTCTCTCCTCAGATCAAATACAAGAAGGATTACGAGAACAGCAAATCGGTAGCTGACTACAACGTTCTCCCAGCCACAGACAACCCTCTGCTCAGGCAGCTGAGATACGCTGGCACCATCCTGAGTGACGTAAGTGTCTAAGTCGGGAGACTGAACCATTGGTCCAAACAGGTTTCATACTGAAATAGACAGAAGTTACAGGAAGCTAAACAATCACGTTTCTTCTATGAGAGGCAGTCATTAGTTACAGAAAACCATTCAGTATCCCATCCCATATTCTAGCTGATTACAACAGTTATCTTTCATCTCTGTTCTCAACAGTCGCTACTCGTGTTTCAAATTAGCTTGTATAGTGTTTATTAGTATACTTTTAGCTAGACAGTTGGCAGTTTGTTAGACAGGGTAACGGTTTTAACAGCAGATTCCTAGTTAAGTGGTAACGGTGAGTAATGGGGAACCCCCTTTAACTTAATCATCATATTACTGGGGATAATTCTGACAACGTGGATGCCTGTATACTATAGTTAACCGACTGGATTTGTAATATGACCCCAAGCACTACTTTAATGAGTCTACTTAGTTACTAGTCACTCACTATCAATTTGTGTTAAAAATTACTGTAGCTATTCACAGAACCTTATATTTGGATATAAGATCCTTTTGAAGAAGTTCATCGATTGAAAGCCAAACTGATTTGTATTTGAGATATATAACTCTAGTTTAGTGTCATTATTTTCTGTTCAACATTTCTCCTCTGATCACTACCTTTGCAGAAAGTCTACAAGGCCAGCTATGAGAAATCGAGGGGGTCAAGTATCAACTACTGTGACACGCCCAAGTTCAAGATGGACTCTGTTGTACAACAGTTCAGTGACGTGAGTATTCCCTTCACTGATGTTGTTGATAATGTTTTTAACGTTTTAATTGTTCAACAAATCATTGTACCGTAAGAATGGCAGCAACAAGCTTAACTGAACTTTCAAAGTGGATTTCCTTTATTCATTGTACAGTTGAAGTCTGAAGTTTACAGACACTTAGATCGGAGTCATTAAAACTCGTGTTTCAACCACTCCACAAATTTCTTGTTAACAAACTGTAGTTTTGGCAAGTCGGTCAGGACATCTACTCTGTGCATGACAATTTTTCCAACAATTCTTTACAGACAGATTATTTCACTCATAATTCACTGTATCACAATTCCAGTGGGTCAGAAGTTTACATACACTAAGTTGACTGTGCTTGCAAAATTCCATAAAATGATGTCATGGCTTTAGAAGCTTCTGATAAGCTAATTGACATCATTTGAGTCATTTGGAGGTGTACCTATGGATGTATTTCAAGGCCTACCTTCAAACTCAGTGACTCTGCTTGACATCACAGGAAAATCAAAAGAAATCAGCCAAGACCTCAGAAAAAGATTATAGATCTCCACAAGTCTGGTTCATCCTCGGGAGAAATGTTCAAACACCTGAAGGTACCACGTTCATCTGTACAAACAATAGTACGCAAGTATAAACACCATGGGACCACGCAGCTGTCATACCGCTCAGGAAGGAGACGCGTTCTGTCTCCTTGAGATTAACGTACTTTGGTGCGAAAAGTGCAAATCAATCCCAGAACAACAGCAAAGGACCTTGTGAAGATGCTGGAGGAAATAGGTACAGAAGTATCTATATCCACAGTAAAAAGAGTCCTATATCGACATAACCTGAAAGGCCGCTCAGCAAGGAAGAAGCCACTGCTCCAAAACCGCCATAAAAAAGCCAGACAACGGTTTGCAACTGCACATGGGGACAAAGATCATACTTTTTGGAGAAATGTCCTCTGTTCTGATGAAACAAAAATAGAACTGATTGGCCATAATGACCATCGTCATGTTTGGAGGAAAAAGGGGGAGGCTTTCAAGCCGAAGAACACCATCCCAACCGTGAAGCACGGGGTGGCAGCATCATGTTGTGGGGGTGCTTTGCTGCAGGAGGGACTGGTGCACTTCAAAAAATAGATGGTATCATGAGGGAGAAAAATTATGTGGATATATTGAAGCAACATCTCAAGACATCAGTCAGGAAGTTAAAGCTTGGTCACAAATGGGTCTTCCAAATGGACAATGACCCCAAGCATACTTCCAAAGTTGTGGCAAAATGGCTTAAGGACAACAGGGTCAAGGTATTGGAGTGGCCATCACAAAGCCCTGACCTCAATCCCATAGAAAATTTGTGGGCAGAACTGAAAAAGCATGTGCGAGAAAGGAGGCCTACAAACCTGACTCCAGCTCTGTCAGGAGGAATGGTCCAAAATTCACCCAACTTATTGTGGAAAGCTTGTGGAAGGCTACCCGAAACGTTTGACCCAAGTTAAACAATTTAAAGGCAATGCTACCAAATACTAATTGAGTGTATGTAAACTTTTGTCCCACTTGGAATGTGATAAAAGAAATAAAAGCTGAAAGAAATAATTCTCTCTACTATTATTCTGACATTTCACATTCTTAAAATAAAGTGGTTATCCTAACTGACCTAAGACAGGGAATGTTTACTAAGATTAAATGTCAGGAATTTTGAAAACTGAGTTTAAATGTATTTGGCTAAGGTGTATGTACATTTCCGACTTCAACTGTATTGTTTGAGGCAAATGGATCTTACATGGATTCATGTGTACTTCTTCTGTCCCCCCTCACAGGCACATTATAAAGACAAGTATGAGAATGAGGTGAAGGGCCACTATATTGGCAGCTATGAGGATATCTACACACAACACTGCAAGAAAATGGAGGAGATCAAGAGCGAAGTAAGTGGTGGTTTTGTCTTGTTTTCTTCTCTATTACATGGATAAGAGTAAGACATTGGTTTTGTCTTGTTTGTCATTTGGGATGCACACATTGTATTTTTACTGTACGACAGGTCTGAATGATTAGAAAGTAAGTCTTTTCTTTTGTCTTTTCAGCAAAACTACAAAGCTGATTATGAGGACATCAAGACAAGATGTTTCTATCCTCAAACCATGTCACCAGAATATGAAGCTCATAAGAAAGTTGCCCAGTGTAAAGATGTAAGGAAATGGTGGAAATTAGAACCAGTCAGTTGCAGTATGATGAGCATGGACAAGACCTTTCCATTGAACATTAGATTGACAGAATTATTTGATTTTGGTTAATACTGTCTTCATTTTGTTCTTGGTATTGATATGATATGTTTAAGCAATAATGCACGAGGGGGTGAGGTATATGGCCAATATACCATGGCCAAGGGCTGTTCTTGTGCACAATGCAACGCGGAGTGCCTGGATACAGCCCTTAGCAGTGATATATTGGTCATATACCACAAACACCTGAGGTGCTTTATTGCTATTATAAACTACTTACCAACATATTTAGAGCAGTAAAATTAACCGTTTTGTCATACCTGTGGTATACGGTCTGATATACCATGGCTGTCAGTCAATCAGCATTCAGGGCTCGAACCATCCAGTTTATAAATGACATCTTTCATGTGTGTTGTTTCATTTTGCAGAAAGTGTACCGGCAACATCCGGGTACGGTGAAGTTTACGCAAGTGACAGACTCGCCTGTTCAAGTGCAAGCTGCCATCAACGCCAAACAGCTGAGTGACGTATGTATTCAACTTTTACTACAGACCAGACGATTATTAAGTTCAATATTAACTAGTTACGCTATAGAATTACAATTACATCTGTCTGTCTAGCTTAGAAAATAGGTATGTTGACCTCAGTGGGACAACCTGTTTAAAATATGTGACATCATTTTGTTAGAGTTTATGAACAAAGGCTGGAAAAGAGATGTCGGTTGAGCCGTTGCCATGACACTAAAGGTTCTTGATAGCTGTTGCTTGAAAATGTGCTCATTCATCTACACAGCACTTTTTGTGTTTGTTTATTTAACTTAAGTTAAGTTAAGAACACATTCTTATTTACAATGACAGCCTACCCCGGCCAAACCCGGACAACGCTGGATCAATTGTGCTCCGCTCTTATGGGACTCCCAATCACATCCAGTTGTGATACAGCCTGGATTCGAAACAGGGTGTCTGTAGTGACACCTCTAGCATTGCCAAGTCACAGTTGTAAATGAGAACTTGTTCTCAACTGGCCTACCTGGTTAAATAAAGGTGAAATAAAAATAAAATAAAAAACTGAGATGCTGTGCCTTAGACCACTGCGCCACTCTGGAGCCCCACATAACCCAGCTGTCTTCCTGCAAACGCCATGGAAACCAGAGAGCCCTATCTCTCTCTCTGTAGTATTAATAGCAACATGCGTTCAGTCTGATGAAAATAACCCCTAGTCTCATGAGAGGAGGGGGGGCTGACAGTTGAGACAACGCTTGGCTTCCTACTCCTCACAGACAGGCAGCACTGCCCTCTAGTGGTGTGAAACAACCCCGGTAGTACTCATCTAGTTCACAAGGAGTCACTATAGCTCTACTCAGCTCTATGCACTGCCAACAGTACATTTTACCTGACTGTGCTGTATTTTCATGTGTATTCATGTGGTTCTTCCTCTGTTTTCCAGCTCAACTATCACGCAGCGTATGAGTTGGATAAGTTTAAGTGTGCCCTGCCCCCAGACTACCCCTTCTTCATCCAGTCCAGAGCCAATGCATATAACCTTAGTGATGTAAGTGCAATTCTGTTGATGATAATGTTGGTCATGTTCTGTTGGTGATTATGTAGAACATTTTATTTTTGTGATAATGTTCTGTTGATGATAATGCAGTTAATGTTCTGTTGATGATACTGTAGATAAGGTTTTTAATTTAATTTGTTATAAGGTGATTAGAAAATTCTGTGCTTGTATTGACATAATTTCACAGTCATTGTATTCGGTTATTGTTGACCCTGATTGGATAAACCCTCCTGATCTTTAATTGTATGATACTAATATCCTAAATGTATTAATTCCCTCTGTGCAGAGTTGTTATAGGCATGAGTGGGAGAACGTGAAAGCCAAGCAGTTCGAGGTCAAGGGTGATGCTATCTCGATCCTTGCAGCCCGTGCCCACACAAACATAGCGAGTGATGTGAGTAGGCATGCACTGAAATTAACATCTACACATACATGTCATGTTATTGTTCATACTGATCATTGCTGACTGTTTCCTTTTGTATCCTGTGTAGTAAAGGCCTTGACATGCTCTTTGCCCTCAGGTCAAATACAAGAAGGAATTTGAGAAGAACAAGGGAAAGATGGTGGGAGCCCTCAGCATTCATGACGACCCCAAGATCCTACACTCCATGCACGTGGCCAAAATCCAGAGTGATGTATGTCATTTTCCTTCCCAAGGACTACAGATTAGACTACAAATTAGCTGTATATCATAATCTGGCACATTTACAAAAATGTTAGTTAAAGTACATTGTCCCTGTCAAATAAACCTAATAAAGTAAATTCCACTGAGTTTTGGTATAAAACAGAAAGATGAGGACTGTGTCTGTCAGTGTGAAAGGGCTATTAGGGCTCACTGTGACTCATCTCAACTTTATATTAAGTAAACACTTTTTTGTCATGGGGCGAATGTCGTGCCTCACCTTCTAATTCTCTCAAACTCTCTCCACAGCGCGAGTACAAGAAGAACTATGAGAAGACAAAAACCAAGTACATCACCACGCTGGACATGATGTCTAACACCCTGGCCAAGAAGTCCCAGGGTATCGCCAGCATGGCCGGCTACAGAACCATCCACAACCGCTACCTCCTTCCTCATGACGCCATGTCCCTGGACCTGGCCAAGAAGGCCAACATCATCCAGAGTGACGTAAGATTCATCTGATGGATTGATCAAATTGATTGATTGATTGGTCGAATAGATTAATTGATTTGTTTATTAATGTGTTCATTAATTGATTGGTTTGGTTTTATCCTAGTAAACATCTGGGGAAAAGGTTATAATAGCATTGTAGCATTATACACAGTGTAAATATAAGGAAAGTTATTCTCACACTACTTTATGACTCCTTCCTTCACTACAGAATGAATACCATTCAGACTACAACAACTCCACCAAGGGCTCTGGTTGGGTCGCCTTCGGCTCCATGGAAGTGGAGAAGGCCAAGAAAGCTGGAGATATCCTCAATGAGGTAGCTACCACTACACGATCTAGTTTAATATACCGGTCTAGTTGTCATAATGCAGTAAATACACAGGAAGCCGTACTCACCAGAGCTCTCACAATAGAAACACCATTAGTTGTAATATATTTTTCATTGTGTAAAGTCTTTTCTCGCCTTGACAATTTAAAAACACATGAAAATTGGTTTAATCTGCTTTGACATAATATTTGTACCCTTGATCCTCCACTTCAGAGAAAGTACCGTCAGCACCCAGACACTGTCCCCTTCACCTCCATCGCTGATCACCCCGTCATGATGCAGGCCCAGGTCAACCAGATAATGAGGAGTGATGTGAGTTTTATTGCATGATAGTATGGACATTGTGATCTGTCTTCATTCCCGAACACAGATTCATCTCAGAGCTGGATGAAAAAGCTATTTCAACTGAGCTTCTGTGTCGAGTAAACTGGGTAATTCATGAAGGTTACGTGCTGTATTCAACTTAGTACAAATCTGAAACTTTTTTTATATCAGTAATTCATTTCTGTGGATGGAAAACCTATTTTAGGGTTTGTGTAGCTACTAATTTGAATGAGTATTCTTCTTCCCTTGCAGCTTCACTACAAGAAGGGTCTTGAGGAGATCCACCAGAAGTACTCGCTGCCCCATAATGACCCCCAGTTCCTTCAGGCCAAATGCAATGCCTACAACATCAGCAAGGTATTGTTGACCAAGACTGATAACTTGTGCCTTATATTCATATTTCATTTAATGAATTATCAAATGTATTATCGTGTTATCGTCGCCTGCCCACTACTCTACAGTGTTTAGACATCTTTCCTCTCAATGCTGCTGTGCCTTCTTGGGTGTACGCTACATGCATTTACTGTGTTATATTAGTGTCTCATGGAAATAGTGTATTAATTTACCGTATTGGTTTATTTCAGAACTACTACAAGCAGAGCTGGGAGGAAACCATTGCAAAGGGCTACGACATGAGGCCAGATGCTATCTCTGTCATCCATGCTAAGCACGGCAGACACATTGCCAGTGATGTAAGTACACAATAAATTGCCAGGACAACATCAAATCAAATCAAATTTGTTTGGTCGCATACACATATTTAGCAGATATTTAGCGAAATGTTTGTGTTCCTAGCTCCAACAGTGCAGTAAAATCTAACAATACACAACAATACACACACATTTTAAACGTAAAATAATGGAATAAAAAAATATAGAAATATTAGGATGAGCAATGTCCGAAGTATAATTTTTTAGATATATATATATATATACAGTACTAGTCAACAGTTTGGACACACCTACTCATTCAAGGGTTTTTCTTTATTTTACTATTTTCAACATTGTAGAACTATGAAATAACACATATGGAATCATGTAGTAACCAAAAAGTGTTAAACAAATCAAAATATATTTTATATTTGAGATTCTTCAAATTAGCCACCCTTTGCCTTGATGACAGCTTTGCACACTCTTGGCATTCTCTCAACCAGCTTCATGAGGTAGTCACCTGGAATTTAAATTAACAGTGGTGCCTTGTTCAAAGTTAATTTTGGGAATTTCTTTCCTTCTTAATGCATTTGGGACAATCACTTATGTTGTGACAAGGTACAGTAGGGGTGGTATATACAGAAATTAGCCCTATTTGGTAAAATACCAAGTTCATATTATGGCAAGAGCAGCTCAAATAAGCAGAGAGAAACGACCGTCCATCAATACTTTAAGACATGAAGGTCAGTCAATCTAGAACATTTCAAGAAATTATATACTGTACATATGAAGTGGGTAAAACAGTATGTAAATATTATTTAGACTGTGACCAGCGTTCCATTATTAAAGTGCGCAGTGTTCCGTGACTATGTACATAGGGCAGCAGCCTCTACGGTGCATGGTAGAGTAACCAGGTGGTCACACTCTATTAAGTTCAGGGTAGGGTACTGGGAGGGGGCTATACAGTATGTAGTCCACATATAGGCTGCGTTGAATAGTGTCACATCTGATTATTATTTTACTTCTACCTTTCAGATCCAGTACAAGAAAGACTATGTGAAGGGAAAGGGCAAACAAATTGGCTGCCGCACTCTTCAGGACGACCCCTTACTGGTGCACTACATGGAGGTGGCCAGGTTGCAGAGTGACAAGAACTACAAGAAGGACTACCACAAGTCCAAGCTGAAGTTCCACTCTCCAGTTGACATGATGAGTGTTGTACATGCCAAGCACGCCTCCACAGTGCAGACCTTTGCTGGCTACAGGAAGATCCAGCACCACTACAGTCTTCTGCCTGGGGCCATGAACCTTGAGCTGGCTCGCACCATGAACACCAATGCCAGTGATGTAAGTAGTTTGACTCCTACACAGGGAAAGAACAAAAGGATTTCCCGCACTGGCCTGAAGGGCTAGTAGACTGTGATTTTCTACCAGCACAGGTTATATTCTACTAGCCCCAGTTTCATTCTACTAGCCCCGGTGACATTCTACTAGCCCCGGTTACATTCTGCTAGCCCCGGTTACATTCTGCTAGCCCCGGTGACATTCTACTAGCCCCAGTGACATTCTACTAGCCCCGGTTACATTCTACTAGCCCCGGTTACATTCTACTAGCCCCAGTGGCATTCTACTAGCCCCCGTGACATTCTACTAGCCCCGGTGACATTCTACTAGCCCCGGTGGCATTCTACTAGCCCACATTCTACTAGCCCCGGTGACATTCTACTAGCCCCGGTGACATTCTACTTGCCCCGGTGACATTTTTACTAGCCCAGGTGATATTCTACTAGCCCAGGTGATATTCTACTAGCCCAGGTGACATTCTACTAGCCCAGGTGATATTCTACTAGCCCAGGTGATATTCTACTAGCCCAGGTGACATTCTACTAGCCCAGGTGACATTCTACTAGCCCAGGTGACATTCTACTAGCCCAGGTGACATTCTACTAGCCCAGGTGACATTCTACTAGCCCAGGTGATATTCTACTAGCCCAGGTGATATTCTACTAGCCCAGGTGATATTCTACTAGCCCAGGTGATATTCTACTACTAATCTGTGCCATGCTGTATTTGAAAAGACAACATTTCACTTGCCTGGTGGGCTAGTTAGGCACATTTTCTACTAGCCTGATTTGAAAAAAACTTCAACGTGTAAGTTGTAATGCTGCATCTTTGGTTTTTACAGTAGTGGCAATTTGCAGCATTTCTCACATGGTTTCCTCCCCTTGCCGGATGCAGGTGAACTACAAAGCAGATTGGGAGAACTCTGTGAAGGGAACTGGCTGGATCCCCATCGGATCCATTCCTGTGGAGCTAGCCAAGCAGGCCGGGGCTGTTCTGGATGAGCACAAGTACAGGCAGCACCCTGAAAACTTTAAATTCACCAGCAAGATGGACGGCATGAATATGGAGCTGTGCAAGCATAACCAAAAGATCATGAATGTTGTGAGTAGTACTTACTTACTAGACAGGCCACCAATCAGATATCTAGTTGTCCATTGAATTGAATTTGTCTATTTAATGTGTTTTTTTTAAATGTCTTGTTTGTGTTGCACCAAATTGAATTGAACTGATCTGAACAAAACTGCTGATTGAAATATATGGTGTTATGATGTTCTTTTTTTGCAGCAAGAATATAAAGCCAGTGGAGAGAAGTTCCTGCACACTTACAATCTCCCTGCAGATGCACCAGAGTTTATGCAAGCCAAATACAATGCTGTCAACATCAGCAAGGTTGGTTAAATGTTGATCACTGTCCATACTATTATACAACTATGCTGTTATACACATTCAATACCCATATATATTAATTATCCATGCCATGTGCCTGTATTACTATATAGTTGGTAATATGATGAATGATCACAGAACTGTTAGCCATATTTGTAATTTTATCAGTAACTTACTATATAACCTGAATACAGTAGATTACCATAGAATGCACAGTAAAATACTGTAAATGTGTTTTACAGTATTAATTATGGTGCATTGTGGGAAAATGTTGTGGGCGGGGAAAGAGTCTCTGTTAATGAACATATTTTAAAGCGTCCCATGTAAGAGCCTATATTTGTTGCATCTGTGAGTGAGAATGCTGTACCTCCACAGAATACGGTAAAATACTGTATTTTAGGAATTCTACAAACCTTGTCCTGAAACTCGACAGTAACTTACTGGCCAATTGCTGCCAGTAATTTACTGTAATTCACAATACAGTACCATCTGACATTTCTGGAGTGCCAGAAACCTTTTGAACTCTATTGGGTGCAAGGTATTGTTGTTTCTCACTCATATTTTGAGGCGTGTTTTGTAAGAGGCTTTATTTTTTTGTACCCATTAGTGAGAGTGCCGTAACAATTTAAGTTACATGTGGTAGTAATTCCCTAACCATTAAATGTATATAGGGAACAGATCACGGTGGGAGGGGGTCTTAAACCTTTTAATGGTTGAATATTTACCCATGTCCATTTGATCTGTTTTGCCCTGTAATCACGGCCAGTTGGGAAGCCTTTGTTTAGGCCTCCAGTAATGCAGATGACATAACATACCTAGTACTCATTAATATGCTGTAATATGGAAATGCCTACGGCCAACCAGCTTGCTCTAATTGTCAACGGGTGTATTAGAGGCGAAGTCAGGTGCAGGAGAGTAGAGTGATGTAAACACGCGCACTTTTATTTTAGTTCCAAAAACGAGAGCACTACATAAATCAAATGCGTTCAAAACACTGAACATAACAAAAGTAAAGCGCGTAATAAAACACCACATTAACATGAAACAATTACACACAAAACATGATGGGAAACAGAGAGTTAAATACAAGTAGATTGATTGGGGAAATGAAAACCAGGTGTGTATGGAACAAGACAAAACAAATGGAGATATGAAAAATGGAGCGGCGATGGCTAGAAAGCCGGTGACTTCGATTGCCAAATGCCGCCCGAACAAGGAGAGGAGCCGACTTTGTGACAGTACCCCCCCCCCCCCCCCCCCCCCATTGACGCGCGGCTCCAGCCGACACCAGCCTCGAGGAAGACCCGGAGGACGAGGCGCAGGGTGATCCAGCCGGCGACGGGGAAACTCCCGCAGCAGTTCAAGATCCAAAACATCTGTAACCGGAACCCAGCACCTCTCCTCCGGCCCCTACCCCTTCCACTCCACGAGGTATAGAAGGCCCCCCCGCCCGATGCCTCGAATCCAGGATGGAATGAACGTTGTACGCCGGGGGACCTTCGATGTCCAAAGGGGGCGGAGGAACCTCCCGCACCTCAGATTCCTGGAGCGGACCAGCCACCACCGGCCTGAGGAGAGACACATGGACCGAGGGGTTAATACGATAATCAGAGGGAAGCTGTAATCTGTAACATACCTTGTTCACCCTCCTCAGGACTTTAAATGGCCCCACAAACCACGGACCCAGCTTCCGGCAGGGCAGGCGGAGGGGCAGGCGGAGGGGCAGGTTACGGGTCGATAGCGAGACCCGGTGCGAACACCGGGGTCTCACTGCGGTGACGGTCCGCGCTGGCTTTCTGGCAACGCGCGGCTCGCTGGAGATGGACGCGGGCGGCCTCCCATGTCTCCTCTGCGCACCTAAACCAGTCGTCCACCGCAGGAGTCTCGGTCTGACCCTGATGCCACGGTGCCAGAACCGGCTGGTAACACAATACGCACTGAAAGGGGGAGAGGTTAGAGGAGGAGTGGCGAAGCGAGTTCTGTGCCATCTCGGCCCTAACCCTAGACACTGTCGTTCGTGAAAACCCCAGGAGGATGGCTGTTTCTGAGATACTGGAACCGACGCACCTGGCACCGACGATCATACCACGCTCAAAGTCGCTTAGGTCACTCGTTTTGCCCATTCTAATGTTCAATCAAACAGTAACTAAATGCCTGCTTTATCTAGCAAGCCACGGCCACCTGACTCACTGTCTGTAGGAGCGAACGATTTTCATGTACTGGGTGGTGTACCTAATAAACTGGCTACTGAGTGTGTATATAATTTTGAATGCTTTTAAATACACTTAATGTACACATATTCATTGACCATTTTGCATTAATTGAAATGTGCTCATGACTGTAAGTAATGTGTTTATTTCTCGTTCTCCTCATCACAGAACTATTACACATACGCTCACCGTCAAGACATTCTCAAAGGACATCAGGTGAAGGCAGATGCCATCCCCATCCTCGCTGCCAGGGCCTGCACTAATATTGCCAGCAATGTACGTATGAATTGGAAGGAAGTGGAAGAATTGGAAGGAATTGGAAATCTGTATTTGGGTTTATTGGTCATAATTGACCATAATCATGACATGTTATTCGTGGTACTTACATTCATCATTGTATTTCCTGTACAGTACAAGTATAAGCTGGCGTACGAGAAGGGAAGAGGCAAGCATGTCGGCTTCCGCAATGTTAAGGACGACCCCTTGCTGGTGCACTACATGGAGGTGGCTAAAATGCAGAGTGAGCAGAACTACAAGAAAGACTACCACAAGTCAAAGCTGAAGTATCACTCTCCAGTTGACATGATGAGTCTTGTGCATGCTAAGCACGCCTCCGCAGCACAGACCTTTGCTGGCTACAGGAAGAGCCTTCACAACTACACTCTTCTCCCTGAGGCTATGCCTATTCAGCTGGCTCACACCATGATGGAGATCCAGAGCAACGTGAGTTCATTTCAATACCTGATACCTGCCCTGATATCTGTCCTGTCCTGATACCTGTCCTGATACCTTCCTGTCCTGTCCTGATACCTGTACTTATACCTGTCCAGTCCTTATACCAGTCCTGATACCTACATGTCCTGTCCTGATACCTACCCTGATACCTGTTCTTAATACCAGTTGTGATACATTTCCTGTTTCCCTGTGTGTCTCTACAGAACGCCTACAAGTCCGACTACAACAACATGTACAAAGGTTCTGGCTGGGTTCCTATTGGCTCTATGCAGGTAGAGTTGGCTAAGACAGCCATGGCAGCCCGAGATGAGCAAGGCTACCGTGTGCACCCCAGCACCCTGAAGTTCACCAGTCTGACTGGCCAGATGAGCATGGCCCTTGCCATGACCAACACCAAGCTACTTGATGATGTAAGAAAAAAAAGAATCGTTTATTAGGATCAAATGTGAGTATTTATTCCCTAATATGGATGTTGAATGTGATTACCTGGTTCTGTCTCTCTTTGAAGGCTTCATACAGAGCATCTGGTGAGAAGTTCAAGCACACCTACAACCTGCCTGCAGACAGCCCCCAGTTCCTCCAGGCCAAGTGCAACGCTCAGACCATGAGCGAGGTCAGTACACACACACACTCACACAACCACACAAGCACACGCACACACACAGACACATACATACACTCACACACAGACACATACATACACTCACACACACATACATACACTCACACAAAACACACACACAAACACACAAACACAGTCTCAATTTCTCTTGCATTTTAAAGATGTACAAGTTTTGCGATGTTTGACTGTGTTTGACTGGTTTCTTTGTTTCCTTCTAGTCTCACTACAAGCACAAGTGGGTGGAAGATATTGCCAAAGGATACGACATGAAGCCAGATGCTATCTCTGTCATCCATGCTAAGCACGGCAGACATATTGCCAGTGATGTAAGGACACAATAAAATAGTTTTTCTAAAGTGATCTACCTGGATTTCACCTATCAGATTAAACACATAGAAATAGAATGAATACAACGGACGAATCATCAATGTTATTATTTTAACCTTTATTTAACTAGGCAAATCAATTCAAAACAAAGTCTTATTTACAATGACAGCCTACCAAAAGGGCAAAAGGCATCTTGTGGTGACCGGTGTTTGGATAAAAAATAAGAATGTAGGACAAAACACACATCAAGCATTCTTCTTACCGAACCACATGGCCTTTGTTTTAGAGGTGTTCAGAACAAGGATAAGGGCAGAGAAAGTTTGTTGGACACTAAGAAAGCTTTGTTGTAGAGCGTTTACCAAAGAATCAGAGGAAGTGCTAGCTAAGTATAATACTGTATCATCTACATATAAATGGATGAGAGAGCTTCCTACTGCCTGAGCTATGTTGTTGATGTAAATTGAGAAGAGCGTGGTGCCTAGGATGGAGCCTTGGGGTACTCCCTTGGTGAAAGGCAGTGGCTGTGACAGCAGATGTTCTAACTTTACACACTGCAGAGAGAGGTAGTGAGAGAGGTAGTTAGCAAACCAGGCCTAATACCCCTCAGAGACACCAATACTCCTTAGCCGACCCACAAGAATGGAATGGTCTACTGTATCAAAAGCTTTGGCCAAGTCAATAAAATAGCAGCACAACATTGCTTAGAATTAAGAGCAGTTGTGACATTCTTCGGGACCTTTAAGGTTGCAGTGACACATCCATAACCTATGTGGAAATCAGATTTCATACCAGAGAGAACACTATAGACATCAAGAAAGCCAGTCAGTTGATTATTGACACATTTTTCCAAACATTTTTATTAACAGAGCAAAATAGAAATTGGCCTGTAACAGTTAGGATCAGCTTGATCTCCCCCTTTTATAAAGGACGTACCGTGGCTGCCTTCCAGGCACTGGGAACCTCCCCAGAGAGGTTTTACCTTTATTTAACTAGGCAAGTCAGTTAAGAACAAATTCTTATTTTCAATGACCGTCAAAATAAAATAAAAATAAAAATGACAGCCTAGGAACAGTGGGTTAACTGCCTGTTCAAGGTGCAAAACAACAGATTTTTACCTTGTCAGCTCAGGGATTTGAACTTGCAACCTTTCGGTTACTAGTCCAACGCTCTAACCAGTAGGCTACCCTGCCAACCCTTAAAGAAGAAAGGATCTAAACCATCTGAGGCATGGCTGAGTCAAATAGGAATCCTGACTTAATGAAGTGGTGATTAAAGAGCTCAGCCATGCGCTCCTTGTCAGTAACAACCACATCATCAACATTAACGGACATGGGCAGCTATGAGGAGGAGGGTTTACATTTACATTCTAGTAATTTAGCAGACGCTCTTATCCATAGCGACTTAGCGACATAGTGCATACATTTTCATACTCGTCTCCAGGTCTTATTCTCTAGATCTTTGATCTTTCACCGTTTTCCAGAACTTCTTGGGGTTAGACCCACAGAGAGAGAACTGCTTCTTAAAGTAACTAACTTCGGCCTTCTGGAAAGCCTGAGTTCACTTATTTCTAATTTGCCTCAACGAGAGCCAGTCAGCCTGATTATTTGAGTGCCAAGTCTTTTTCCAAATGATGTTCTTGATGTGGAGTAACTCTGCCAGATCACGGTCGAACCAGGGGCTGAACCTGTTTTTAATTCTCATTTTCTTTATTTACGGAGTGCTTGTTAACAATACCTCTGACTTGAATTGGGATTCCTGTTCCATTCATTGTATTTATATGCATTTAATCCTATCTGCTAGGCAAAATCCAGATAGATCACTTTTGAAAAACCCAGGCCCAGGAGGACAGAAATAGCTATACAGTATGTAGTCCACAACAGTGTTGCTACGTCCAATAGTGTCAGATTGTCTGATTATTCTTTTACTTCTACCTTTCAGATCCAGTACAAGAAAGACTATGTGAAGGGAAAGGGCAAACAAATCGGCTGCCGCACTCTTCAGGACGACCCCTTACTGGTGCACTACATGGAGGTGGCCAGGTTGCAGAGTGACAAGAACTACAAAAAGGACTTCCACAAGTCCAAGCTGAAGTTCCACTCTCCAGTTGACATGATGAGTGTTGTACATGCCAAGCACGCCTCCACAGTGCAGACCTTTGCTGGCTACAGGAAGATCCAACACCACTACACTCTTACCGCTGACTCCATGAACCTTGCGTTGGCTCGCACCATGAATGCCAGTTCCAGTGACGTGAGTACTGTTCATGTGACTTCGGCCTAGTGCTAGGGGTGTTTTCTGTTAACACGCTTGTGGGTGTCAAATACTTCATTCATTTGTGTTTGGTTCATTCCCCAGTTTGAGTACAAGTCTGACTGGAACAACTCTGTGAGAGGAACAGGATGGATTCCTATTGGCTCATTGCCGGTGGAACTTGCAAAGGTTGGCGGGGACATCCAGAGTGAACAGAGGTACCGTACACACCCCTCTAAATTCCAGTTCAAGAAGCTGATGGACTCTATGGACATTGTCCTGGCCACTGCCAACAACAAGATCATGAACAAGGTACACTATAAACCATAACGCCATATTTGAAATTAAAAACACATAGTTTAAAATGTGATGTTTTCTCATTTGTCCTAATGTTATAATTGACTTGTGTTTGTACCAATGACATTGCAGCAAGAATACACCAAACAATGGCACAATGACAAGCTCACAGTCCATGTGATGCCAGATGCCCCTGAAATTGTCTTGGCGAAGGCTAATGCTATCAACATGAGTCAGGTAAGGCTACCTTTTTCAAACATGTAGGTTACCCTCAAAATATTCCTCTTTGTAATGCATCATGCTTTTGCAATATAACTTTGAAATATCTCTTGGAATTTGAATTATTTAGCAAATGTTATTTTGATCATATTCTAATCAATTGTTTCTCCTCCATTCCAGAAAATCTACAAAGCAGGCCTGGCGAAGATGTATAAGAAGGGTTACGACCTGAAGGTTGATGCCATCGCCATTCAGGCTGCCAAGCAGGGCACCAAAATCGCCAGTGACGTGAGTGACTCAGACCAGCAATAAAAGGCTGCTTTAAAACCATTTTACAATCTGCTCCAACCTCTGTATGTATGCATATGTATCGGAGGCGTTGGGATAAAGCAGAAGTAGAATTTCCATTGGACCTTGTATACTATAAAGTAATCTTCATCAAAGCTAAATATTCGTCCTGGGAATAATAAACTGTTGTTGTTTATTTACACAGTACAAGTACAAGCTGAGTCACCGGATGAATAGGGGAAAACAAGTGGGCTGCCGCACTCTTCAGGACGACCCCTTACTGGTGCACTACATGGAGGTGGCCAGGTTGCAGAGTGACAAGAACTACAAGAAGGACTTCCACAAGTCCAAGCTGAAGTTCCACTCTCCAGTTGACATGATGAGTGTTGTACATGCCAAGCACGCCTCCACAGTGCAGACCTTTGCTGGCTACAGGAAGATCCAGCACCATTACACTGTGCTTGCTGATGCCATGAACGTGGAGTTGGCTAAGCAGATGCAGACGATCGCCAGTGATGTAAGTATTATTTGACTCATAATACTATAAAAACAAACAGAACAACAAAACATGTTTTTGTATACAATACATTTTTTCTCTCATAATTATTGAACCATTCCCAGATTCTGAGCTGTTAAGACACATCTGAATCTGTGAGAAAAGTTTGGTTATGTTATCGCCTTTTTACCGCAGAATTTGTACAAAAGTGACTATGAGACAAGCGTCAAAGGCACAGGATGGATTCCCATTGGTTCTCTGGATGTAGAGAGATCCAAAACAGCTGGCCTGATTGGCAGTGAGAAACTGTACCGCCAACACCCCAGCAGCTTTAAGTTTACCAAGGACATGCACTCCATGGACGTCATCCTGGCCAATGCTAACAATGCAATCATGAACAAGGTATCTACTGTATCTACTGAATGTCTATGCACATATGTGAACTGTATATATTATAATGTATGCAATACAAATACATGGTAATACATCAAAACAATAAGAAGTATATCTGTCTTATAGCAAACGTACGTTGACGCCTGGAATAAGGATAAGACCTCTGTCCACATCATGCCAGACTCAATGGAGGTGGTGTTGGCCAGAGCCAACAAGATCAACTGCAGTGCTGTGAGTCATACCTTCCATACCTCATTGTAGTGTTCATTTAGGCTGCATTGTCCTAATTCATTCAAAACTTGTTTTTTATTCCTCCTGTACAGTCACTATATAAGCTTGCCAATGAACAGGACAAGAAGAAGGGTTATGACCTGCGCAATGATGCTATTGCAATCCTGGCAGCCAAACAGGGCACATCCATTGCTAGCGATGTAAGTGAAAAACTGTCTATTGAATAAATGGTGTGTGAACTTCAGCATTTGAATGACACCTAACTATCTCAATTTAATTTATTTAGTTCAAATACAGGGCTGGCTACCGTAAGCAGGTTGGCCACCACATTGGAGCCCGCTGTGTCGAGGAAGACCCTCTGCTCATGCTGGCTATTAACTCAGCCAAGATTGCCAGTGATGCTCTGTACAAGAAGGACTTCCACCAGTCCAAGACCAAGTTCCATCTCCCATTGGACATGATGGCCTTTGAGTTGGCCAAGAAGAACCAGATCCAGGTCAACCATGCCAAATATGTAACTCGACTGCACAACTGGACCTGTCTGCCAGACTCCACTGATGTTGTCCATGCCAGACATGTCTATGACATAGCAAGTGATGTAAGTATGAATGAACTAGATCATGTTTTTCCAGTGTAACTGTCTTTATTCCATCCATTTTGACCATTGTGGTATTGTTGTGTCTAGGCTGTGTATAAGGCTGAACTAAAGAGCCTGCAAGGTATCGGATGGGTTCCCATCGGCTCACTTGATGTTGAGAAGGCAAAGAAAGCCGCCGATGTCCTGAGTGAGAAGCTGTATCGTCAGCACCCAAGCAACTTCAAGTTCACCAGCTCAGTTCAAGACATTGGAATGGTTTTGGCTAAACAAAATAATGATAATGCCAACAAGGTATTTGACTAACTGGTATATCTTTATTCATCATTTGCCTTTGAATGTTTCTCCTGGTAGATTATATTCAAATAATGATTCCATCATTTAAACCTGCTTTAAGGTAATCTGATCTCCCCTACTTTGGATTATATTTCAGCCATTTATATGAATAGGCACTTCACGCTGTTAGTTTGAACTTGAAACTCATTATTGCAGCAAGCTTACACTGAGGCCTGGGAGAAGGACAAGACCAAGAACCACATTATGCCAGATGCGATGGACATTGTTTTGGCCAATGCAAACAAGTCCAACTACAGTTGGGTAAGTAACTGATTGCACAAAGGTAACCCTCTTGATGAATGTAAACATTTGTAAAAATAAATAAATAAAAGCAACATTGTTTTTGTTTAGTTTTTCATGTAAAGTGTATTGTGATTTTGTTAAATGCACTTTAAATGATTTGTGATTTGATTTTAAATACCCATGTCTATGGATTTTTTTTCTCATACAGAACCAATACAGGAAAGCAATGGTAGAGGATAAGAAGAAGGGCTATGATTTGCGCAATGATGCCATTGCTGTCATCGCAGCCAAGCACGGCAGGGACATTATCAGTGATGTAAGTTCATTGAACATCTATCCATCATAAGCGATTCCATTTCTTTACTATTTCATGACACAATATATAAAATGTACGTCTGTAAAATAAAGACTTCCTCAACACTGCCATTTCATATTTGCCTTCTGTAGCACAAGTACAAGACTGGCTACCGTAAGCAGATTGGCCACCACATTGGAGCCCGCTGTGTCGAGGAAGACCCTCTGCTCATGCTGGCTATTAACTCAGCCAAGATTGCCAGTGATGCTCTGTACAAGAAGGACTTCCACCAGTCCAAGACCAAGTTCCATCTCCCATTGGACATGATGGCCTTTGAGTTGGCCAAGAAGAACCAGATCCAGGTCAACCATGCCAAATATGTAACTCGACTGCACAACTGGACCTGTCTTCCAGACTCCACTGATGTTGTCCATGCCAGACATGTCTATGACATAGCAAGTGATGTAAGTATGAATGAACTAGATCATGTTTTTCCAGTGTAACTGTCTTTATTCCATCCATTTTGACCATTGTGGTATTGTTGTGTCTAGGCTGTGTATAAGGCTGAACTAAAGAGCCTGCAAGGTATCGGATGGGTTCCCATCGGCTCACTTGATGTTGAGAAGGCAAAGAAAGCCGCCGATGTCCTGAGTGAGAAGCTGTATCGTCAGCACCCAAGCAACTTCAAGTTCACGAGCTCAGTTCAAGACATTGGAATGGTTTTGGCTAAACAAAATAATGATAATGCCAACAAGGTATTTGACTAACTGGTATATCTTTATTCATCATTTGCCTTTGAATGTTTTCCCTGGTAGATTATATTCAAATAATGATTCCATCATTTAAACCTGCTTTAAGGTAATCTGATCTCCCCTACTTTGGATTATATTTCAGCCATTTATATGAATAGGCACTTCACGCTGTTAGTTTGAACTTGAAACTCATTATTGCAGCAAGCTTACACTGAGGCCTGGGAGAAGGACAAGACCAAGAACCACATTATGCCAGATGCGATGGACATTGTTTTGGCCAATGCAAACAAGTCCAACTACAGTTGGGTAAGTAACTGATAGCACAAAGGTAACCCTCTTGATGAATGTAAACATTTCTAAAAAATAAAAATAAACATATTGTTTTTGTTTAGTTTTTCATGTAAAGTGTGTTGTGATTTTGTTAAATGCACTTTAAATGATTTGTGATTTGATTTTAAATACCCATGTCTATGGATTTTTTTTCTCATACAGAACCAATACAGGAAAGCAATGGTAGAGGATAAGAAGAAGGGCTATGATTTGCGCAATGATGCCATTGCTGTCATCGCAGCCAAGCACGGCAGGGACATTATCAGTGATGTAAGTTCATTGAACATCTATCCATCATAAGCGATTCCATTTCTTTACTATTTCATGACACAATATATAAAATGTACGTCTGTAAAATAAAGACTTCCTCAACACTGCCATTTCATATTTGCCTTCTGTAGCACAAGTACAAGACTGGCTACCGTAAGCAGATTGGCCACCACATTGGAGCCCGCTGTGTCGAGGAAGACCCTCTGCTCATGCTGGCTATTAACTCAGCCAAGATTGCCAGTGATGCTCTGTACAAGAAGGACTTCCACCAGTCCAAGACCAAGTTCCATCTCCCATTGGACATGATGGCCTTTGAGTTGGCCAAGAAGAACCAGATCCAGGTCAACCATGCCAAATATGTAACTCGACTGCACAACTGGACCTGTCTTCCAGACTCCACTGATGTTGTCCATGCCAGACATGTCTATGACATAGCAAGTGATGTAAGTATGAATGAACTAGATCATGTTTTTCCAGTGTAACTGTCTTTATTCCATCCATTTTGACCATTGTGGTATTGTTGTGTCTAGGCTGTGTATAAGGCTGAACTAAAGAGCCTGCAAGGTATCGGATGGGTTCCCATCGGCTCACTTGATGTTGAGAAGGCAAAGAAAGCCGCCGATGTCCTGAGTGAGAAGCTGTATCGTCAGCACCCAAGCAACTTCAAGTTCACCAGCTCAGTTCAAGACATTGGAATGGTTTTGGCTAAACAAAATAATGATAATGCCAACAAGGTATTTGACTAACTGGTATATCTTTATTCATCATTTGCCTTTGAATGTTTTCCCTGGTAGATTATATTCAAATAATGATTCCATCATTTAAACCTGCTTTAAGGTAATCTGATCTCCCCTACTTTGGATTATATTTCAGCCATTTATATGAATAGGCACTTCACGCTGTTAGTTTGAACTTGAAACTCATTATTGCAGCAAGCTTACACTGAGGCCTGGGAGAAGGACAAGACCAAGAACCACATTATGCCAGATGCGATGGACATTGTTTTGGCCAATGCAAACAAGTCCAACTACAGTTGGGTAAGTAACTGATTGCACAAAGGTAACCCTCTTGATGAATGTAAACATTTCTAAAAAAATAAACATATTGTTTTTGTTTAGTTTTTCATGTAAAGTGTGTTGTGAATTTGTTAAATGCACTTTAAATGATTTGTGATTTGATTTTAAATACCCATGTCTATGGATTTTTTTTCTCATACAGAACCAATACAGGAAAGCAATGGTAGAGGATAAGAAGAAGGGCTATGATTTGCGCAATGATGCCATTGCTGTCATCGCAGCCAAGCACGGCAGGGAAATTATCAGTGATGTAAGTTCATTGAACATCTATCCATCATAAGCGATTCCATTTCTTTACTATTTCATGACACAATATATAAAATGTACGTCTGTAAAATAAAGACTTCCTCAACACTGCCATTTCATATTTGCCTTCTGTAGCACAAGTACAAGACTGGCTACCGTAAGCAGATTGGCCACCACATTGGAGCCCGCTGTGTCGAGGAAGACCCTCTGCTCATGCTGGCTATTAACTCAGCCAAAATTGCCAGTGATGCTCTGTACAAGAAGGACTTCCACCAGTCCAAGACCAAGTTCCATCTCCCATTGGACATGATGGCCTTTGAGTTGGCCAAGAAGAACCAGATCCAGGTCAACCATGCCAAATATGTAACTCGACTGCACAACTGGACCTGTCTGCCAGACTCCACTGATGTTGTCCATGCCAGACATGTCTATGACATAGCAAGTGATGTAAGTATGAATGAACTAGATCATGTTTTTCCAGTGTAACTGTCTTTATTCCATCCATTTTGACCATTGTGGTATTGTTGTGTCTAGGCTGTGTATAAGGCTGAACTAAAGAGCCTGCAAGGTATCGGATGGGTTCCCATCGGCTCACTTGATGTTGAGAAGGCAAAGAAAGCCGCCGATGTCCTGAGTGAGAAGCTGTATCGTCAGCACCCAAGCAACTTCAAGTTCACCAGCTCAGTTCAAGACATTGGAATGGTTTTGGCTAAACAAAATAATGATAATGCCAACAAGGTATTTGACTAACTGGTATATCTTTATTCATCATTTGCCTTTGAATGTTTCTCCTGGTAGATTATATTAAAATAATGATTCCATCATTTAAACCTGCTTTAAGGTAATCTGATCTCCCCTACTTTGGATTATATTTCAGCCATTTATATGAATAGGCACTTCACGCTGTTAGTTTGAACTTGAAACTCATTATTGCAGCAAGCTTACACTGAGGCCTGGGAGAAGGACAAGACCAAGAACCACATTATGCCAGATGCGATGGACATTGTTTTGGCCAATGCAAACAAGTCCAACTACAGTTGGGTAAGTAACTGATAGCACAAAGGTAACCCTCCTTGTGAATGCAAACATTTGAAACTAAAACTTATTGTGGAGATATACAATAACATCTATGGATGTTTCTTTTCTTCTTCATACAGAACCAATACAGGAAAGCAATGGTAGAGGATAAGAAGAAGGGCTATGATTTGCGCAATGATGCCATTGCTGTCATCGCAGCCAAGCATGGCAGGGAAATTATCAGTGATGTAAGTACTTATTTTGTTATCGCAAAGGAATTAACTATATCAATACTGTGTTTACCTTTAATTTACTGAAATCCCCACTACATGCAACCTTTTTGGTTCGGTGTAGCACAAGTACAAGTCAGGCTACCGCAAGCAAATTGGCCACCACATTGGAGCACGCTGCGTCGAGGATGACCCTCTGCTCGTGCTGGCTCTGAACTCAGCCAAGATTGCCAGTGATGCTCTGTACAAGAAGGACTTCCATCAGTCCAAGACCAAGTTCCATCTCCCATTGGACATGATGGCCTTTGAGTTGTGCAAGAAGAACCAGATCCAAGTCAACAACTTCAACTACAGAACTCACCTGCACAACTGGACCTGTCTGCCAGACTCCACTGATGTTGTCCATGCCAGACATGTCTATGACATAGCAAGTGAGGTATGTTTCAAAAGTTCTGTATTTTCAATTCCAAGACCTCTTTCCTGTTACATTTTTAATCATATTGTTAATGAGACATCCAGGGCTGGTCAAACCCAATGCTAAAAGGTTTGAGATGGGAACAAGTAATGGGAGTATGCTATCCCTCTTAGGCGGTGTACAGGGCTGACATGAAGTGGCTCAGGGGAATTGGATGGGTCCCCATTGGCTCACTTGATGTGGAAAAAGCCAAGAAGGCCGGCGAGATCTTGAGTGAGAAGAAATACCGCCAGCACCCCAGCACTCTGGACTTCAAAAGCCCACTCGACGGCATGGATATCGTTCTGGCCAAACATAACGGCCAGATCATGAACAAGGTAAACTTATTCCAGCTAACGACGCAGTTTCCTGTTACACCAGAATTCAATACAATAACATACATTTTTTTATGGAGCTGCTGAAATAACAAGGTCCACCTCAACATCAAGCCTGATACCCTATCTAATAGATAGATAATTACACTGAACAAAATATAAATGCAACATGTCAAGTGTTGGTCCCATGTTCACTAGCAGAAATGTTATTTTCACACAAAACCTTATATCTCTCAAATTTTGTGCCCAAATTTGTTTACATCCCTGTTATTGAGCATTTCTCCTTTGCCAAGATAATACATCTACCTGACAGATGCGGCATATCAACAAGCTGATTAAACAGCATGATCATTACACAGGGGCATCTTGTGCTGTGGTCAATAATAGACAACTCTAAAATGTGCAGTTTTGTCACACAACACAATGCCACAGATGTCTTAAGTTTTGAGGGGAGTGTTCAATTGACATGCTGATTGCAGGAATGTCCACCAGAGGTGTTGCCAGAGAATTTAATGTTAATTTCTCTATCATTTCTCTACCGCCTCCAACGTCATTTTAGAGAATATGGCAGTATGTCCAACCAGCCTTACAACCGCAGATCACGTGTAACCCGGCAGCTCACGACCTCCACATCCAGCTTCTTCACCTGCTAAACTATGGGTTTGCGCAACCGAAGAATTTCTGCACAAATTGTCAGAAACCGTCTCAGGGAAGCTCATCTCGTCATCCTCACCAGGGTCTTGACCTGACTGCAGTTCAGCATTGCAACCGACTTCAGTGGACAAATGCTCAGAGATGCCGTGACAAGATCCTGAGGCCCATTGTTGTGCCGTTCATACACTGCCATCACCTCATGTTTCAGCATGAAACATGAGGATGCTGGAAGCTGAAAATGTCTCAGTTCTTCAATGGCCTGCATACTCACTAGACATGCAACCCATTGAGCATGTTTGGGATGCTCTGGATTGACGTGTTCCAGTTTCCGCCAATATCCAGCAACTTCGCTCAGCCATTGAAGGGGAGTGGGACAACAAAGGCCACTCTATGGCCACTCTATGCGAAGGAGATGTGCCGCGCTGCATGAGGCAAATAGGCTTCACACCAGATACTGACTGGTTTTCTGATCCATGCCCCTACCTATTTTGTAAGGTATCTGTGACCAAAGGTTGCATATCTGTGTTCCCAGTCATCTGAAATCCATAGATTAGGGCCTAATGAATGTATTTAAATGTACTGATTTCCTTATATGAACCGTACTTCAGTAAAATCTTTGAAATTGTTGCTATTTTTTTTTCTGTGTAATACATAGATGCTTTCTTAACTATGTCTGTCACTCAGACTTACATTTCTGTTTGCTTTTCTCAAGTGTCTGTGAGTCTGAGAAAAGTGCAAAATAATGACATGTATTATTGTTATTATTATTATTTTCTTATAACATAGCTATGTTTATCTCATATTTCAGCGGCAGTATGTTGAACAATGGGATGCTGATAAGATCAAAATCCACGTCGGCAATGAGCTTCCAGAACTTGTGCTGGCCAAGGCCAATGCGATCACCATGAGCAATGTAGGTCCTCCTTACTTAACCTCAAGCTGTTTTCTTTCACTCAAGTTGATCTAGTTTTATTTATATCTCTATAGCTATATCTATATACATCTCTATATCTCTTTATCTATATCTCTATATCTCTTTATCTATATCTCTATATCTCTTTATCTATATCTCTATATCTCTTTATCTATATCTCTATATCTCTTTATCTATATCTCTATATCTCTTTATCTATATCTCTATATCTCTTTATCTATATCTCTATATCTCTTTATCTATATCTCTATATCTCTTTATTTATATATCTATATATCTTTATATCTTTCTATATATCTATATATATCTTTATATCTATATCTCTTTATATCATATCTCTATATATCTATGCAGAATTTCTATATCTCTATACATCTATATATCTATATTTTCATCTCTTTATATCCATATCTATCTATCTATCTATCTATCTATCTATCTATCTATCTATCTATCTATCTATCTATCTATCTATCTATCTATCTATCTATCTATCTATCTATCTATCTATCTATCTATCTATCTATCTATATACACTGCTCAAAAAATAAAGGGAGCACTAAAATAACATCCTAGATCTGAATGAGTGAAATATTCTTATCAAATACTTTTTTCTTTACATAGTTGAATGTGCTGACAACAAAATCACACAAAAATGATCAATGGAAATCAAATTTATCAACCCATGGAGGTCTGGATTTGGAATCACACTCAAAATTATAGTGGAAAACCACACTACAGGCTGATCCAACTGTAATGTCCATAAAACAAGTCAAAATTAGGCTCAGTAGTGTGTGTGGCCTCCACGTGCCTGTATGACCTCCCTACAACGCCTGGGCATGCTCCTGATGAGGTGACGGATGGTCTCCTGAGGGATCTCCTCCCAGACCTGGACTAAAGCATCCGCCAACTCCTGGACAGTTTGTGGTGCAACGTGGCGTTGGTGGATGGAGCGAGACATGATGTCCCAGATGTGCTCAATTGGATTCAGGTCTGGGGAACGCGCGGGCCAGTCCATAGCATCAATGCCTTCCTCTTGCAGGAACTGCTGACACACTCCAGCCACATGAGGTCTAGCATTGTCTTGCATTAGGAGGAACCCAGGTTCAACCGCACCAGCATATGGTCTCACAAGGGGTCTGAGGATCTCATCTCAGTACCTAATGGCAGTCAGGCTACCTGGAGGGCTGTGCAGCCCCCAAAGAAATGCCACCCCACACCATGACTGACCCACTGCCAAATCGGTCATGCTGGAGGATGTTGCAGGCAGCAGAACGTTCTCCAGACTGTCACATCTGTCACGTGCTCAGTATGAACCTGCTTTCATCTGTGAAGAGCACAGGGCGCCAGTGGCAAATTTGCCAATCTTGGTGTTCTCTGGCAAATGCCAAACGTCCTGCACGGTGTTGGGTTGTAAGCACAACCCCCACCTGTGGACATCGGGCCCTCATACCACCCTCATGGAGTCTGTTTCTGACCGTTTGAGCAGACACATGCACATTTGTGGCCTGCTGGAGGTCATTTTGCAGGGCTCTGGCAGTGCTCCTCCTGCTCCTCCTTGCACAAAGGCGGAGGTAGCGGTCCTGCTGCTGGGTTTTTGCCCTCCTACGGCCTCCTCCACGTCTCCTGATGTGCTGGCCTGTCTCCTGGTAGCGCCTCCATGCTCTGGACACTACGCTGACAGACACAGCAAACCTTCTTGCCACAGCTCGCATTGATGTTCCATCCTGGATGAGCTGCACTACCTGAGCCACTTGTGTGGGTTGTATTCAAAAGTGACCAAAACATCCGCCAGGAAGCATAGGAACTGAGAAGTGGTCTGTGGTCACCACCTGCAGAACCACTCCTTTATTGGGGGTGTCTTGCTAATTGCCTATAATTTCCACCTGTTGTCTATTCCATTTGCACAACAGCATGTGAAATTTATTGTCAATCAGTGTTACTTCCTAAGTGGACAGTTTGATTTCACAGAAGTGTGATTGACTTGGAGTTACGTTGTGTTGTTTAAGTGTTCCCTTTATTTTTTTGAGCAGTGTATATATACGTATATATATGGAGATACAGATATACTTTGTATATATATATATATATATATATATATATATATATATATATATATATATATATATATATATATATATATATGGAGATACAGATATACTTTGTATATATATATATATAGATAGATTATATATAATATATATACAGTTGAAGTCAGAAGTTTACAAACACTTAGGTTGGAGTCATTAAAAATAGTTTTTCAACCACTCCACAAATTGTTTTTGACAAGTCGGTTAGGACATCTACTTTGTGCATGACACAAGTCATTCTTCCAACATTTGTTTACAAACGGATTATTTAACTTTTAATTCACTGTATAACAATTATAGTGGGTCAGAAGTTTACATTCACTAAGTTGACTGTGCCTTTAAACAGCTTGAAAATGCCATGGCTTTTAGCAGCTTCTGATAGGCTCATTGACATCATTTGAGTCAATTGGAGGTGTACTTGTGGATGTATTTCAAGGCCTACCTTCAAACTCAGTGCCTTTTTGCTTGACATCATGGGAAAATCCCCCCCCCAAAATTGTAGAGGTTCATCCTTGGGAGCAATTTCCAAACGCCTGAGGTACCACATTCATATGTACAAACAATAGTTCGCAAGTATAAACAGCATGGGAACACGCAGCCGTCATACCGCTCAGGAAGGAGAAGCGTTCTGTCTCCTTGAGATTAACGTACTTGGGTACGAAAAGTGCAAATCAATCCCAGAACAACAACAAAGGACCTTATGAAGATGCTGGAGGAAACAGGTACAAAAGTATCTATATCCACAGTAAAACGAGTCCTATTTCGACATAACCTGAAAGGCCGCTCAGCAAGGAAGAAGCCACTGCTCAAAAACCGCCATAAAGAAAGCCAGACAACGGTTTGCAACTGCACATGGGGACAAAGATCGTACTTTTTGGAGAAAAGTCCTCTGGTCTGATGAAACAAAAATAGAACTGTTTGGCCATAATGACCATCGTTATGTTTGGAGGAAAAAGGGGGAGGCTTGCAAGCCGAGGAACACCATCCCAACTTTGAAGCACGGGGGTGGCAACATCATGTTGTGGGGGTGCTTTGCTGCAGGAGGGACTGGTCCACTTCACAAAATAGATGGCATCATGAGGGAGGAAAATTGTGGATATATTGAAGCAACATCTCAATACATCAGTCAGGAAGTTAAAGTTTTGTCGCAAATGGGTCTTCCAAATGGACAATGACCCCAAGCATAATTCCAAAGTTGTGGCAAAATGGCTTAAGGACAACAGGGTCAAGGTATTGGAGTGGCCATCACAAAGCCCTGACCTCAATCCCATAGAAAATTTGTTGGCAGAACTGAAAAAGCGTGTGCGAGCAAGGAGGCCTACAAACCTGACTCAGGTATACCAGCTCTGTCAGGAGGAATGGGCCAAAATTCACCCAACTTATTGTGGGAAGCTTGTGGAAGGCTACCCGAAATGTTTGACTCAAGTTAAACAATTTGAAGGCAATGCTACCAAATACTAATTGAGTGTTTGTAAACTTCTGACCCACTGGGAATGTGATGAGAAATAAATAATAATTCCCAGCCAAGGGAATAATTCTCTATACTATTATACTGACATTACACATTCTTAAAATAAAGTGGTAATCCTAACTGACCTAAAACAGGGAATTTTTACTCTGATTAAATGTCAGGAATTGTGAAAAACTGAGTTTAAATGTATTTGGCTAAGGTCTATGTAAACTTCTGACTTCAACTGTATCTCGATCTGTATATTTATTTATTTTTATTTTATTTTTACCTTTATTTAACCAGGTAGGCAAGTTGAGAACAAGTTCTCATTTACAATTGCGACCTGGCTAAGATAAAGCAAAGCAGTTCGACAGATAAAACGACACAGAGTTACACATGGAGTAAAAACAAACATACAGTCAATAATGCAGTATAAACAAGTCTATATACAATGTGAGCAAATGAGGTGAGAAGGGAGGTAAAGGCAAAAAAGGCCATGATGGCAAAGTAAATACAATATAGCAAGTAAAATACTGGAATGGTAGTTTTGCAATGGAAGAATGTGCAAAGTAGAAATAAAAATAATGGGGTGCAAAGGAGCTAAATAAATAAATAAATTAAAATTAAATACAGTTGGGAAAGAGGTAGTTGTTTGGGCTAAATTATAGGTGGGCTATGTACAGGTGCAGTAATCTGTGAGCTGCTCTGACAGTTGGTGCTTAAAGCTAGTGAGGGAGCTAAGTGTTTCCAGTTTCAGAGATTTTTGTAGTTCGTTCCAGTCATTGGCAGCAGAGAACTGGAAGGAGAGGCGGCCAAAGAAAGAATTGGTTTTGGGGGTGACTAGAGAGATATACCTGCTGGAGCGTGTGCTACAGGTGGGAGATGCTATGGTGACCAGCGAGCTGAGATAAGGGGGGACATTACCTAGCAGGGTCTTGTAGATGACATGGAGCCAGTGGGTTTGGCGACGAGTATGAAGCGAGGGCCAGCCAACGAGAGCGTACAGGTCACAATGGTGGGTAGTATATGGGGCTTTGGTGATAAAACGGATTGCACTGTGATAGACTGCATCCAATTTGTTGAGTAGGGTATTGGAGGCTATTTTGTAAATGACATCGCCAAAGTCGAGGATTGGTAGGATGGTCAGTTTTACAAGGGTATGTTTGGCAGCATGAGTGAAGGATGGTTGAATTGGAGGCCACGGAAGGAGAGTTGTATGGCATTGAAGCTTGCCTGGAGGGTTGTTAACACAGTGTCCAAAGAAGGGCCGGAAGTATACAGAATGGTGTCGTCTGCGTAGAGGTGGATCAGGGACTCACCAGCAGCAAGAGCGACCTCATTGATGTATACAGAGAAGAGAGTCGGTCCAAGAATTGAACCCTGTGGCACCCCCATAGAGACTGCCAGAGGTCCGGACAGCAGACCCTCCGATTTGACACACTGAACTCTATCAGAGAAGTAGTTGGTGAACCAGGCGAGGCAATCATTTGAGAAACCAAGCATATCTCGGTCTTTGTATATCTATATCTCTATCTCTATATATCTCTATCTCTTTATTTCTATTTATCTATACAGTATATCTACATCTCTATATATCTATATCTCTATAACTTTATATCTTTATCTCTATATAGTATATCTACATCTCTATATATCTATATCTCTATATAGTATATCTTTATCTCTATATAGTATATCTACATCTCTATATATCTATATCTCTATATAGTATATCTTTATCTCTATATAGTATATCTTTATCTCTATATAGTATATCTTTATCTCTATATATCGATATCTTTATATCTCTATATATCTCTCAACCTTCAATGTTTTGCGACTCAGTTTTTTAAACGCTTGTTCCTTCTCCTTTTTTTACAGAAACTGTACAAACAAGGATTTGATGAAACCATCAAGAAGGGTTATTACCTTCCTGTGGATGCTCTCTCTGTCAAGGCTGCCAAGCACGGTAGAGAGATTATCAGTGATGTGAGTACTGTATTTTTGTCCCCCTTTATTCATAGAGTTTTTTTCCAAAGCCTCAAGCTAAATTATCAGTGGTGTAAATGTCATTTCTAGAACATTTTCCCAATTATTATAGTCCTAAAGTCTTATACGAATGACGATTCCTGAATCAGTTCCTGAATCAGTTCCTGAATCAGTTCCTGAATCAGTTTCTGAATCAGTTCCTGAATCAGTTTCTGAATCAGTTCCTGAATCAGTTCCTGAAAATTGAATAAATCAGGCATGAAGATACCTGGAATGTCTTTGATTTATAAGGAAAGGATGTTCAATCAGTTCATCCTTGTCTGACTGTGGTCAAATTCTCTTCTGATCTATTTCAGTACAAGTACAAGGCTGGCTACAGCAAGCAGGTTGGCCACCACATTGGAGCCCGCTGTGTCGAGGAAGACCCTCTGCTCATGCTGGCTATTAACTCAGCCAAGATTGCCAGTGATGCTCTGTACAAGAAGGACTTCCACCAGTCCAAGACCAAGTTCCATCTCCCATTGGACATGATGGCCTTTGAGTTGTGCAAGAAGAACCAGATCCAAGTCAACGACTTCAACTACAGAACTCACCTGCACAACTGGACCTGTCTGCCAGACTCCACTGACGTCGTCCATGCAAGGAAGGTCTACGATCTGCACAGTGACGTAAGCTCCTTCTCAATATACTATATCAAATGCTTTATTTATTTTCCATGACCCACTTCCACGTTTTTTTAAATGTCTACAGTAAGTGTATTTGTTTGGTTGGTTGGTTAATTGATGCTCTCCACATCCAAGGCTGTCTACCGTGCTGACATGGAGTTCATTAGAGGTACTGGCTGGGTCCCCATTGGCTCTCTGGATGTGTTGAAAGCTAAGAAAGCTGCAGAGATTCTGAGCGATCGCCTCTACAAGCAGAAACCAGATTCTCTTAAATACACCACCGACATGCACTCCATGCCTATGGTGCTGGCCAAGGCCAATGCTGAGATCATAAACAAGGTTGGTGAAATGTTCAATACATAGATTATTATGTTACAATATCTTTCACTCAGATCAGTGGTTTAGATGGTCAATCTTGCATTTCTGGTAGCTATTTTCAAGGTCCTTGGGTCTGACAAATGCGCAGTTAAAATCCCATGTAATATTACCTTATTCATATTTTCTTATAACATAATCATTTTTTTTCTCCTATTTCAGGGCAACTATGTTGCACAATGGGATGTTGATAAGATCAAAATCCACGTCGGCAATGAGCTTCCAGAACTTGTGCTGGCCAAGGCCAATGCGATCAACAATAGCAACGTAAGCTCCCTCTTGCTTCCTACATACATTACTACACATTCAATAAATGTTGTGTAACCTAAGACTTCCGCTGAAGCTCTAGTAAAGTTCTAGTGATTCTTAATAATGTGTTGGCTCTGTTTCTAAGCTGTGTCCCTATATACCTTTTCAGAAACTCTACAAAGCTGAATTAGAGGAGTTGTACAGGAAGGGCTACAACCTGAAAAGCGATTGCATCGCCATCAAAGCTGCCAAGCATGGTAGAGAGATCATAAGTGACGTGAGTGCTGGATATTTTCCATCTTTTTTTCACATTATTTGAAAAATGTCAAGAGTTGATGCAAATATATTATCATCATGTATGTGATGTTGACTTAAAGTACAAGTGTATATACATTTTTGCTTCCATTTAGGTCAAGTACAAGGCTGGCTACAGCGAGCAGGTTGGCCACCACATTGGAGCCCGCTGTGTCGAGGAAGACCCTCTGATCATGCTGGCTATGAACTCAGCCAAGATTGCCAGTGATGCTCTGTACAAGAAGGACTTCCACCAGTCCAAGACCAAGTTCCACCTCCCAGTGGACATGCTGACCATTGAATTGGCCAAGAAATGCCAGATGCAGGTCAATGATTTCAACTACAGAACTCGCCTGCACAACTGGACCTGTCTGCCAGACTCCAGTGATGTCGTCCAGGCCAGGAAGGTCTACGCTTTGCATAGTGACGTAAGTAGAATATGAACACTCATTAAGGTTATGAGGGTGGGCCTCACCTATCATTTCAGGACAAGACAAACATTATACCTTCGAAATGTACTTTCTTACCAAATTGTTTTCCCTCTGCTGCTCCCATATAAAACCAGGCTGTGTACAGGGCTGATATGGAATGGCTCAAAGGCACTGGCTGGGTCCCTATTGGCTCGATCGACGTTGAGAAAGCCAAGAAGGCCGCCGAGATCCTGAGCGAGAGGAAATATCGCGAGCACCCAAGCAATTTCAAATTTACCGCCACAACCGAAGACATGCCTTATGCTTTGGCTACGGCCAATGCCCAGATAATGGACAAGGTAATGTGCCTCTTTCTTTCTAGAGCGGAGGGAGATTGAACTCAGGTATACATACTGTACATTCAGATTCACAGGATGCAGAGACTACTATTAAAAATAGTGAGATACATTATTTTCTTATAACATTGCCGTTGTTTTCTTGTGTTTCAGCACCAGTACGTTCAACAGTGGGAGGCCGATAAGGTCCAAATCCACGTCGGCAATGAGCTTCCAGAACTTGTGCTGGCCAAGGCCAACGCGATCACCATGAGCAATGTAGGTCTTTCTTACTTTGCACGCCTTCAAGCTGTTTCCATTTACTCAAGTTGATGTAGTTGTATCTGTTTCTCTATAGCTATATCTCTACATGATTTGACTCTCTCAACCACTTCAATTTTTTTCACATCATATTTTTAAGAAATGAATTACAGTACCTTCGAATGAGGGCACTAAATATATAATGGTGTTATTTCAGAAACTCTACCGTGAGGGATTTGACGAGATGATCGGACAGGGATATCACCTGGATAAGGATGCCATTGCTGTCCAACATGCCAAGAAGAGCAGAGAGATCATCAGTGATGTAAGTTTGTATATCCATCTCCTCTGAATGAGCATTGGCAGCCATCATATAAAACAACACAATACTACTTAGCTAGTCCTCTCTTTTTTCAGTACAAGTACAAGGCCGGCTTCCGCAATCAGTGTGGCCACCATATTGGAGCCCAGTGCGTTGAGGATGACCCTCTGCTTGTACTGGCTGCCAATGCAGCCAGGATCTCCAGTGATATTAACTACAAGAAGGACTTCCACCTCACCAAGACCAAGTTCAGCATTCCACTTGACATGATGTCTGTCGACTTGGCCAAGAAAAGCCAGTTCCAGATCCAAGAATTCACCTACAGAACTAAACTGCACAACTGGACCTGCATGCCAGACAACACTGATGTTGTCCGCGCCAGGAAGGTCTACTCTCTGCATAGTGACGTAAGTACACAGAGAATCATGGTCCAATCCGTTTTGGCTATCACTGGCTCCTTACTCTACCTACCAACCATTGAAGTTCAAACAACTATTGTACTACTATCCCACAAGGAGTAATTACTTTACCTGAACCATGGTTCCTTCCTTCCAGGCGGTGTACAGGGCTGATCTGGAGTGGCTCAGAGGGTGCGGCTGGTTGCCCCAGGGTTCTGTGGATGTCATTAAGGCTAAAAATGGCCAAACTATCCTCAACGAAAGGCTGTACCGCCAGCCCCCCAGCTCTATCAAGTTCACCAGTGTTGTTGACTCTCCAGAGGTTGTCCTGTCGAAGCAGAACGCTGAGATCCTCAGTGATGTGAGTACTTAGCTTTTAGCCATTGAAGTGTCCTTCTATTGAAGTAACCAAACCTGACCTGTTATCTTGGTCTCTTTGTAAAAAGAAAAGCATTTCTGGTAACTGCAGAGATAGACATTTTGTGAAAAATAGATCTAGTCTGCGATAACAGTGGTTGGATTTATCATTAACTCTTTGATTGTGTGTGTTTGTTGCTTTTCACAGAGGAAATATAGAGAGGTTTGGGATACTGAGAAGACCAATATCCACCTGAACAATGACCTTCCTTCTCTGGTGCTGTCCAAGGCTAATGCTATTGCCATCAGCAATGTAAGTCTGCTTCACTGAACGCTTTGCACACTGCCAAGGCACATACTTTGGATGTGTCCTTTGTCTTATTTATAGTATGTGCAGTGAACAGATTCAGTCAACAACAATATCAAGACATTAATACAGATACACAAATAAAGAAACCTATAGACATGTTTTGTTTATAATCACATAACAGTATGCCCAGATATTATTATTTGACTTACCAACTCAATGATCTTTCCATTTCACAGAAACTATACACTAAGGATTGGGATGCCGACAAGGCTAAGGGATACCACATCAAGGAGGACGCCATCGCTGTGCTGAAGGCCAGAAAATCTAGAGACATCATCAGCGACGTAAGAGAAAATGACTGAAGTCGGCGTCCATTTCATTTAGGTCACTTGATTCAATGGAGTCAGTGGAATTAACTCTCTGATCCTCCTTTTTTTCCCTCAGTACAAATACCACGAGGGCTACCGCAAGCAGGTTGGCCACCACATTGGAGCCCGCTGTGTCGAGGAAGACCCTCTGATCATGTTGGCTATGAACTCAGCCAAGATTGCCAGTGATGCTCTGTACAAGAAGGACTTCAACAAGTCCAAGACCAAGTTCCACCTCCCAGTGGACATGCTGACCATTGAACTGGCCAAGAAATGCCAGGTTCAGGTCAACGACTTCAACTACAGAACTCACCTGCACAACTGGACCTGTCTGCCAGACTCCACTGATGTCGTCCAGGCCAGGAAAACCTATGATCTGCAGAGCGATGTGAGTTTTACCATATTTGGACTCAAGGAAGAGTAGCTTCTGCTTTTACAACTGTTAATAGGGATCCTGTAGTGGGGTAATATTTTATATAAATGCATATTGTATACACCTCACATGCAACCCATAATAAGACTGCAGCTAATATAAACAAAGTATATTAAACTGAATATCTGACCCCATAATGATGATTTAGCAATAAGCAGGAGACTATAGTTGAGTTACAATAATGGGCAATCAAGAAAGGTCTGAGAATGGAATTCTAAATGTGTTTTTAATTACTTTGTCAAATGAACGATACATTATACAAGGCATGCACTTAAGTTAAAAAAGCATTAACGATCATTACAAGGTATATTCTAGGGATGAGAGAGAGAGAGAGAGAGAGAGAGAGAGAGAGACAGAGACGGAGACAGAGACAGAGACAGAATGGGGGTTGGAGAGATAATGCAGCATTCCTAAGACAACACAAAGGAAATGTTTGCATACAGTGTAAAGAGTCACTTCGGGAGCTGGGCTGCTCTACAATACTAATAAAATAAATACTAATAAATACTTTGCATCCTTTTTTTTTTATCCCTGTATGAAATTGTAATTAGTTGCTTATGATAATATGTTGTATATGCTGTGTTCACCTCAAAGTATTTCAGGGACATCCTCACCCCATATATCTTTGTTGATTTTAACCCTCTGTTCATTCATATTTGGGAAAGGCTATCAGTGTTTAGTGACACATTGACCCCTATGCCAATACAAACACCCTGTTGTCTTCTCCCAGGCGGTGTACAAGGCTGATCTGGAGTGGCTCAGGGGATGTGGTTGGAACCCCCATGAGTCTGTGGAGGTGTTGAAAGTGAAACACGCCCAAGCGGTCCTGGCTGACGTAAGTCATTTAAAACATATAATATATGTAATAATAATTCTATATATATAATAATATGATAGTATATAGTAATAATGCCTGCAAGCAAGTGTGTCATCTGCCTGATTTATTTTATTTGTGGACTGAAACAGGTTAACATTTAATGACATGTATTGATGGTTGATTTTGGTTTGACTGTTGTTGTTTATGTTGTCTTGCAGAGAGGCTACCGTGTCAAGTTGGATCAGCAGAAGTTCACAGCTCCTGTGGACAGAATAGACATGGTTTGCGCCAAGAACGCTGCAGAGATCCTCAATGAGGTGGGTCGGGACATGGGACAATTTTGACATGTTATAACACATGAAAGAATCACAATGTTTTTGGAACTTCTCACATTTTGTGGATAACAGGTATCACAATGAAGGAAAAAAACATTGGACTGTTGAAGCAACAAGAACAGTAGTCATTAAGTACAATACTAATCAATTGCTTTTGTGTTGTTTTTTTTTCGTGCAGGCTAATTACCGTGCACTGTGGCACACAGAGAAGACTAAGTACACGGTCACAGACACCCCAGGATTGGCAACAGCAAGAGAGGTGGCCAAGAATCTCCATCCGGTAAGATACCTTTTCTTTCTTTACATCAGAGTTCTCAGACATTTGAAATGCTCAAAGTGCCTTTGCCAGTCTGAATAATGAAGGTAGAGGGGAATTCCACTTTCCATTTTGAAATAAATAAGAAAGAAAAACAGAAGAAAATGTTCCTAATACACGTAGTGTATTACACTCTGTAATCTCTGTTCCTATCTATCTTCCTGTTCACAGAAACTATACACCAAGGACTGGGATAAGGTCAAAGCTACTGGCTTCTTCATGCCCGGAGATGCTGTTCCCATCAAGCAGTGCATCCACAACAATAAAGTCCAGAGTGACGTGAGTATCACAGTGTTTTCCTTTATTTAAACAGGTTGTCATTGATACTTATCTCATCTAAATGTAATGGAACAGTATTGTCCGTTCACTCCCAATAAAGATAACATTGACGACATAATGTTCTTAATATCCTGTGGAGTGTTTAAGTGACTCAACATATCCATACTCTCAGTGCCGTTTTACTTCTAAATGCTTAGATCTCTATTGCAGTCTCTGTATGTATAAATAAACAGTCAATTCAATTGTAACTCAGTAAGGCACACTTTGATACTTTACGTGTCTCTTTCACAGCACAAATACAAGACCGAATATCGCAAGCAGGCTGGCCACCACATTGGTGCCCGCTGTGTCGAGGATGACCCTCTGCTCGTGCTGGCTATTAACTCAGCCAAGATTGCCAGTGATGCTCTGTACAAGAAGGACTTCCACCAGTCCAAGACCAAGTTCCATCTGCCAGTGGACATGTTGTCCTTTGAGCTGGCAAAAAAATGCCAGTTCCAGGTCAATGACGACCACTACAGGACCCGTCTACATAACTGGACCTGTCTGCCAGACTCCACTGATGTCACACAGGCCCGCAAAGCCTACGACCTTCAGAGTGACGTGAGTAGATAGATAGGCCTACCTGACACAACTTAACAATTACAGTATGTCCGTTATGCTTTAGGGCTTCCAGGATACATATACACGGAGTGTACAAAACATTAGGAACACCTGCTCTTTCCATGACATAGACTGACCAGTTGAATCTGATCCCTTGTTGAGGTCACTTGTTAAATCCACTTCAATCAGTGTAGATGAAGGGGAGGAGACAGGTTAAATATTCATTTTTAAGCCGTCAGACAATTGGGACATGGATTGTGTATGTGTGCCATTCAGAGGGTAAATGGGCAGGACACAATATTAAAGTGCGTTTGAACGGGGTATCGTAGTAGGTGCCAGGAGCACTGGTTTGAACGGGGTATCGTAGTAGGTGCCAGGAGCACTGGTTTGAACGGGGTATCGTAGTAGGTGCCAGGAGCACTGGTTTGAACGGGGTATCGTAGTAGGTGCCAGGAGCACTGGTTTGAACGGGGTATCGTAGTAGGTGCCAGGAGCACTGGTTTGAACGGGGTATCGTAGTAGGTGCCAGGAGCACTGGTTTGAATGGGGTATTGTAGTAGGTGCCAGGAGCACTGGTTTGAACGGGGTATCGTAGTAGGTGCCAGTAGCACTGGTTTGAACGGGATATCGTAGTAGGTGCCAGGAGCACTGGTTTGAACGGGGTATCGTAGTAGGTGCCAGGAGCACTGGTTTGAACGGGGTATCGTAGTAGGTGCCAGGAGCACTGGTTTGAACGGGGTATCGTAGTAGGTGCCAGGAGCACTGGTTTGAACGGGGTATCGTAGTAGGTGCCAGGAGCACTGGTTTGAACGGGGTATCGTAGTAGGTGCCAGGAGCACTGGTTTGAACGGGGTATCGTAGTAGGTGCCAGGAGCACTGGTTTGAACGGGGTATCGTAGTAGGTGCCAGGAGCACTGGTTTGAACGGGGTATCGTAGTAGGTGCCAGGAGCACTGGTTTGAACGGGGTATCGTAGTAGGTGCCAGGAGCACTGGTTTGAACGGGGTATCGTAGTAGGTGCCAGGAGCACTGGTTTGAACGGGGTATCGTAGTAGGTGCCAGGAGCACTGGTTTGAACGGGATATCGTAGTAGGTGCCAGGAGCACTGGTTTGAACGGGGTATCGTAGTAGGTGCCAGGAGCACTGGTTTGAATGGGGTAGCATAGTAGGTGCCAGGAGCACTGGTTTGAGTGTGTCAAGAACTGCAATGCTGCTGGGTTTTTCACACGCAACATTTTCCCTTGTGTATCAAGAATGGTCCACCACACAAAGGCCATCCAGCCAATTTGACACAACTGTGGGAAGCATTGGAGTCAACATGGGCCAGCGTCCCTGTTGAACACTTCGGCACCTTGTAGAGCCCATTCCCCTCCATGAATTGACGCTGTTCTGAGGGCAAAAGGGGGTGCAACTGAATATTAGGAAGATGTTCCTAATGTTTTGTACTGTGTATATCTCTATCTCTCTCTCTCCCCCCTATCTCTCTCTCTTTCTCTCTCCCCCTCTCCCTCTCTCTCCACCCCTTCTCCCTCTCCCTCTCTCTCTCTCTCTCTCTCTCTCTCTCTCTCTCTCTCTCTCTCTCTCTCTCTCTCTCTCTCTCTCTCTCTCTCCCCTTCTCTATCTCCCCCTCTCTTCCCCCTCTCTCTCTCCCCCACACCCCTTTTATACCTCTAGGTAAAATGATTGTTTGTCTGACTCTCTCCTCTGTCTGTATGCAGGTTGTCTACAAGGCCGATTTGGAATGGCTCCGTGGATGTGGATGGGTTGCTGCCGAATGTGTCGATCACGTCAAAGTCAGGAATGCCCAGAAGATCATGAACGAGGTAGGTTCCTTTATCTGTATCCAAGCTGTTGGTGTGGTTCTAGGTTTCATTGGGCACATTCTGCTCCTCACATCTCTGTCATTAGTACTGTATGTGTTTGCTACCCTTCAGGGAATTCTTACCATGTCTTTCTCTCTCTCTAATGTCTTTTTGCAGAGGCTTTACAAGAAGGATGCCAAAGACAACTTTGCCAAATACACACATATCGTGGATCGTCCTGAGCATATCCTGGCCACCATCAATGCTTTTAACCTCAGTGATGTGAATGAATTAATTTACTACTTTAGATTTTATCTTCGCTAAGTTTACCAAAAGTAAAACAACTACAGGCCATGAAAAAGTATTTGACACCTTTCTGAATTTCTCTATTTTTGTATATTTTTGATCTTGAATGTTATCAGATCTTCAACCAAAACATAATATTAGATAAAGTGAACCTGAGTTTACAAATAACAAAAAAAGGGGGCAAATACTTTTTGGGATGTACTTTTCCACTGTTTCAAAATATTATTTGAAAGCAACCCTGGTAGGATAGAGTACCTCCTTCAGAAAGCCTTTGACCCATACCTCAGAGAAACATGTGAGGACATTGTGTTAAGCGGGATCCTTCAAATTGATCATGACCTGTGCCTATATGTCCTTCTGTTGTAAAGCTGAAGTACAAGGAGACCTTCAATGCAGAGAAGGGCATGTACATCGGCTCAGAGGACACACCCCAGCTGGCCCATAGCAGAGAGGTCGCCAAGGTCATCAGTGAGGTAAAGTACTCTACATCCATAGGACTTCGTCTTCACAGAAACACCCATCTGCATAAATGTCTAATTTTATATACAAAATATCATTTTAATAATGTAGATAATAATTAATACATTTTATTATTTCTATGTTATACAAAATAAATACATGTCTGAAACGATGTTTACATTGTGGATTGTTTTGTTGTCATTTGTAGAAATACTACAAACTGCCCTGGGATGAAAGCAAAGCCACTGGTTACCAGCTGGACGCCCATTACATCCCTGTAGTCGGAGCCAAGAAGACCAGGGAGATTGTCAGCGATGTGAGTCTAATTCATAGTCTCTTGACAACCAACAATACAAATATGATTAACAGGAAAGAATATAATGATTATTACTATTAAATATACATAATAATTAAAGAGCAACTGACATGTGACTTTAGTACTATTAAATATAGTCAGAATAGTTGGTAATATATTGGATTTCTTAACATGTGTTAAATGTGTGTCAGTTTGATCATATCAATTAGTAACTGCTAGTGGTTGCTGTGGCAACAGAAGCAGACACATAACATGTAAATATAGCAGAGATTGTTTGTCCACTGTGCTGTCCACTGTGCTGTCCACTGTGCTGTCCACTGTGCTGTGCACTGTGCTGTGCACTGTGCTGTCCACTGTGCTGTCCACTGTGCTGTCCACTGTGCTGTGCACTGTGCTCTGCTATGTATACTTGCTGTATCAACAAAGCGCTTTGCTCTCTGCAATCGATGATGACATTTTTTTCTTTCTTTGAAACTAAAACATTTCAGGTTAAATACCATGACGCCCATGAGAAGGCCAAGGGCCACTACCTGGCTGGCACCCTGGTGGACTTCCCTGAGGTGATGCGCTGTGGAGAACAGGAGAAACAGAAGGGCCTGGTAAGATATTATACTGCTATAATTCTATAATATATCTACAGTATATCTAGTAAGATATACTACTGCTATAATACCATAATATATCTACAGTATATCTAGTAAGATATACTACTGCTATAATACTATAGTACAGTATGTCTGGTAAGATTTAATACTGCTATAATTCTATAATATATCTACAGTATATCTAGTAACATATACTACTGCTATAATACTATAGTACAGTATATCTACAGTCTGTCTGGTAAGATATAATACTGCTATAAGACTATAGTACTGAACAGTATATCTACAGTCTGTCTGGTAAGATATAATACTGCTATAATACTATGGTACAGTATATGTACAGTCTGTCTGGTAAGATATAATACTGCTATAATACTATAGTACTGAACAGTATATCTACAGTCTGTCTGGTAAGATATAATACTGCTATAATACTATAGTACTGAACAGTATATCTACAGTCTGTCTGGTAAGATATAATACTGCTATAATACTATGGTACAGTATATGTACAGTCTGTCTGGTAAGATATAATACTGCTATAATACTATAGTACTGAACAGTATATCTACAGTCTGTCTGGTAAGATATAATACTGCTATAATACTATAGTACTGAACAGTATATCTACAGTCTGTCTGGTAAGATATAATACTGCTATAATACTATGGTACAGTATATGTACAGTCTGTCTGGTAAGATATAATACTGCTATAATACTATAGTACTGAACAGTATATCTACAGTCTGTCTGGTAAGATATAATACTGCTATAATACTATAGTACTGAACAGTATATCTACAGTCTGTCTGGTAAGATATAATACTGCTATAATACTATAGTACTGAACAGTATATCTACAGTCTGTAGATATATGTAATAGTCCGGTGGCCATTTGATTAATTGTTCAGCAGTCTTATGGCTTGGGGTTAGAAGCTGTTAAGGTGCCTTTTGGTCCTAGACTTGGCGCTCGGGTACAGCTTGCCGTGCAGTAGCAGAGAAGACAGTCTATGATTTGGGTGACTGGAGTCTCTGACAATTTTATGGGCTATAGTTTTTAAAACTATAGAATACAGTGCCTTCGGAAAGTATTCAGACCCCCTGACTTTTTCCACATTTTGTTACGTTACAGCCTTATTCTAAAATGGATTAACAAAAAAAAATCCTCAGCAATCTACACACAATACCCCGTAATGACAAAGTGAAACAGGTTTTAAGATATTTTTGCAAAAAATATAACTGAAATACCTTATTCAGACCCTTTGCTATGAGACTTGAAATGGAGCTCAGGTGCCTGTTTCCATTGATCATCTCTGAGATGTTTCTACAACTTGATTGGAGTCCACCTGTGGTAAATTCAATTGATTGGACATGATTTGGAAAGGCACACACCTGTCTATATAAGCTTCCACAATTGACAGTGCATGTCAGAGGAAAAACCAAAGCCACGAGGTCGAAGGAATTGTCCATAGAGCTCAGAGACAGGATTGTATAATAATGCTATAATACTATAGTACAGTATATCTACAGTCTGTCTGGTAAGATATAGCGCTCAGGACCTCAGACCCTATGCACACAGCCAAGACAACGCAGGAGTGGCTACGGGGCAAGTCTCTGAATGTCCATGAGTGGCCCAGCCAGGGCCTGGACTTGAACCCGATCTACAGTAACATCTCTGGAGAGACCTGAAAATAGCTGGGCACCAACACTCCCTATTGAGAGGATCTGCAGAGAAGAATGGGAGAAACTTTCCAAATACAGCTGTGCCAAGCTTGTAGCATCATACCCAAGAAGACTCAAGGCTGTAATCGCTGCCAAAGGTGCTTCCACAAAGTGCTGAGTAAAGGGTCTGAATATTTATGTGAATGTGATATTTCAGATTTAATAAATATGTAAAAAATTTGACAAAAACTGTTTTTGCTTTGTTATTATGGGGTATTGTGTGTAGATTGATGAGTGAAAAAAACTATTTAATCCATTTTAGAATAAGGCTGTAACGTAACAAAATGTGGAAAACGTCAAGGGGTCTGAATACTTTCCGAAGTCACTGTTTCTACAGTATACCTAATAAATAAAATACTGCTATTATACTATAGTATATCTACAGTATATCTAGTAAGATATGATAATGCTATAATATTATAGTATATCTACCGTATATCTAGGTAATATATTACTGCTATAATAATATAGTATATCTATAGTCTATCTAGTAAAATATAATACCGCTATAATTATATATCTACAGCATATCTAGTAAGATATGATACAACTATAATACTACAGTATATCTATAGTATATCTACAGTACATCTATAGTATAGTATATCTATAGTATAGTATATCATTAGTATATCTATAGTATATCTAGTAAAATATGATACTGCTGCATATTCAGGGCGGCAGGTAGCCTAGTGATAAGAGCTTTAGGCCAGTCACTGAAAAGTTGCTGGATCGAATCCCCGAACTGACAAGGTAAAAATCTGTCATTCTGCCCCTGGACAAGGCAGTTAACCCACTGTTCCCCAGTAGGCTGTCATTGTAAATAAGAATTTGTTCTTGACTGACTTGCCTAGTTAAATAAAGGTAAAAAAAAAATTAAATGGTATGTTCACATATATTAAGATATTACTTACGCAGTATAATCTAGTAAATCGCACACATGATAATCCAGTCGCTACAGTCGCCAAAGATACAATAAAACAACGGAAGGTCGTCATTAAGAATTTGTTCTTAAATCTACCTGTATAAATAAAAGTTAACAAATACACTCTGTTGGAACTTGGAATATGCCATGTTTACTCCTTAGATATACTTTCTTATTCATATGTTTAGTTCTGTCAGGTTCTCCTACTTATTTGTTATTTATTTGATTGAATTTGCTTTACTTACTTCTAATCTTATTTTGTTGTTGCAATGTTGAGAGGTGAACCTGCAGGTATGCATTTCATTGTACTCTGTGCACCACGTTTATCCTGTGCATGTGACGAATATGCTTTCATTTGATTTGATTATATTTTGGATTTGAAAATAATCCACGTATCTGGAGATCTGAACACAGTGCCCTGTTCTTTCTTCCAGAGGAATTACCAGAAGGAGTATAATACCAACAAGACCAAGAACCACATCCCCGCTGACATCATTCCCAACATGGTGGCTAAGAGGTGCCAGGACATGCTCAGTGACGTGCTGTATCGCACCTTACTGCACAACTGGACCTGCCACCCCGACCAGCAGGACATTCTCAGAGCCCGCAAGAACAATGAGATCCTGAGTGATGTATGTTGTATTTCGCACATGTTCAAGACATACTTTACAAATAAGTAAAAAAATACACTGAACAAAAAAACTTTGTTGGTCCCATGAAATGTTTCATACGCACAAAAAGCTTATTTCTCTAAAATGTTGTGCACAACTTTGTTTACATCCCTATTGGTGAGCATTTCTCCTTTGCCAAGATAATTCATCCACCTGACAGGTGTGGCATATCAACAAGCTGATTAAACAGCATGATCATTACACAGGTGCACCTTGTGCTGGGGACAATAAAAGGCTACTTTAAAAATATGCAGTTTTGCCACAGATGTCTCAAGTTTTGAGGGAGCATGCAATGGGCATGCTGGCTGCAGGAATGTCGACCAGAGCTGTTGCCAGAGAATGTAATGTTCATTTCTCTACCATAAGCTGCTTCCAACATCGTTTTAGAGAATTTGGCAGTATGTCCAACCGGCTTCACAACTACAGACCACGTGCCAGGACCACGTACCAGGTCCAGCCCAGGACCTCCGCATAGGGCTTCTTTACCCACAGGATTGTCTGTCGGGGTGGCTAAATCCTCTCAGACCCACCCATGGCTGTACCCAGTCATGCGAAATACATAGATTAGGGCCTAATGAATTTATTTCAATTGAGTGATTTCCTTATATGAACTGTAACTCAGTAAAATCTTTGAAATTGTTGCATTTATATTTTTGTTCAGTGTGTGTGTGTATATATATATATATATAGTTTAAAAACAAAACAATGACATGCTGTATTTAAGAAACAAATAGAAGTAATAATAATGTCGGCTCGTCTGTTCCTCATCCCTCTGCTGTCCTTAGTTAGCTACACTACCGTACACTATCACAGTATTTGTAAAATCCCATTAAATCCAACTGATCTGATCTCTGCGTTGTGGTATTGTCTATCGATCTGCTAGGTGTACTACAAAGATGACCTGAACTGGACAAAAGGAATTGGTTGCTATGTTTGGGACACACCTGAGCTTGTCCGTGCCAAGAATGCCTACCTGCTGCAGAGCGAAGTGAGTACAAAGAGAGACATCACCTCTGTCACACTTACTGTCATTTATACCAATGAATCCCCTAGTCTTTTGTTTGTTAATGATTGACTACCAGTCCATCATAAATACTAAATAAATAGTATATTTTATCATAATAGTGATAAGAGATTATTTAAAAAGTTATATTCCTGTGTGGAGACTATTACATTTTTGTCATTTCGCAGAAGCTTTTATCTAGATTGACTTACAGTAGTGACTGCATACATGTTCATACTGGTCCCCCATGGGAATTGAACCCACAACCCTGGCATTGCAAGCACCTTGCTCTCACCAACTGAGCCACACGTGACCATGTGGCTTCTGCATTTGTTTTCTCACAGCTCAAATACAAGGAGGAGGGTAAGAAGGAATTCAACAACTACTCCATCGTGACAGACACCCCTATCTATGTGACTGCTCTCCTGGGTCACACCTGGGCCAGTGATGTGAGTGTCAGATGTACTATACAGAAATCTATACTATACTGCATCATACTACACAATTCCTCTAATAGTATAACAAAAATAAAAACATCTGCTTTGTATCAAAACATATGCTCTTTTTCTCCACAGCTGAACTACAGGGAGGCTTACCAGAAAGACAAGCATATCTATACCACAATTCTGGATACCTATGACTATGCACACAATGCCAACCTCAAGGACATCTACAGCACCGTGAGTGTGGCTCTACTGTAGACAGACAGTATGTCTCCAAATGACCTATTAGGATTTTAAATGCTGTATTCAGAATGTTGATCTTTCTTTTTGTGTCATCTAGAAAGCATATACATCTGCCTGGGACAAGATCAAGGCTAAGGATTACACGCTGCCATCAGACTCCCACGCCCTGAAACACGCCAAACAACAGAAGGTCATCCTCAGCAATGTGAGTTCAACATATCACCCAACTTAAAACCCTTTCGTAGTCCAACACGTTTTTTAACTATTGATGCTCTTTATTGAGAATTCATCATTTGTTTCATGTTGTTGTTTTGGATCCCTACGATTCAATGTCATTCATTTGGTTTATCAGTAATCTCACACATAAAAGTTGCATGTACATTGTTAAATCTTCTACTCAAAGCAACCCATATGATCCCCTCCCCTATAGGTTAAATACAGGGAGGATTATGAGAAGTTCAAGTCCCTCTACACCCTGCCCAAGTCCCTTGAGGACGACCCACAAACTCTCCGCTGCCTCAAAGCTGGAAAGATGGGTCTTGACGTGAGTCTTGTTGCCTTTTTTCATGATCACCTCTTTACTCTTTCCATATGGCAGTCAAACACATTGATCTTAAACCGATAGAAATGTAGACACACCTAATGGTTTATGTACCCACCCTATGTATAGCGCTTGTACAAGGCGGACTATGAGAAGACCAAGGCAAAGAACCACATCCCCCCAGATATGCTAGATGTCCTCTCAGCCCGTCAAACCCAGAACCATGTCAGTGAGATCGGTTACAGGAAGCACCTGCACCAGTGGATCTGTATGCCTGATATGCAAGTGTACGTCCAGGCACGCAAGGTCAACGAGCAGCTCAGCGACGTGAGTCATCTGAACAATTCATATTTCAATACACTTTTTTTATGTGGAAAACTGCATTTATTGGAATTTCACATTGCATTTAATCAGTGTCATGTGAAGTTAAATTATTATAATTTAATTATAATTATAATAAAATGTGTTATTCTTACTTATTATAAACAATATTATTTTCAAATCAAATATATCATGTTTTTTACATATTAAAAAGAAAAATGTTCTTCAGGAAGACCTAGTGTTATTTTTTTTTCTGGTGTGTAGTCGTTCATTTACGATCTGGTAGAATGTGTCAGACAAAGTAACTACTATTGGAAATGACTTCTAAACTAACAGTTATATGTGTGTAGTTCATTATATTATGTAGTTCTAAGTTATAGTGCATTAATTCTGTTCTTCCTCTTGCTTGTCATTAGGACTTCATTAACTGATATTTTTCTGTAACTCCCCAGATCTTCTACAAGGAGGACCTGACCTGGCTGAGGGGAATTGGCTGCTATGCCTGGGACACCCCTGAGATCCTGCGAGTCAAGGCTGCTGACAAACTGCAGAGCGATGTATGCTCCCTCCGCATGCCTCTCACCTATCTTTCTTAATCCGTCTTTCCTCCTCTCCTCTCCTCTCCTCTCCTCTCCTCTCCTCTCCTCTCCTCTCCTCTCCTCTCCTCTCCTCTCCTCTCCTCTCCTCTCCTCTCCTCTCCTAATCTAATGACTGTAGGAATCAGATTAACCCCACAGATGTGGACAAAGATGTGGATGTATTTGTGTGTTTGTTCTTGTCTTCCAGAACAAGTACAGAGCCAAGGGCATTGAGGCATTCAAGGATTACTCTATGGTCATCGACACTCCTACCTATGAGACTGCAAAACTGAGTTCTCAGAACCTGAGCGATGTGAGGACCATCACTAAAGCTTCTTACTTCTATATCACCATCTTAATGTTTTATTTCACCCTTATTTAATCAGACGAGTCAGTTAAGAACAAATTCAAGTTGACTTAAAATAATTTTCAATCAATCAAATGCATTTATAAAGCCCTATTTACATCAGTAGATGTCACAAAGTGCTTATACAGAAACCCAGCCTAAAACCCAACCTAGATAGCAACCAGGCTCTGTGGGGTGACCAGTGCTCTTCTGGCCGTGCCGGGTAGAAATTACAAGAGTGCATGTACATTAAGGCCAGATCGTTCAAGTTCAATGATGAAGCATATTAAGTTCTCACCTATTCGTCCTCTATCCTCTCATGTTCTCAGCTCCACTACCGTAACGACTACGTCACCAATGTCAAGGGAACTAACTCCTCCCCTGCTGTCACCGTGGATACAGAGAGGGCACGCCTGGCCAACTTCAACCAGAGTGATGTAAGATGTTTTCAATTCTTACTTATTTTCTTTGATCATTTATTTGCTTTAAGTACATTCTTACAAAGCATACATCACTCATAACTTCAAAGATGCATAGATAGTAACTACTCCCTCAAACTGTTTCTGGATATAAACGCTGACTGTAATTTCTATGATGATTCTCATATCTTATGTCCTCTTCTGATTACTCCTCTCCTTATTTTCTTCAGAACTTGTACAAGGAGGCCAACAAGAACTCCATGCCCACTGGCTACTCTCTTCCCCACGACAATCCTCTCATGAAGCAGGCGAAACAAAATTCCATTGTTGCCAGCAGCGTAAGAAAGACACTTTATTTTCTTAAAATGTTCATCAATTTGTTACATTGTGTATAAAATATGAACCATTCACATTCCCTGAGGTCATTGTAAAAAATAAAATAATATGAATCTATTCAGATGCAAAGTTTCAGTTATAAGAGGCACATACTGTAGGAGTGTTGTGTACTGTAGGATGACTGGATGGATGTAGTGGAGTTACACTAGGAACAGTCTTGTGTTGTGTACTGTAGGATGACTGGATGGATGTAGTGGAGTTACACTAGGAACAGTCTTGTGTTGTGTACTGTAGGATGACTGGATGGATGTAGTGGAGTTACACTAGGAACAGTCTTGTGTTGTGTACTGTAGGATGACTGGATGGATGTAGTGGAGTTACACTAGGAACTGTCTTGTGTTGTGTACTGTAGGATGACTGGATGGATGTAGTGGAGTTACACTAGGAACAGTCTTGTGTTGTGTACTGTAGGATGACTGGATGGATGTAGTGGAGTTACACTAGGAACAGTCTTGTGTTGTGTACTGTAGGATGACTGGATGGATGTAGTGGAGTTACACTAGGAACAGTCTTGTGTTGTGTACTGTAGGATGACTGGATGGATGTAGTGGAGTTACACTAGGAACTGTCTTGTGTTGTGTACTGTAGGATGACTGGATGGATGTAGTGGAGTTACACTAGGAACAGTCTTGTGTTGTGTACTGTAGGATGACTGGATGGATGTAGTGGAGTTACACTAGGAACAGTCTTGTGTTGTGTACTGTAGGATGACTGGATGGATGTAGTGGAGTTACACTAGGAAAAGTCTTGTGTTGTGTACTGTAGGATGACTGGATGGATGTAGTGGAGTTACACTAGGAACAGTCTTGTGTAGGTGAATTAAAGGAAGCCTATATGTGTAGTTACCGTAGAATGGTAATATATTGGATTTGTATCGTAGTACCTCACTCGTGGAATTGTGTTGTTGTGTAGGTGAAGTACAAGAATGACTATGAAAAGTCAAAGGCTACGAACTATACCATGGATCCAGAAGGTGTCAGCTTCGTCAACATCAGGAACGCCAACAAGGTCACCAACCCGGTAGGATTACAAACGTCTGCTACTCTTCCCTCACTATTTGGAAAAATATAATAATTTATTAATTATTCAATTTGATTGATGATCCTTCTATATTTTTTTTGTTATGAATCCCTTGAAAGATGTTGAATCGTTATAGAGTCAAAGACTCTAGTATGTTGGTATTATTAAAAGGATTGTTTTGTGGTGTAGTAGTAGTGATGTTATTTCCCCTCTCTCTCTCTCTCTGTCTGTTTGTCTGTCTGTTTCAGCGTCTATACCGTGAGCTGTATGAGAAGAGCAAGGGCAAGATCCACACCACCTATGACACACCCGAGATCAGACAGGTCAAGATGACCCAGGAGGCCGTCAGCGACGTACGTGACCTTTTGACATCCTGTCATTATCACTCCTGTACTATTGTCATTGATGGTTGTTACTATGGCTCATTGATGTTTGTTACTATTGTCATTGATGTTTGTTACTATGGCTCATTGATGGTTGTTACTATGGCTCATTGATGTGTGTTACTATGGCTCATTGATGTGTGTTACTATGGCTCATTGATGTGTGTTACTATGGCTCATTGATGTGTGTTACTATGGCTCATTGATGTGTGTTACTATGGCTCATTGATGGTTGTTACTATGGCTCATTGATGTGTGTTACTATGGCTCATTGATGTTTGTTACTATGGCTCATTGATGTTTGTCACTATGGCTCATTGATGTTTGTTACTATGGCTCATTGATGTGTGTTACTATGGCTCATTGATGGTTCTTACTATGGCTCATTGATGTTTGTTACTGTGGCTCATTGATGTGTGTTACTATGGCTCATTGATGTGTGTTACTATGGCTCATTGATGTGTGTTACTATGGCTCATTGATGTTTGTCACTATGGCTCATTGATGTTTGTCACTATGGCTTTGTGTTGATGCTTGCTACAAGTCTAATTCATCATGATTATATCTATTTTTTCATTCATACTGTACATTCATTATATTTAGAGACATTTCGTTTAAAAACAATGTATTTATTTGTTCTATTTGCTGTGAAGTTAGTTTGTCACATGTTCTAAGTACAGTGTGTCTCCCTCTGTCCCATGCAGTTGTGTTACAAGGAGAAGTACTTCGCTAACAGAGGCACCATGATCCCCATGGGCATCACTCCCCAGATGATACACTGTAACCACGTCAACGAGATCACCAGTGACGTACGTGGCCCAATAACGTTCACTCACTGAAAACAAAGCAGCCAAGTATCTTCTGAAACAGGCAATATTTAGGCTATACAACTACTGAAATATGTTTTTTTCAACGAATACTTAAGTTAACTTCAGTGAGAATATGAGAAGGGTTAATGGTTTATTGTTACTTTTCTAAGTCCCTCCATGCCTTATGAATAATTATACAGTAATGTAATCGTTGTGTCTCTGTTTCCATCACCAGCTGAGATACAAGGAGGACCTTCTGTGGCTGAGAGGCATTGGCTGCTTCCTGTATGACACACCTGAGATGTCTACTGTCCGCAACATTACCAAGTTTAGAGTAGGTACCTTTCCTTTCTTTCTCATTTTGTTATGGCTTCAATCACCAATCAGTTGGTGGATTACACTCCTCACGAGGCGATTAATTAGCTAAGTATACACAATCTGCAAATACTGTAAATACTGTCTGTAATATTTCTGCTCCATGTTAATCCATATTAATTTGTCTTACCACAACAGGCCAACTATGAAGTTGAGGCAAAGAAGAACCATGCCAACTTCACTGTGGTCCTGGACACACCAGAGTACCAGCGCGTCACTGAGTTAAAGACCCACATGAGCGACGTGAGTCATGTTCTCTACTATATCGCCCGCCATTTCCCACACATATATATATATATAATATATATCTATATATATTATTAATATATCATATTGTAATATACAATATATTAACAGAATACAGTAAAACTGCCATTATACGAGGCCGTTGCTTGTTGGAGACTCAGCATTTAATGGAAGTTTTGCCGTATTATAATATGGTTTAACAGGTCTGTCTTTCTGTCTGAATAGGCAGTGTGAAGTGGCTATGTTAACCTTTAACCTCTCGTCCTCAGCTGATGTACAGAGCCCAGGGCAATGTGGACAAGACCAAGTGCACCACCACCCTGGACTCCATCGATGTCAAGAGAGTCAAATGGGCCCAACAGCTCAGCAACAAGGCAAGTCGATTTAGCTCTCATAGATACAATAAACCTGGTGAACTCTTGGAGGACTGATATCTGTGTTAAGATTTGTATTGATACCAACTTAAAGCACAACAATTACAAAAATGAGTTACAAAGAAAGTGATTTCTGACATTTTTGTTCATGTATCTCATAACTGCAGTATACGTACACTGACCTGGCTTCCAAGGAGAGGGCCCACTTCACTCCGGAGGTGGACACCCCAATAATGGACCACGCCAGGGCTATGAAGGTGGTCAACAGCGAGGTAAGTCTTTCTAACGCAATTTAACTCAAACACTTTTCGTCCTTACAACCCAGTGTGAAGGTTATCACGTCCCAGTGTGAAGGTTATCACGTCCCAGTGTGAAGGTTATCACGTCCCAGTGTGAAGGTTATCACGTCCCAGTGTGAAGGTTATCACGTCCCAGTATGATACCATAGTATTTGCCCTTCACCGCTGCTCTAACACAGTTTCTCCTCTGATTCGTCCCCAGATCAAATACAGAGATCAGTATGAGAAGATGAAGCACAAGTACACTAGCATCCATGACACACCCATCCTGGTCCGGGCCAAGAAGGCCTACCTACAATCCAGTGATGTGAGTATGCTCTCTGGTGATCCCTCCTCCGCCTGTCTTTGGTCTTTAAGTTGTCCTTCTTACAAATGACTGACCTATTGCACACACTCTGTCTCTCTCGCTCTCGCTCTCGCTCTCTCTCTCTCCATCTCTCTTTCTTTCTCTCTCTCTCTCTCTCTCTGTCTCTCTCTGTCTCTCTCTTTCTCTGTCTCTCTCTTTCTCTGTCTCTCTCTCTCTTTCTCTCTCTTTCTCTTTCTTTCTCTCTCTCTCTCTCTCTCTCTCTCTCTCTCTCTCTCTCTCTCTCTCTCTTTCTCTCTCTCTTTCTCTCTCTCTTTCTCTCTCTTTCTCTCTCTCTCTCTCTCTTTCTCTCTCTCTCTCTCTCTCTCTCTCTCTCTCTCTCTCTCTCTCTCTCTCTCTTTCTCTCTCTCTCTCTAGCTGCGCTACAAGGAGAGCTTTGAGCGATCCAAGGGACATTACCACAGTGTCAAGGATGCCCTGGATATCGTGTGTCACCGTAGGGTCACCGATGACATCAGCGAGGTCAGTATGTCAGCCGATTAGAAAAGATCTCTCCCCAGCTACCAAAACTGTTTGAAATTATATCATTACAACCAGTAATCTCTTTCAACCTATTCATTTCAACCAGTTTACGACCAGTGATCTCTTTCAACTAAGTCGTTTCAACCAGCTTTGCCTTCTGGCTCAGAGCCATCCAATAGGATGATTTGGCCCATTAAACAGACTTTTGGCATGTGGATTATGTTATGTATGTTATCATACAGATATAAGACACGTATCTTTCTCTCCTTCACACAGGTCAAATACAGAGAGAAGTACATCAACTCTCTGGGTACATGGAGATCCATGCCCGACCGTCCAGAGTTTTTCCACAGCAGAATCATCGGTGAAAACATCAGCGATGTGAGTGACGCCACCTTAACAACAATACCCTCAGGGCAGAGTCATTGTATTGTCAGTTTCAGTACATTTGAATACTTAGAATGGGTAGTTTATCATTAAACAATGGTATTGTCCATTTCAGCGTATTAGAATGCTTTTATGTAACGTGTGTGTTTATGAATGACCCACACCATTAATTTCTCTGTCCAATATTAGATCAAGTACAAGGAGGATCTGGATTGGCTGAAGGGTATTGGCTGCTACGTGTGGGACAGACCTGAGATGGTCCAGGCTGAGAAGAACAAGCTCCTCTTCAGTGAGGTAACGAAAGATCATCTACCGCTGCAAATACAATAAAACCCTCAGCTCTTACTGTGTCTTTGTCTTCCATAACCACCCGGCTTTTTTCTCCTCTTCTCTTTTGTAAACAGAGACACTATAAAGCAACTTTCGAGAAGAACAGACACCACTTCAAGTATACCTGTGACACTCCATTCTTCCAGGCCACCAAGAATGCCTCCGTTATTATCAACGATGTAAGTCACAGCCGCACTTTTTGTTTCAATTTGGATATACTGGATAGATTTGATCTTATTTAAACGATCTTATGAAAAACAGATGCAGTAATATAACATGTTTTCTTTCTACTGCATCTCATTTGGATTCTCAGCTTTGAAGGTAAAAGATGGTCATGATTAGTTCATAACGTTATGAATATCTTCTGTAATGATGAATGCACCTGGCTTCTTCCTGAGGTAATCCTAGCCACAATACCGTGTTGTTGTCACTCAAGTTTCTTTTGTCTCTGCAGTTCATTCCTCTATGTATCACATGGGATTAACCTTGGCCTTCTTTCCTGTAGTCTTTTTATCCCCTGTCACAGCTCCCTGTTTGTTTGTCAGTTGTCTTTAACTCCTTTTTGACGTTCTGAGCAGAGGCACTATAGAGCAGCCTATGAGAAGACCAAGGATAAGTACAGCAGTGTGTTGGATGATCCTAGAACCCTCCTGGCTAAGGAGAACGCCAAGAATAGCCAGGTAAAGCTATGATTTTCCTACTGCTGAGCCCCGCCCTCGTCCGCCTCTACCTCCTCTGGGCCTATCAGATAACCTGCTTCCGAGCCCGGTGCATGAGGTCATCTGACTGCAGGCCTGCGGGAGGTCAAAGTTGCATGGATATAATGTCCTTGGTTGGTCGTGTTCACGTCTCTCTCTCTCTTTTTCCTCACGCAGCAGGTGTCGTACTCTGTCACTCAAATAGCCCTCTTGGGTGTTCTGAGTGAGCGGCTACACTCTCCTTGATCTGTGCACTCAGAGTCAAACCCGTAGACTTGGTTGAGCCCCTTTATCATGTCAGTTTTAGTGACAAATGTCAACATTTTTTAAAAGCATCGGCAAAATCATAAAAGCGAATAAAAAAAGCCCGTATGATTGATTGAACCAGATTGAACTAGATTTAATGGTTCTGAGGGAATAGATCCGGAGGACACAACACAGACTCCAGGCCTAGGATCTCCGCAGCTCCTCTCCAGTCCACTCCGTCCTGTCCACTGACCCTGTGCCTGTCCTCAGCATGCTGTGTCTGTGTGTGTGTGTGTGTGTGTGTGTTAGTGTGTCCCTCCGTGGACAGAACAAATATAGATCCAGGGCCAGGGTGCTCTTAAAGAACGGTTGCAATGAGCTGCTCCGCCCAGACATCCTCAGCGCCATTTACCAGTCCAGCGAGCAGTGTAAGGTAATCGTCCATCGGCCCAGCAGACCAACCAAACTCACCTCGCAGTTTCCCCAATTCCCTCTCCCTCCTGCTGCAGTTGTCTTCCCAGCCTCAGCCCTAGCTAACTTCAGCTGCGGAAACCCATCCTGAACTCCTAATTGACAGTAGCTTCCTTCACTCCCATTTTTTCACATTTCAGTCATTAGTAATTTAGCAGAAGCACTTATCCAGAGCGACTTACAGGACCAATGAAGGTTAAGTGGTTAAGTGATGTGCCCTTTGCTGAAGGGCACATCAACAGATTTGGGTTTCTGGCCCAATGCTATTAACTGCTAGGCTACCTGCCGCCAACCACCACATTTGTCAAATTCTGGACATCTTTTCCTCCCTGCTTCAGAAACACTCTTGAATCTCCACTGACCTCTGAACCCAAGCTACCCAGCTCATCCCAAGTTATGATCCCGCTCCCTGTAACCCACATCACAAGTACAGACTGAACCGTCTAGAAAGACGTTGTACGTTAAATGAGGAATACATATTTCCTATGACAAAGCCAATAGTTTTGTTTATTTTCATTTATTTAAGTTCACATTTTTTATCCAAATGATAATAAATATATACAACCATCATTAGTCTGTACTAATCATGTTGAAATAGCACCAGACTCACCAGTAGGACTCGAAGCAGACGAGCTGATCAAACGTCAGCTGACGAAAATGAACCATGAGAAAAGCACTGTTTTCATTCTCACACTGTGTGTTTGTGGACATCTCTTTGCACATCATTTCATTGTGTTGCATGTTTCCATAAAGCATGTTCCAACCTGCGCATGGTGTCTTCCCATTGCATTCATTCATTACTTTGGCATGTACTGTAGTCACGCTTCACAGAATCTCCTTTTCATGCTACACTACATTTTAAATGTCATTATCTTTTTTAGCACATACATTTAGTTTGATCAGGAATGGATAAAGCTATGTAAACTTAACTCGTAAAATCAATCTGTAAAGCACACAGATCATCTATAGATAATTGAAACACTGTAAATAAGGTAAATTGATACCGATTTGACAGTAATGTCTCATGTGTGAGTGTGTCTAACTCTGGTGTCCTGCCCCCATCACCACAGTGGAAGTACAGGGAGCAGTATGAGCTTGCTAAGAACAAGTTCACCTCCATCCTGGAGACTCCCGAGCATGAGAGCCACAAACGCAGCAAAGCCATCGGAGACGTGAGTTCACTTCGTCACACCACATTCAATTAAAGATACTTTTTGTTGCAATTGTTGTCAAGGTCTCCCTCTTCTCAGAAAAATAAATCAAGTAACAAAATTAAATAAATATTTAATAAAATCATATAATGTATAAATGGATGATTTTGTTACTACTGTGTATTTCTCAACACTATATTTGAATAATTGTGACATGCAACATTTTCCCATCACTTTTTCCAGAATGTCTACAAGATGGAGTATAACAAGAACAAGGCTAAGGGCTACACCCTGGGCCATGACACTCCACACAGCGCACACATGAAGAAGGTCAAGGAGATCACCAGCGTGGTATGTACTCTACACTCTCAAAATGGCTGCCTTCCATTTCACACATAACACAGCCACAAAGTCATAAACCCCACCTATTTCTACAATTGCTCTTCTTAAAATCTTATTAACCACACTGCTAACCTAATGCCTAACCTTAATCTTAAAATAAGACCATAAAGCTAATATTTTCAGGATTTTTTTACAATATTGCCAATTTAGACATTGTGGCTATGCTATCTAGTGGAAAGCCTTACGACCACATGTCTAAGATTTAGATGGAGGTAGGTACAGTCATATCCCTGTTTCTGTATCAGTGTGCTTTTCTCTCCTTTGTCTCAGCTGAAGTACAAGGAGGTATATGAGAGGAGCAAGGCCCAGATCAACATGGACCCTGAATCCTTTGAAATCCGCGCTGCCAAGGAAGCCTACAAGAACATCAGCAATGTGAGTCTCTCTCTTCCAGTACTCCTCATCTCCTCCTATCCATTTACCTCTGAACACCACTTCTGAATGAATGAATGAGTGTATTAGTGAATGAAGTTGGCTTGTTAGGACCAGGTGTTATACCTGATGTTTTCCACCCTTCTGAAATGTTTTTTCTTGAGGCAGAACCTTCACTCACTGTTCTGTTCCTGTATGATTTGTCTCCTTCCAGCTGGACTACAGGAAGAAGTACCAGGCCACCAAGAACAAGTGGATCTGGACGGTCGACAGACCTGACTTTATCCAAGCTGCCAAGGCCAACTTCCAGCAGAGTGATGTGAGTCATACACAACAGACCTTAGTTTGTTTGTATGTTTGTTTGGATGTATTTTAGCCCACAAGGGAGCTCATCTTCTAAGAGTCCGTGAAAAACTATATGTGGAAGAATACAATGCTAAAAACAATAGTGAGTTAGATGACTTAGCTACACACACAACAAAACACTGGCCCAGGTTTCTATACTGATTCCTTTGACATGGCTCTTCTGGTCTAACCCCTGCTGCATGTGTTGCTGTCCTCAGATTGAGTACACGTATGACAAGGAGATGATGAAGGGCTGTGTGATCTCCATCGTGGACGACAAGTTAGCCGTCCTGGCTAAGATGAATGCTGACTTAAGCAATGTGAGTCGTTGTTCCTATACCGGCCACCCATCAATCAAAATAAAGCTGTTCTGTTCTATTCTGACACATGGAAATGAAATCTGAAGGTGAAGAAAAGCCTGTGTTAATTGTGGTTCTTTGTTCTGTCCACCAGGTGAAATACAGAGAGAAGTTTGAGAAGGCAAAAGGCCAGTATAAGACTGTTCTGGACACTCCTACTAACCTTCATGCCAAGTCAGTGCGCATTCTGGCATCTGAGGTAAGAGGCAGAAAACACCAGAAACATGATAACCACAGATACTTACTATGTAATGTTTATTACTGCCAATAAATGTCTTTCCTTACTAACCTACAGTATAGTTATTATAGATGGATCTTAAATGTCATAATGTGAACCTTAATTTATGGATGAACGAGGAATTTGTCACAAAATATCTCAAGAACACTTGTTATAATGAATTTAACTGTACAGTATGTTAATTTGGTTTGTACGGCGCCCAATCAGATTCCAGTCTGACACTAGTCCTTGGTTTTCTTTCTGTCCTCAGAGCAAATACAAGCTGGCTGGCAAGATGGAGCAGCAGACCGGACAATTCACCACTCTGCCCACGACCCGTGACACCATCCACGCCAAGGACATGGGCAAACTGGTCAGCGAGGTCAGTCTCCCCATACCAGCTGTTTAGTTAGAGCTGGAATACAGTCCTGAACCTTCATTTCCAGATTTCTCACACAAAGTGAATGAGACTTCCCAAGACTGTACAGTCCTGAGCCATTTGTTACCTTTGACGTCTTTTGTCTCCGCCGTTCTGTCCACAGAAACAGTACAAGCAGAAGTTTGAGAAGGAGAAGGGCAAGTCCAAGTACAACAACATGAGAGTGCCTCCCGATGTGCAGCACGCCATGGACGTAGCCAAGAATCAGAGCAATGTAAGTCAGTCACATTCCTCTTCTATGAAAAGACTCTATATCTCCTCTATTAAAGACAGTCAATAGTTCATGCATGTTTTATGGAATTGATTGTTATTAATCAGTCAGTCTATCAAATGCATTAATAAAAGCCCTTTTTACATCAGCAGTTGTCACAAATATCACTCTATCCTCTCTCTCCATTTCTAGTTTGCCTACAGGCAGGAGGCTAAGGCCAAGCTCAACTACACCTCTGTGGCTATGCGCCCAGACATCATGAGGGCTACACAGGCCTCCAAGCTCGCCAGCAATGTGAGTGTTTAGCACACAGTGAATAGCCTACACAGTGGCGAAGCCTGTTTTGCAAAATTAAAGGGATTTTGTAGTTGTTTACCTCTCTGAGATGAATATTCATGCTGTTGTTTATATTCTCAGCATGACGCCATCAAAGGCACCAAAACAATTCATATCACGACAGTCTGTCTTTGCATTATCCACTGATGGTTTGTTAGAGGGGTTGGGTTAAATGCGTAAGACACATTTGGGTTGAATCCATTCATTTGTGCAACTGACTAGGTATCCCCTTTCCCTTGTATTGTCCAGTCCACTCATGGTTTATATATTGTGTCTGGTAGATTGGCTACCGTGAGAAGGCTCGCCAGGAGGCTGCCCATGGAGGTTCCCTGGTCCACCGTCCAGACATCGCTCTGGCCACTGCGGTGTCCAAGCTTAACAGCCAGGTACGGTCAACACCAAACCCTCCGAGTCTGAATTGACCAGTTGTTCCCAACACCTCGGCTGTTTTCAATGGTTTTATTCCCCTTTATTTAATTATGTTTGTCCCCTCTCAGTTCATTTTTCTGTCAGTTATTTTCTGCGATCAGAAAATATTTTCAGTTTTATTCACTGTCACTGAATATGTAAATTCAGCAGCCCAGATGGCATGCCTTTCAGTTCAGCTTCCTAGAGATCATGATTGCTTCATATAGATCTATACAGGGGTGCAACTTTCACTGGGGACAGGGAGGACATGTCCCCCCAACATTCTGAAATTGAATTTTTGTCGCCCCCAGTTTTATAATTGGAATGTGATACAAACCTAGGCAACAGGGGGATTTAGGACCATGCGGACTCCTCCGAGTGGTAGGGTAGGCTGTTTGGAGTGTTTATCCGAAAGGATAAAAACATGTTTTTTAAATAATAATTTTTAAAAAGTGATATCCCCCCCACTTCTAAAACCAAAGTTGCGCCCCTGGATCTATAGTATTGCTATAGTATTTGCTCAGCTGTCCTAGCTAGTCTGTAGCATAGGTAGTAGTGACCTTCCATCCATTAGGTGCTTCTTTTGCCACCCTGCATAACTACCCATGTTACCCATGTCCTATTCTGTCCTTGTGAGCTCTGACTGTCTCCTATTCTTCATAGATACATGTTAATATACTAGTCCTCTCCATAGTTACATGTTAATATACTAGTCCTCTCCATAGTTACATGTTAATATACTAGTCCTCTCCATAGTTACATGTTAATATACTCCCTATAGTCCTCTCCATCTCCTCTCCATAGTTACATGCTAATATACTAGTCCTTTCCATAGTTACATGTTAATATACTAGTCCTCTCCATAGTTACATGTTAATATACTAGTCCTCTCCATAGTTACATGTTAATATACTCCCTATAGTCCTCTCCATCTCCTCTCCATAGTTACATGTTAATATACTAGTCCTCTCCATCTCCTCTCCATAGTTACATGTTAATATACTCCCTATAGTCCTCTCCACCTCATCTCCATAGTTACGTGTTAATATACACCCTATAGTCCTCTCCATCTCCTCTCCATAGTTACGTGTTAATATACTAGTCCTCGCCACCTCATCTCCATAGTTACATGTTAATATACTAGTCCTCTCCATAGTTACATGTTAATATACTCCCTATAGTCCTCTCCACCTCATCTCCATAGTTACGTGTTAATATACTTCCTATAGTCCTCTCCACCTCATCTCCATAGTTACATGTTAATATACTAGTCCTCTCCATAGTTACATGTTAATATACTCCCTATAGTCCTCTCCACCTCATCTCCATAGTTATGTGTTAATATACTAGTCCTCTCCATAGTTACATGTTAATATACTAGTCCTCTCCATAGTTACATGTTAATATACTCCCTATAGTCCTCTCCACCTCATCTCCATAGTTACATGTTAATATACTAGTCCTCTCCATAGTTACATGTTAATATACTCCCTATAGTCCTCTCCACCTCATCTCCATAGTTACGTGTTAATATACTTCCTATAGTCCTCTCCACCTCATCTCCATAGTTACATGTTAATATACTAGTCCTCTCCACCTCATCTCCATAGTTACATGTTAATATACTCCCTATAGTCCTCTCCATCTCCTCTCCATAGTTACGTGTTAATATACTCCCTATAGTCCTCTCCATCTCCTCTCCATAGTTACATGTTAATATACTAGTCCTCTCCATCTCCTCTCCATAGTTACATGTTAATATACTAGTCCTCTCCATCTCCTCTCCATAGTTACATGTTAATATACTAGTCCTCTCCATCTACTCTCCATAGTTACATGTTAATATACTAGTCCTCTCCACCTCATCTCCATAGTTACATGTTAATATACTAGTCCTCTCCATCTCCTCTCCATAGTTACATGTTAATATACTAGTCCTCTCCATCTCCTCTCCATAGTTACATGTTAATATACTAGTCCTCTCCACCTCATCTCCATAGTTACATGTTAATATACTCCCTATAGTCCTCTCCATCTCCTCTCCAAAGTTACATGTTAATATACTAGTCCTCTCCATCTCCTCTCCAAAGTTACATGTTAATATACTAGTCCTCTCCATCTCCTCTCCATAGTTACATGTTAATATACTAGTCCTCTCCATCTCCTCTCCAAAGTTACATGTTAATATACTAGTCCTCTCCATCTCCTCTCCATAGTTACATGTTAATATACTCCCCTTAATACCTGTACTACCTCTGTATAGCCCTCTCACTTTCCTCCATATACTTATAGTCCTCTCCCCTGTACTGTCTCTCAGCAGGCAAAACTGTGTTGTAATTCAGAGTTGTAGTGTTGTTACAGTGTTGAAACCACATAATTTCAAGCAGTTTTGCCTGCTGGGTCCATCCTTCCCTCCCTAATCCCCTATTTCTACTTGTTCCCTCCCTCCATTCTGTCGTGTCTTTGTTTTCTCACCCTGCCGTCTTACTGCTGCTTTGTAGGAGGAGTTGGAAGCCAGGCCCTCCCTCCACGGAGCTGCTTCCATCGATACTCCTCAGAGCCGCCACCTTAAGAAAATGAGTGCTCTGACTAGTAATGTAAGAAAGGAATACCTGAGACCCTGGGGCGGGGACCAATGGGCTGCAACTTCCTGCAACTTCCTGTCTGTGCCTTGTGACTTATTTTCTCCTTCTATTCAATGACTCACTGATTGATTGATTTCTGGGAGCGTTTGTTGGGGCACCTCTGCTTCCGTAACTCAAGGACTCAGGGACATTTTTTCATTTCTGTTATGATTTGATAATTTTCCCACCCCTTTTTCCTCCATTTTCTTGTTTTCATTTGACCTCCAGTCCTTTTTGTTTTGTTTCTCTTATATCTGTAGCTACCTTCTTTGTATCTCCCATCGCAAGCTTCGCTGGTCACCAAACATAGACAAGCATGGTGATGCAATAACTATTTTCCTTCAAGTCAAAGAAAAATATTAAATCTTTCTATTTTTATTTTTATGAGTTGAATCAACATGTTAAAGGATAAATGTCTGAATCGCCGGGACATGTAGTCGATGTCTCTGTCTGATGTGGTACCGTGCCATGGGCTTATTGTTGTTGCATCATTCTACAGAATTACAGCATTATCTCTGTGCTATGAGGACTGTGTACATCCAGTAGCAAAGCTTATCTAAGGCATCTTATTCACAACAGACAGAGTTGACCCCTATGAGAACCATTTTATTAGTTTGCCAGAAGTTCTGTCACTGCCTTTTCATTTGGAGCATATTATAAATAGAAGATTGTTTTGCTCATTTCTATTGGATTTACACACTCCTCATTCCTCTCTCTCCCTCTTACTCTCTCTATCTCTCTCCCCGGTGTTTCTCTCTCTCCCTCTTTGTTTCTCTATCTCTCCCTGGTGTTTCTCGATCTCTCCCTGGTGTTTCTCTCTTTCCCTCTTTCTCTCTATCTCTCCCTTGTGTTTGTCTCTCTATCTCTCCCTGGTGTTTCTCTCTTTCCCTCTTTCTCTCTCTATCTCTCCCTGGTGTTTCTCTCTTTACCTCTTTCTCTCTCTATCTCTCCCTGGTGTTTCTCTCTCTATCTCTCCCACTATCTCTCCCTGGTGTTTCTCTCTCTCCCTGGTGTTTCTCTCTCTATCTCTCCCTGGTGTTTCTCTATCTCTCCCACTATCTCTCCCTTGTGTTTCTCTCTCTCCCTCTTTGTCTCTCTATCTCTCCCTGGTGTTTCTCTCTCTATCTCTCCCACTATCTCTCCCTGGTGTTTCTCTCTCTCCCTGGTGTTTCTCTCTCTATCTCTCCCACTATCTCTCCCTGGTGTTTCTCTCTCTCCCTGGTGTTTCTCTATCTCTCCCTGATGTTTCTCTCTCTCTCTCTCTCTCTCTCTCTCTCCCTCTCTCTCTCTCTCTCTCTCTCTCTCTCTCTCTCTCTCTCTCTCTCTCTCCCTGGTGTTTCTCTCTCTATCTCTCCCTGGTGTTTCTCTCTTTCCCTCTTTCTCTCTCTATCTCTCCCTGGTGTTTCTCTCTCTATCTCTCCCTGGTGTTTCTCTCTTTCCCTCTTTCTCTCTCTATCTCTCCCTGGTGGTTCTCTCTCTATCTCTCCCTGGTGTTTCTCTCTTTCCCTCTTTCTCTCTCTATCTCTCCCTGGTGGTTCTCTCTCTATCTCTCCCTGGTGTTTCTCTCTTTCCCTCTTTCTCTCTCTATCTCTCCCTTGTGTTTCTCTCTCTCCCTCTTTGTCTCTATCTCTCCCTGGTGTTTCTCTCTCGATCTCTCCCACTATCTCTCCCTGGTGTTTCTCTCTCTCCCTGGTGTTTCTCTCTCTATCTCTCCCTGGTGTTTCTCTCTCTATCTCTCCCACTATCTCTCCCTTGTGTTTCTCTCTCTCCCTCTTTGTCTCTCTATCTCTCCCTGGTGTTTCTCTCTCTATCTCTCCCACTATCTCTCCCTGGTGTTTCTCTCTCTCCCTGGTGTTTCTCTCTCTATCTCTCCCACTTTCTCTCCCTGGTGTTTCTCTCTCTCCCTGGTGTTTCTCTTTCTCTCCCTGATGTTTCTCTCTCTCCCTCTTTCTCTCTCTCTCTCTCTCTCTCCCTGGTGTTTCTCTCTCTATCTCTCCCTGGTGTTTCTCTCTCCCTCTTTCTCTCTCTGTGTCCCTGGTGTTTCTCTCTCTATCTCTCCCTGGTGTTTCTCTCTCCCTCTTTCTCTCTCTCTCTCCCCAGTGTTTCTCTATCTCTCCCTGGTGTTTCTCTCTCCCTCTTTCTCTCTCTCTCTCCCTGGTGTTTCTCTCTCTATCTCTCCCTGGTGTTTCTCTCTCCCTCTTTCTCTCTCTCTCCCCAGTGTTTCTCTCTCCCTCTTTCTTTCTCTCTCTCTCCCAGTGTTTCTCTATCTCTCCCTGGTGTTTCTCTCTCCCTCTTTCTCTCTCTATCTCTCCCTGGTGTTTCTCTCTCTCCCTCTTTCTCTCTCTCTCTCCCTGACTTTTCTTCAGCTGGTTCCTCTACTGATTAGGAGTACCTCAGACTCTCTCTGCAATGGGATCCCAGCATCACTTTCTCCCTAATTTTCTATTTCTGACTACCATATATACTGTTCCAACAGCCTATATATGAAGTAAATGTTCTGTGTGTACATTTGTTTCCCCTGACTGTTATGTCTTAATTGCCTTCTGGGGTTAGTTTGCTCATTGAAAGTATTTTTTTGTTGCTTATTTATTAATGTGTTATACCCACAGATGCATTATATCAAATTAGTCCTAGAAGGCAACCTATGGTTTTTGACTTCAAACGGTTATGCTGTATAACAAGGGCTAGTAACCGAGGACAGTAAGGAGTTACATAGATTCAGAAACTCTGGATTTGGATCCCTCTAAAAATCATTGAACTAACCATGAGCCCTTTTTATATTATGTGACCGAATACTGTATACTGGTGTACTGTTTTTTCCTCGTTAATCCTACTCTCTCTGCGTCTGATTTGATTGGCTTACCTTCCTCACAGACACAATCAGACTGAGACTAACACACACACTGCCGTGCGATATCCCTCCAGGTGCAGTACAAGGCCAAGTATGACAAGGAGAAGGGGCTCAGGCCAAAGTATGACATGAAGGAAAGTGTTGTTTACAAGACTCAGAAGGATGCACACCAGCTGGCTAGTGAGGTACGTGTTGCACTCACCCAAGTAGAAGTACCACTCTTTTAATATGATAAATACTCATTCAGGCTAAGAGGTCTTTACTCACAGGTGTTTATCAAAGATATACCAAGCAACCGGGACCAAGTAGTTCATGAGATGTACTATAGAAAACTCTATAATAATATATCTATATAATAATTACACTATATTATAATGATTTATCTATATAATAGCTCTCTATAATACGATGATGTTCCTTTTTCTGTCTTCTCATCTCACAGGTGAAGTACAAGGGTGACCTGAAGAAGCTGCACAAACCTGTAACCGACATGGCAGAGTCTCTGTCCATGCAGCACAACCTGAGCACCAGCAAGCTGTCCAGTGACGTAAGACAATCTCACATAAGCCCTTGTACCACCGTCTTGAATCCCGGTAGTGTCATCATCACCATCATCCCGCGTTGCGTAACAACCGCCTTCTCAAAAACCAACCGCCTCGCCACGGCAACCCTCCAACCAAGTCATTCCATATCATTAGGAATCACTGGCTCTCCCTATTTCTCTCCCAGCAGGCACATCTGGTTGTAATGATGTCATTTCAACCAATTTACAACCAGAAATAGATGGAATGTAGTTGTAATGACGTCATTTCAACCAGGTTACAACCAGAAATAGTTGTAATGTAGTTGTAATGATGTCATTTCAACCAGTTTACAACCAGAAATAGTTGTAATGTAGTTGTAATGATGTCATTTCAACCAGTTTACAACCAGAAATAGTTGTAATGTAGTTGTAATGATGTAATTTCAACCAATTTACAACCAGAAATAGTTGTAATGTAGTTGTAATGATGTCATTTCAACCAGGTTACAACCAGAAATAGTTGTAATGTAGTTGTAATGATGTCATTTCAGCCAGTTTACAACCAGAAATAGTTGTAATGTAGTTGTAATGATGTCATTTCAACCAGGTTACAACCAGAAATAGTTGTAATGTAGTTGTAATGATGTCATTTCAACCAGGTTACAACCAGAAATAGTTGTAATGTAGTTGTAATGATGTAATTTCAACCAATTTACAACCAGAAATAGTTGTAATGTAGTTGTAATGATGTCATTTCAACCAGGTTACAACCAGAAATAGTTGTAATGTAGTTGTAATGATGTCATTTCAACCAGGTTACAACCAGAAATAGTTGTAATGTAGTTGTAATGATGTCATTTCAACCAGGTTACAACCAGAAATAGTTGTAATGTAGTTGTAATGATGTCATTTCAACCAGGTTACAACCAGAAATAGTTGTAATGTAGTTGTAATGATGTCATTTCAACCAGGTTACAACCAGAAATAGTTGTAATGTAGTTGTAATGATGTCATTTCAACCAGGTTACAACCAGAAATAGTTGTAATGTAGTTGTAATGATGTCATTTCAACCAGGTTACAACCAGAAATAGTTGTAATGTAGTTGTAATGATGTCATTTCAACCAGGTTACAACCAGAAATAGTTGTAATGTAGTTGTAATGATGTCATTTCAACCAGTTTTGTCCTGCTTTGCTTATCTAAGCCGTAGTAAAACAAACATCAATAGTGAGTTAATCCTCAAGGACATCATCTGGTAGTGACCCTGAACCTTCTCACCTTTGACCTACAAACTTCCTCACATAACCCCTTGTTCTCCCAGTACTAGAACCTGCTGTAACCTTCTTTTCCATGTCTTTTTTCATTAATCTATGGTCTAGATGAGTCTTTTTCACACATCGTCTCCGTCTAGCATGTTATCGTGTGCAGAATGGATTCCTTCCTCTTTTCTTCATAAAAATCTAACTTAGTATATCATAACTTAGTCTTCTATAACCACTGACGCTCAAAACTTTCTGCCTCACTCTCTCTTTTTTCATTTTCTTTCATTTCATTATTTTTTATTCCTTTTTATTCCCGCTCGTTAACTTTTTATAAAACATTCTTGTTAAAAAACATCTATATTTAAATGGGTGGCATTGAGTGAGCTAACGACAGTGGCTCTTTTTCCCTACACCTTTGTACTGAGCTGTTTACTGGGCGCTGATTCCCTCTTAGTACCAGTACAAGAAGAAACATGAGGACATTAAGGGTCACTACCTCATGATCGCTGACTCACCAGAACAGCTTCATCACAAGGAGGCTTCAGAACTACAGAGTCACGTAAGTGGGCCAATGTATGGGACGACCTATGAACCAGTCCTATTGGCATCACCCGGTTTTAACTTCCTGTGTTTGAGATGTCAACTTCCTGTTTGAAAATCATCTCTCCAATATTACAATTCATCATGTGACCTGCGAATCTAAATTCTGAATTTAGTTTCTTCTCCTACCTGTGAAGTCATTAAATAGTGGAACACTTTGAGAAATAATTAGTGTTTTGTATTGTTGACTTGCAAAAACAGTTTTACTGGAAGTGTTGGTTGGGCTGTGTGTTATTATGTAAGTCATTTTTTAATGAATCCACTCGTCACACCATCATTAAACCTGAGAGGTTTATACCGCAATCCTTATAAACTGGTTCCCGTTCTTCCATTCTGTGTGGAGTAATTTTGCCCTCTGGATTAGAAGGGAAAAATGAACTTCCCCTGGTTTAAGTGGAAATGATATCTGGACCAGAATTCACCATATTGAAACAAACCTGTGTCATAAACCCTGTCAGTGTGTTCTGAAGACACCTTGTTACACTGTTATGGTGTTATAGCCCAGTTGGTATCGTTTAGGCCTCAATGGTAACCATAAATGGCCTATTTAGTCATATTTATTCAATAAATACATTTAGAAACTATGATATTGTGAATATATTTGTCTGACTCCTCTTTGTCTGACAGGTGAAGTACAAGGAGAAGTATGAGAAGGCTAAAGGAAAGGCCATGCTGGACTTCGAGACCCCCACCTATGTGACGGCTAAGGAAGCCCAGCACATGCAGAGCGCGGTAAATACACATTATATCGTTTCAACCCAATATCTAACTGTTGGTTCAAACAACCATTTTACTTTGCAGTTGGGATTTTCGCTGATGCTCAGAAGAGAACACGGAACACTCTGTTTTTGCCTGACAATGTATCTGTACTGTATTTCTGGGGTGGTATTTGGAGATTCTGCAGACTGTTGTGTGTTCTCCATAAGTGTTACTACAATGTCTGTGAACTGTACTCTCCCTATGTGTAATTTGATGTGAAAGGTAAGCACTGGCACTAGCGCCCATAACAGATTTCTATGGCACTGACACATGATGTACTGTAAGTTCAGAAATCCAAATGTTCCTGTGATGATCCAGGGTTAAGGAACGGTACTAGATGTCTGTCTGGTAGTCATGTTTCCCTGCTAGTGCACAGACAGACTGACGCAGAACATAAGACTTACCATACTGCGTTGATGTAATGTAGGGAACATATTGACGGCTGAAGAAGACACAAAAGAGCACTATTATACATGCACAAACACAAAAAGGTTTCAAATCTTATATTGTGTGTACAAAAACACTACCCACACCAGAGGTGTGGTCATGCGTAAAGTAATACACTCCTGATTTGTTCTTAGTAAGAGTATTGAGGTGAAGGTTGCATTGTGACTGTGGACTTACTACGCTTGGATGTTATATGTTGTATCTCAGCTGTGTCTGTCACTTGTCTTATCTTTGTGGCTAATAGAAAGACTATCATAAGGAATATGACGAGTCCATAAAGGGAAAGAACCTCTCAGGCTTGGAGGTCACCCTTGCCATGTTACATGTCAGACATGCCGCCAAAATAGCCAACGAGGTAACGAACGGGCATTTACCACCTCTTTCAACTCCACATTCTTCTCCTCCTCCTCCTCCAGTTCCTAATTCCCCTCCTCCTTCTCCTCCTCCTCGTCCAGTTCTTCACTCTCCTCCTCATTCTTCTCCTCCTCCAGTCCCTAATTCCCCTCCTCCTTCTCCTCCTCCTCGTCCAGTTCTTCACTCTCCTCCTCATTCTTCTCCTCCTCCTCCTCCAGTTCCTAATTCCCCTCCTCCTTCTCCTCCTCCTCGTCCAGTTCTTCACTCTCCTCCTCATTCTTCTCCTCCTCCTCCTCCAGTTCCTAATTCCCCTCCTCCTTCTCCTCCTCCTCGTCCAGTTCTTCACTCTCCTCCTCATTCTCCTCCTCCTCTTCACCCACCCCTGGTAATCGTACTAAGTCCCTCACAACCACCACAGCCCTCCTTCTTTTAATCCCACTTGTGACTTTTTCTTAATTGTTCTGTCACACCCAGGTTAGATGTGGTCAGCTTGCATGGTTCGCCACCTGAAGATAATACACTCTATGACTATTACACATAATAAATACACCCTTTTCCATGTTCATAGTACCATAGTAATGCTGCATGAATGCTTTCGTTGTAGAATTTGTTTTATTGTCATGTCTGCGCTGTCATCTATGTTGACATCCTGACTTGTTTAGTTCCCTCCATCTAGTAGGACACTACAGGAGGTTTGGTGCAAAACAACCATTCCCACCATCTAGTAGGACACTACAGGAGGTTTGGTGCAAAACAACCATTCCCACCATCTAGTAGGACACTACAGGAGGTTTGGTTCAAAACAACCATTCCCTCCATCTAGTAGGACACTACAGGAGGTTTGGTTCAAAACAACCATTCCCTCCATCTAATAGGACACTACAGGAGGTTTGGTGCAAAACAACCATTCCCTCCATCTAGTAGGACACTACAGGAGGTTTGGTTCAAAACAACCATTCCCTCCATCTAGTAGGACACTACAGGAGGTTTGGTTCAAAACAACCATTCCCTCCATCTAGTAGGACACTACAGGAGGTTTGGTGCAAAACAACCATTCCCTCCATCTAGTAGGACACTACAGGAGGTTTGGTGCAAAACAACCATTCCCTCCATCTAGTAGGACACTACAGGAGGTTTGGTTCAAAACAACCATTCCCTCCATCTAGTAGGACACTACAGGAGGTTTGGTTCAAAACAACCATTCCCTCCATCTAGTAGGACACTACAGGAGGTTTGGTGCAAAACAACCATTCCCTCCATCTAGTAGGACACTACAGGAGGTTTGGTGCAAAACAACCATTCCCTCCATCTAGTAGGACACTACAGGAGGTTTGGTGCAAAACAACCATTCCCTCCATCTAGTAGGACACTACAGGAGGTTTGGTGCAAAACAACCATTCCCTCCATCTAGTAGGGCACTACAGGAGGTTTGGTGCAAAACAACCATTCCCTCCAACTAGTAGGACACTACAGGAGGTTTCGTGCAAAACAACCATTCCCTCCATCTAGTAGGACACTACAGGAGGTTTGGTGCAAAACAAACATTCCCTCCATCTAGTAGGACACTACAGGAGGTTTGGTGCAAAACAACCATTCCCACCATCTAGTAGGACACTACAGGAGGTTTGGTTCAAAACAACCATTCCCTCCATCTAGTAGTACACTCCAGGAGGTTTGGTGCAAAACAACCATTCCCTCCATCTAGTAGGACACTACAGGAGGTTTGGTTCAAAACAACCATTCCCTCCATCTAGTAGGACACTACAGGAGGTTTGGTGCAAAACAACCATTCCCTCCATCTAGTAGGACACTACAGGAGGTTTGGTGCAAAACAACCATTCCCTCCATCTAGTAGGGCACTACAGGAGGTTTGGTGCAAAACAACCATTCCCTCCATCTAGTAGGACACTACAGGAGGTTTGGTGCAAAACAACCATTCCCTCCATCTAGTAGGACACTACAGGAGGTTTGGTGCAAAACAACCATTCCCTCCATCTAGTAGGACACTACAGGAGGTTTGGTGCAAAACAACCATTCCCTCCATCTAGTAGGACACTACAGGAGGTTTGGTGCAAAACAACCATTCCCTCCATCTAGTAGGACACTACAGGAGGTTTGGTGCAAAACAACCATTCCCTCCAACTAGTAGGACACTACAGGAGGTTTGGTGCAAAACAACTGTCTGCATCTGTCTGCTTTGTCCATCTGGTTTTTCTGTCTGGTTTGGCTTTGTAAATGAACCCTGTTTCCTGTGTTTGTTGTGCATTATGCCCTGATGAAATGTAGGCATGAGTGCTTTTGACAAAGAGCCTCATGAACAAACTGTCTTGTACCAAAGATTCTGTGGGTATTTATTGTCCTATTGTCTAATAAAATGGGATTGTTTTAAAAAAAATTAGGCTGCTTACCAAACTCACCAATGTCTTTCCAATGTCTAATTTAACATGTCTATTGGTCATAATACTTATTTAAAAAAATAAGAATAATGTCCGATTTGGCAACTCAATATTTGTCTATACATGTCAACCAAAACCAGAACTGGTCTGTCATAATCTGAAGGCGAGACTTGGTGGCTTTGAGAATCTATGAGTGAGCGGTACTGCCACCTGAGCCTTTACCGTACCGTGTCCTGTCTGTGTGCCCTGCCTGTGTTACCCTGCCTGTCTCTCTGCAGCCTCTCTGTTCTTCCTTCCGCTCCGTAGAGAGAGTACAGGAGGGATCTAGAGGAGGGGGTGAAGGGTAAAGGGATAACTGTTTTTGAGGAAACTCCTGAGCTTTTGAGAGCAAGGAACGCCACTGCTATCCTGAGTCAGGTAGGACTGCTACAGATGGAACAGGCTTCTTCTCTAATCCCTCGCTCATCCCCCTCTTCCTCTGCTTCTTCTCCTCCTCCTCTTCCTGCTTCATCACCTAACTAACCAGGCAGCTGATTGGTTTTCTTCTTGGCTCTGGCTAATGACATTACTAATGTGTTTCCAACGCAGTTGTGGAGCTAATAGTGTCGTTCCCCCAGCCTGGTCTCAGATCTGTTTGAGCTGTCTTGCTAACTCCAATGTTGACAGTGACTACAGGAGTTGGCAAGACAGGGCAAACAGATCTGTAGTTAGTAGTTAGTAGTTCCCCAGGTAAACCAGATAATATGATGTCTGAAACAACTTTCACTGTGATTCACACCTTCTTCTGTCTTTCAGCTCTGAGTGGACCCTTCCTGTCTCACATCACTCTCCCTCACTTGTAACTTAATCCCATTATCTGTTCCTGTTGGTTTGTGATGCTAAACTCTCTGTTCACGGTTCCCTAGGAGTCTCCTTAATCATCCCCTTAGCTGAAGATGTTTTAACCTGTGACGTTTCTGGTTCTGCAGCCCCTAAACCAATGTGACATAACAGTAGTTATTTTGAATACTCACTATAAATAGTATTGTGTTTGACTTGACTGTGTGTAATGTGGCTGTTTGCAGAAAGAGTACAAGAAGGCATTGGAGACAGAGATCAAGGGCAAGGGAATGTTGGCATTAGCTACAGACACGCCAGACTTCATGAGGGCTAGGAATGCTACAGACATCCTCAGCCAGGTCAGTGGGACAGGGTTTTTGGGCCAAGACACCCTTGTTTTGTAATATGTGCGTTAAGTCCAGTAATTTCATAAAGCATAATACATTATAGCCATATTTGTTTTAGGTGATAACTACCAGAGTAGCATTTACTTGTAACCTAGAAGCTATTTCATATTGTCCAACGGTCTTCGTTATACCTGAGTTGCTGTATAGCTATTTTACATGTAATGAATGCACACTATAATCATAACCACTATGTTCATTGCCTTCAATACTGTAATTGTGTACTGTACCAAGAATACTGAACAACCACTCTCCATCAGTGCATGTAGATGTTATTTAACAAAGAGTGTGTTTCTGAGCTGCAGTTTGTGTCCCTCCTCAGCAAAAGTACAAGCAGACTGCCGAGGCGGATAGGGCTAGCTACACTAGTGTTATCGACACCCCTGACATCCTCCACGCACAGAACATCAGGAACATGGTCAGCCAGGTAAGAGGAACGCTCCAAACTACTATGGATGTCTAGTAACTGTGTACGTAAACGCTTCCTAAACTATGTAGATACATTTTGCATCAATTTGATTGATATAGATTAATATGCTTTAAATACATTGCCATTAGAGTTGAATGACCAAGCTCTTATGTGATGTCTCTCTCTCTCTCTCTCTCTCTCTCTCTCTCTCTCTCTCTCTCTCTCTCTCTCTCTCTCTCTCTCTCTCTCTCTCTCTCTCTCTCTCTCTCTCTCTCTCTCTCTCTCTCTCTCTCTCTCTCTCTCTCTCTCTCTCTAACTCTCTCTCTCTAACTCTCTCTCTAACTCTCTCTCTCTAACTCTCTCTCTAACTCTCTCTCTCTAACTCTCTCTCTCTCTCTAACTCTCTCTCTCTCTCTCTCTCTCTCTCTCTCTTACTCTCTCTCTAACTCTCTCTTTCTCTCTCTCTCTCTCTCTCTCTCTAACTCTCTCTCTCTCTCTCTCTCTAACTCTCTCTCTCTCTCTCTCTAACTCTCTCTCTCTCTCTCTCTCTCTCTAACTCTCTCTCTCTCTCTCTCTCTCTCTCTCTCTCTCTAACTCTCTCTCTCTCTCTCTCTCTCTCTCTCTCTAACTCTCTCTCTCTAACTCTCTCTCTAACTCTCTCTCTCTCTCTCTCTCTCTCTCTAACTCTCTCTCTCTCTCTCTCTCTCTTACTCTCTCTCTAACTCTCTCTTTCTCTCTCTCTCTCTCTCTCTCTCTCTCTCTCTCTCTCTCTCTCTCTCTCTCCCTCTCTGTACTGTGTCCCAACAGAAAAAGTACAGGGAGGAGGCTGAGAAGTGCATGTCTCACTATGTGCCCGTCCTGGACACGCCTGAGATGATGAGAGTCCGTGAGAATCAGAAGAACTTCAGCACTGTAAGTAGAAGCCTTTTAAAACCCTCCGTTCCATTTTAGAACCTTCCGTTTTAGAACCCTCCCTTTGGAACCAAGGCCTGGATTCCAGGTCTCAGGTTCACCATGCCTCCATGTCAGTCAGTGGCAGCAAGGTGTCTCTCTGTGCATCTTCAGTGTCTTGACTTCAAAGTATCACCTTCAATACTTTATATACATGTATATGTTCATTGTTTCTTTATGGACATCTGTTGTGTTTTGCTGTCTGAACTAAAAGAAACCAGCAGCAGATGGACATTATGTTTATTATCTAATTACCGATTCAGAAAAGCCAGGCTCAAGACTTTTTATTGTCGTTGGAAAGTAGAGTAGCTAATGTCATAATTTAGTTTACACTGAATAAATATATAAATGCAACATGTAAAGTCAAAAAGAAAGGAGGACCAAGGCACTCTTCATATAATTAATACAAATGCCTTTATTAGTATGGCATGTTCAATAGAAACAAAGACATTTTTAAAAACGATGCGTTTCGGCTGCATGGCCTTCGTCAGGGAGTACAAAAAAAGGAATACAAGGTCCTCTTTTGAACAGCTTTTCCAATCAGCCCTAATTGGAAGAGGGAGTGGTTACACAACATCAAACTAACTACGGAGTACAGCAAGGATAACATTCACTTTTTGGACCTCGACATTAGTAAAAATGAGAAAGGTTGTTTGAACACATCAATCTTTAGGAAGCCTACAGATGGGAATACCATTCTGAGGGCAGACAGCTTTCACCCCAAAAGGCTAAAAGAGAATATTCCATATGGCCAATTCCAAAGAGTCTGCAGAATTTGCGATCAGGAAACAGACTACAGTGTCAAATCTGCTGAATTGGAGAATCGCGTCTTGAATCGGTGCTACAGCGTTCAGGTCCTGAAAGATGCCAGTATAAGGGCTGGATTACTTGACAGAGAGAACTTTTTGCGAAGGAGTGCCTCGTGATACATCAGAGAGAGTGTATTTTGTTCCAAAATTGTGTGGGCAAGCAGTTTGCTGATGTCAACATTGAGAACAGAGTGCCCTATGGTGGCGGTGGGGTTATGTTCCGGGCAGGCATAAGCTACGGACAACGAACACAATTGCATTTTATTGATTTCAATTTGAATGCACAGCGATACCGTGATGAGATCCTGAGGCCTATTGTGAGGCCCATTCTTTTAAAGGTATCTGTGACCAACAGATGCATATATGTATTCCCAATCATGTGAAATCCTTAGATTAGGGCCTAATGAATTCATTTTAATTGACCGATTTCCTGTTGCGTGTTGCATTTATATTTCTGTTCAGTATATGTAATAACAGAATGCCTTATTAGATACAGTTGAAGTCGGAGGTTTACACACACCTTAGCGAATACATTTAGACTCAGTTTTTCACAATTCCTGACATTTAATCCTAGTAAAAATTCCCTGTCTTAGGTCAATTAGGATCACCACTTTGTTTTAAGAATCTGAAATGTGAAAATAATAGTTGAGAGTGATTATCTCAGCTTTTATTTCTCATCACATTGGGTCAGAAGTTTATATACAGTCAATTAGTATTTGGTAGCATTGCCTGTAAATAGTTTAATTTGTGTCAAATGTTTCAGGTAGCCTTCCACAAGCTTCCCACAATTAATTGGGTGAATTTTGGCCCATTCCACCTGATAGAGCTGGTGTAACTGAGTCAGGTTTGTAGGCCTCCTTACTCGCACACGCTTTTTCAGTTCTGCCTACAAATTTTCCATAGCATTGAGGTCAGAGCTTTGCGATGGCCACTCCAATACCTTGACTTTGTTGTCCTTAAGCCATTTTGCTACAACTTTGGAAGTATGCTTGGGGTCATTGTCCATTTGGAAGACCCATTTGCAGCCAAGCTTTAACTTCCTGACTGATGTATTGAGATGTTGCTTCAATATATCCACATAATTTTCCTCCCTCACGATGCCATCTATTTTGTGAAGTGGACCAGTCCCTCCTGCAGCAAAGCACCCCCACAACATGATGTTGCCACCCCCGTGCTTCACGGTTGGGATGGTGTTCTTCGGCTTGCAAGCATCCCCCTTTTTCCTCCAAACATAACGATGGTCATTATGGCCAAACAGTTCTATTTCGGTTTCATCAGACCAAAGGACATTTCTCCAAAAAGTACGATCTTTGTCCCTCCAGCATCTTCACAAGGTCTTTTGCTGTTGTTCTGGGATTGATTTGCTCTTTTCGCACCAAAGTACGTTCATCTCAAGGAGACAGAACGTGTCTCCTTCCTGAGCGGTATGACAGCTGCGTGGTCCCATGGTGTTCATACTTGCGTATAAACCCCCATGGTGTTTATACTATTGTTTGTACAGATGAATGTGGTACCTTCAGGGATTTGAAAATTGCTCCCAAGGATGTACCAGACTTGTGGAGGTCTACAATTTTTTTTCTGAAGTCTTGGCTGATTTATTTCGATTTTCCCATGATCTCAAGCAAAGAGGCACTGAGTTTGAAGGTAGGCCTTGAAATACATCCACAGGTACATCTCCAATTGACTCAAATGATGTCAATTAGCCGATCAGAAGCTTCTAAAGCCATTACATCCTTTTCTGGAATTTTCCAAGCTGTTGAAAGGCACAGTCAATTTAGTGTGAACTTCTGACCCACTGGAATTGTGATACAGTGAATTATAAGTGAAATAATCCGTCTAACAATTGTTGGAAAAGCTACTTGTGTCATGCACAAAGTAGATGTCCTAACCGACTTGCCAAAACTATAGTTTGTTCACAAGAAATGTGTGGAGTGGTTGACAAACGAGTTTTAATGACTCCAATCTCTCTTTTCTTTTCTTGATGTTTTTGTTATTGGGAGACATGTTAACTGCACTTGTGCTCTTTTCCCTGTAGCTTCAGTACCAGACAGACCACCTTAAAAACGTAAAAGGCTAAGTGTCATCAGTAAAGGAACGCCCTAAAATGCTTTGTGTTAAAGAGAATAGAAGGATTTTCAGTTGGGGATACCTACTGCTCCATGAGTATTTAAAATATACATATATTTCACCTTTTCATACAGCACATTTTCACCTCTTTCTTTTCCTCCCCTTTCTTATTACCCTTAATATCCTCTTGAGCTGATAATGAGAGATTAATCATAGCCAAACTTGTGTTTCTGTATTAGGTTAATAACATTTTTAGATTTTAGATCTCTGGTTTGAGCAATGTCGTTATGAAATACGGCATATGGTAACACTTTGAGCCAACAGGTTTCATGCTTTATTACTCGTAATGTCATGTGTCATCTAGAAACGTCTTCTTTCTGTTTTTGGTCTGTTGTAGGCCTATCTGTCTTTTCCCTGTCTTTTTCCCATGCACAAATCACTCAACCAACCTCTCAACTGATAGAATAAAGACTCACTACTGTTTTCCTCCTCTTACCGTTTAAAGATTCGGAACAAAGAGGACTTGGGAGGAGGAACAGCTCTGTCAGACACCCCAGAGAGATGGACAGAGTTAAATGCAATCAGACAAACATTAGCACGGTACACTATAGAGTGACCCTGCCTTTCTTCACTCAGTCTACCCTTTGAACCCCCCCCCAGATCTCAAATTAAAAAAAAAAAAAAACATATGATGTTTTAATCTCTACATAATTGCAACCATTTTTTCTTTCCACATTTTCAACCCCATTTTGCAGAGTTTGTGCTAATCTCAGAGTTGTGCCACCAGACTCATCAGAACATTAAAATAATGAATTAACATTACATCTAAGATCTGTAATAAACTAAACCAAATATCTACCTTTCATTTGCTCAGAGGTTCCCTAGTCAGTTCATAGTGTTATATAATTTGCAGTATATTCTGTAAAAGCAAAAGCACTTAACTGCTGTTGACATGCAATGTAAATGTCACAACTGTGTTATCTACCTGCTTTATGCCGGCTGCATTCTCACTGTCTTCAGTGAGGCCATCGTCCTTGCTGCTGCTGCTGCTGTATGCGTGTGGCGTACTTGTAGTATATGTGTAGTGTACTTGTAGTATACGTGTAGTGTACTTGTAGTATACGTGTAGTGTACTTGTAGTATACGTGTTGTGTACTTGTAGTATACGTGTAGTGTACTTGTAGTATACATGTAGCGTACTTGTAGTATACGTGTAGCGTACTTGTAGTATACGTGTAGTGTACTTGTAGTATACGTGTAGTGTACTTGTAGTATACGTGTAGCGTACTTGTAGTATACGTGTAGTGTACTTGTAGTATACGTGTAGTGTACAGTACGTGTGCTTTATATCTGTTATCTGTCTTGCTTTGTCTCTGTCTCTGTGTTTCCCATGGAACCCCCAGAGTAGGTCAAGGACTCGTTGTGTCGGGGCACAGCCATCTCAGACCTACCGGGTGTGAAGAACGTTCGTGAGATGCAGAAGAACATCAGCTCGGTACTCGAGTTTCTATCTAGTCCCTCCCATAAAGGAGGCCCCCCCCATAATTTCCCAACCAACAAACCTAAAAAAAAAACTCTCACCCTCTCTGTCGTATGACCCCTAACTGACCTCCAATAATGCCCCCTAAAGCATCAGTGGTTATTCTCCTGACCTTTGACTTCTGTGTGCCAAGATGAAGTCTAGCGCTTCAAAATAACTTAGCGGTACAAAAATAACTTCATTTCCATTCTCCTCCAAACTAAAGCCCTAAATAGATTCATCCCATGTTTGTTTTCTTGTTTTCTATTGGTTGGTTTCCTACCAGACAAACAAATTGCCTTGTGATTTTTCTTCTCCATTTTTTTGTTTCTATTAATCTTCATCATAAAGTGTTTTTGTCTTTTAATTCTATTTCTTTAGTTTTCTTTACTGAAGTGCTGTGAGATTTTTGAAACGGTAGTCTAACTATAACCCAAACCTTTGCATGTATTTTATGGCAGCCCTTATCCGTTTACCATCTCCTTAGTTTTGATTTAAGTGGGCCGTGTTTTTGACTGGTTGTCTCTGTGTCACTGTTTAAAGATTCAGTACAAAGAGGAGCAGCTATATCAGACCCCCCAGAGATGGACAGAGTTAAACGCAACCAGCAACACATTAGCATGGTACAGGTTTTTATACTGTGATTCTTTACCCCCCATCTACCATCCATATAGTTCTACAGGGGCTTGATGATCAGGAGTATATCAATCAATTGATTCATTCATTTATTGATTCATTTATATACTCCTGTCTGTCCTGCTCCTGTTACGCAAGCCCATGTACAACTCCAAGCCCACTTTAATTCCCCTGTCCAAGCCTTTTTAGTCTTACCCCAGCCCAATACCTATATCTGTTCAAAAAATGTCCTAATCTAAAAATGAAGCGTACTGTAAGTAGACAATTATTTAAAAATAGAATGTTAAAACATGTCAAGTTCTCTGGTAACATGAAGCCACAATATGATTAAACAATATGATGATGGAGGAACCCCTCCCTGTGAGTACATGCATATATCTAAATAGTCTATATTATTTCAGAAGAGGTGTACGATCCAAAATGATTTTGCTGAAGTTGCTGCTGTGTCCCATGTGTTCAATCTAGCTTTATTCTTCTGCATACGCTCTTGTCCCTTGTGCTATTAACAGTTCAATGTCATTTGTAGCTACAGTACTTCCTGTAATCTGTTCTCTGCTGTCTCTGGTTCACGGTTGCTCTCTCTGTGTGTGTTTGTCCATTGTGACATCATCTCTCTTCTGCATGGGACCATAATGCTGATCTGATGGGTAGATAAAGTACAAGGACTCGTTGTGTCGGTGCACAGCCATCTCAGACCTACCGGAGGTGAAGAGGGTTCGTGAGATGCAGAAGAACATCAGCTCGGTACTAGAGGAAACCAATACCAACACGTGTTTCTGTGTTTTTCACTGTTTAGTCCAGATTTGTGCGTGATCCTCCCTTACCGCCTTAAACTGTCTTCTCTATCGGTTCAGCCCTTGTCATCAACAATCAACCCTGATTCTAATGCAACACATCATCCGTCTCCATCCTTCCTCATTCCTTTCAATCTATCCTTCCACCTTCTGCCCTCAGTAAATCATCTTTGACTCTCCCTTCATTCTAACCTCAGCTAAAACACCCTCTTCAAAATTACTTCCTCACATTTTGAGTGTTTTTGCTTAACCTTTTTAAAATGTGTATCTCCCCAGCAGCGTTCTTCCTTTAAGAGGTGTGCTATTTATCTCCTGTTTTAGTGTGGCAACTAACATCCTTGCCATGCTGTGGAGGCTGGGATGTTTTAGTGTGTGTTGGTGTGTGTTGGATTGTGTTGTTGCAGTGTGTCTGACTGTCCCCTGGGGCTGTGCTTCTGCCCTGTAGGTGTTGTATAAGGACAGTTCTGCCAAAGGAACGCCCCAGGTGTTCACTCCAGAGATGGAGAGAGCGAAACGGAACCAAGAACAGATTAGCTCGGTACACCAGCCGTCCTCCAGGACCTGTGTGCCCCTTTAGAACCCTTTAGAACCCACGTTAACCCTCTCATCTAACTCCCTCCTGTTCTTCTTCTGGCTCTAGTTAACCTCATTAATCAGATCTACAGTAGTCATCCTCTGCTCTCATCTATTTGTATATCATGGCTAACCCTCTGCCTTGTTATTGAAACTAGTCAACTCCTCCTTTTCCCCTGGCTTCCTCCCACTCCCAACACCCCAATTAAGGATTGGAACACACCCCTCCTAACTCCATTATGAATTGGGACACGCCCTCTTAATCCACCCCCACTCTGAAGGTTTGAATCTCCCTGCTAATATCGTCTGAGGTCCCAATAATAAGCCCTTCTCAGAGTGACCCTATCTGTTGTTGTTGTTGTTGTGCCACATTCTGTCACACACAGGTTCAGCAGATAAAGGGGGTTAACTCTGGTGCTGACGTTGTTCCTCTGCTGTCCTCTCTGCTGTCCCACAGGTGCTGTACTCTGACAGCTTCCGTAAGCAGGTGCAGGGCAAGGCTGCCTTTGTGCTGGACACACCTGAGATGAGACGTGTCAAGGAGACCCAGCGCAACATATCTGGAGTGAGTCAATGGTTTTTGTAGATGTTATAATATCTCTTTTTGGCTTGTAAAGAGTCTTTTTCTTGTAATAACACATGCCAGACAAAATTGCTCACGTTCATAATTCCTACCCATGTAAAACCATACCACTAAAGTTGAACTATTGTCTTACCACTGAGTCCTTTATTAAAATGTAATAACAAATGCCATACCAAGTTGATTACTCTTTCCCGACTGATATAAAAGCATCCCACGGCTCTCTGTCCACCAGGTGAGATACCACCAGGACTTTGAGAAGAGTAAGGGCAGCTTCACTCCCACCACCTCTGACCCCGTGATGGACCGTGTGAAGAAGAACACCCAGGAGTTCAGCGACATCAACTACCGTGGCATCCAGAGACGCGTGGTGGAGATGGAGAAGAGACGCGTGGTGGAGCACGAACAGGAGACAGTCACCGGTACGCACGCCAGCACACACACGCTGTGCCGAGACCCACAAACAAACACCAACCAATTATTCTACATCCATTTGATCTATGTTGTACCAGCCATTCTGTAAAATCTGTCTGTTCACCCTCAGATCTGCGTGTATGGCGCACCAACCCCGGCTCTGTGTTTGACTACGACCCTGCTGAGGACAACATCCAGTCCAGGAGTCTGCACATGATGTCAGGTAAGAGAGAGAAGCCTCACACCTGAACAGCATAATTCACAGGAAACTCTTTGATTTGTCATATAAACATCTATAAGCATTTATAAGTGTTATGATTTTATTCATAATAATGTATAATAATTTATAAAGCATTTATAAGCATTTATAATGGTCATTCAATATAAAGTGCAACCAATATTTTTAGGTTTTGTTGAACCCTGACCTTTGCCCTCTGTGTGACAGTCCAAGCCCAGCGTCGCAGCAAGGAGCACTCCCGCTCTACCAGCGCTATGAGTGGTGTCGGTGATGAGAAGTCTGAGGTGTCTGAGGACCCAGCCCACCATGTGTCCCTGTACAGCAATGGCTTTGCTACCTCCTCCATGGGTAGGTCTACTGTAGTGGGCCCACATCACAACCCAGTTCAGATATCACACCACCAAACCACAGACCAATTCCATAGACACTGAGTGTACAAAACATGAGGAACACCTCCCTAATATTGAGTTGCACCGTCTTTTGCCTTCATAACAGCCTCAGAGCATGGACTCTACAAGGTGTCCAAAGCGTTCCACAGGGATGCTGGCCCATGTTGACTCTACAAGGTGTCCAAAGCGTTCCACAGGATGCTGGCCCATGTTGACTCTACAAGGTGTCCAAAGCGTTCCACAGGGATGCTGGCCCATGTTGACTCTACAAGGTGTCCAAAGCGTTCCACAGGGATGCTGGCCCATGTTGACTCTACAAGGTGTCCAAAGCGTTCCACAGGATGCTGGCCCATGTTGACTCTACAAGGTGTCCAAAGTGTTCCACAGGGATGCTGGCCCATGTTGACTCTACAAGGTGTCCAAAGCGTTCCACAGGGATGCTGGCCCATGTTGACTCTACAAGGTGTCCAAAGCGTTCCACAGGGATGCTGGCCCATGTTGACTCTACAAGGTGTCCAAAGCGTTCCACAGGGATGCTGGCCCATGTTGACTCTACAAGGTGTCCAAAGCGTTCCACAGGGATGCTGGCCCATGTTGACTCTACAAGGTGTCCAAAGTGTTCCACAGGGATGCTGGCCCATGTTGACTCTACAAGGTGTCCAAAGCGTTCCACAGGGATGCTGGCCCATGTTGACTCTACAAGGTGTCCAAAGCGTTCCACAGGGATGCTGGCCCATGTTGACTCCGATGCTTCCCGCAGTTGTGTCAAGTTCGCTAGATGCCTTTGGGTGGTGGACCATTCTTGATACATACAGGGAATTGTTGAGCGTGAAAAACCCAGCAGTGTTGCAGTTCTTGACACAAACTGGTGCGCCTGGCACCTACTACTATACCCTGTTCAAAGGCACTCAAATATTTTGTCTTGCCCATTCACGCTCTGAAAGGCACACACACACAATCCATGTCTCAATTGTCTCAATGCTTAAAAATCCTTCTTTAACCTGTCTCCTCCCCTTCATCTACATTGATTGAAGTGTATTTAACATGTGACCTCAATAAGGGATCATAGCTTTCACCTAGTTAGTCTATGTCATGGAACGAGCAGGTGTTCCTAATACACTGTGTAGATGGCAGACCTTTATATTCAAGCCTCGTCAATACTTGGTACAGTCAGTGCCCTGTTCCCAGCCCGCTATGGTAGAAGTATCTATACCTAAGCCCTCATTCTAACTGTGACAGCTGACTTATGTCTTTCCTATCTGCTCCTGCAGGTTACACACACACCAAGACCGTGGAGCTGCAGCAGAGGTCTTCCTCTGTAGCCACACAGCAGACCACCGTGTCCTCTGTCCCCTCCCACCCGTCCACCACCGGGGTGAGTACTGTACTAGGCTCATAGGACATAGATCATTACCGTGGAAACCAGACATCGTTGACGTGACTGACTGTGAAACAGAATTAGATTGTATTGCCTCCACATTGAGAAGGGAGATGCCAGAGAAACAGGGAAGCATGTGTTGGGCAAATTTCCTCTTGGTTGGGTTGCTGTGCACTACTCACTACCATGTTCCAAAAATGTAAGCTATATCAGCCGTCATTACAAAAAAATATTTTTTGTCCCGTTCAGAAAACTGTGCGTGCCATGTACGACTACTCCTCTGCCGACATGGACGAGGTCTCCTTCAAGGATGGTGATGTTATCGTAAACGTGCAGTCCATCGACGAGGGCTGGATGTACGGCACTGTGCAGCGCTCAGGCAAGACTGGCATGCTGCCGGCCAATTACGTTGAAGCAATCTAAAGACAAGTCCCACCGACACATCCACCTAGCTACCCGATTGGCCGCCATCTACGGTTGAATCTGTCGCTTCGTAAACCTGTTATATGTGTAGACTATCGCTCAGATTAGATATTTGTAGCTGTAGTATTAGTAGTCTATAGTGTTGATGCCCGTTTCCCAAGACCCTGTGGATGTGACATGAGAATCTGAAATGTATAAATACCTATATAGACTACTGTAGAAGAACATTCATCCTTTTCCAAGACCTTGTCTTGAAACAATATGACGAAAAGCCCATTATTTTGTAAATTGCAGACAGAACCTGATTTAATCAATGTCAGTTAAATATTTTTGAAAAGCTTTACTGAAAGTTAACTTTCACACAAAAACAGATGAGCTTACATGCAATTCAAACTTTCCTGTGATGAGAAAGTGAAGTATATGAATGATAGGAAAGTGTACCGTATGGAGAGAATAAAGTTGTTTAATCACCTAAAACCACAAGGGGTTGATGAAAGATGAAGAAAAGACTAAAAGATGTGTAACCTTGAGGTATCATCCATCGAACCTAAAAACCAGGGCTCTGTTCCTGAGGATGTAACATTACGAAACGTACAGATATGATTGGCTATCAGAATGAATAGAGCGGACACGATTCCCTATTCTTATTTCTATCAGCAGCTTTGAGTTTCACCACCCAGTTTGAGAAGCCTCTTCCCTCCTGAAGTAGCCGAAGGCTGGTCACTCATTGCATGCGTTTCGTTCCCTCTGATTACCTGGGTCTGGGGGTAAAGAAGTCAAATACCGTTGATCAGTAGATAATAAAACACCAACCTGCTGCACTACTGAGGTCTTGTGTTCTTATTTCTCTACCTTGTGGCCTCTCCACTTCAACTTACATACATTTCCTACAACAATAGTTCAAGCCAGACACCGCTTTAGCAGCTTGCGTAAAGGTACAGTGGGGCAAAAAGTATTTAGTCAGCCATCAATTGTGCAAGTTCTCCCACTTAAAAAGATGAGGCCTGTATCTTATCATAGGTACACTTCAACTATGACAGACAAAATGAGAAAAATAAATCCAGAAAATCACATTGTATGATTTTTAATGAATTTATTTGCAAATTATGGTGGAAAATAAGTATTTGGTCACCTACAAACAAGCAAGATTTCTGGCTCTCAGACCTGTAACTTCTTCTTTAAGAGGCTCCTCTGTCCTCCACTCGTTACCTGTATTAATGGCACCTGTTTGAACTTGTTATCAGTATAAAAGACACCTGTCCACAACCTCAAACAGTCACACTCCACTATGGCCAAGACCAAAGAGCTGTCAAAGGACACCAGAAACAAAATTGTAGACCTGCACCAGGCTGGGAAGACTGAATCTGCAATAGGTAAGCAGCTTGGTTTGAAGAAATCAACTGTGGGAGCAATTATTAGGAAATGGAAGACATACAAGACCACTGATAATATCCCTTGATCTGGGGCTCTACGCAAGATCTCACCCCGTGGTGTCAAAATGATCACAAGAACGGTGAGCAAAAATTCCAGAACCACAGAGGGACCTAGTGAATGACCTGCAGAGAGCTGGGACCATAGTAACAAAGCCTACCATCAGTAACACACTACGCCGCCAGAGACTCAAAACCTGCAGTGCCAGACGTGTCCCCTTCCCTAAGCCAGTACATGTCCAGGCGCGTCTGAAGTTTGCTAGAGAGCATTTGGATGATCCAGAAGAAGATTGGAAGAATGTCATATGGTCAGATGAAACCAAAATAGAACTTTTTGGTAAAAACTCAACTCGTCGTGTTTGGAGGACAAAGAATGCTGAGTTGCATCCAAAGAACACCATACCTACTGTGAAACATGGGGGTGGAAACATCATGCTTTGGGGCTGTTTTTCTGCAAAGGGACCAGGACGATATAATATTTGTGTTGTGGAGAAATGACCAGGCAGGAGACGGGAGTACAGTTAGTTTTCGTTTAGTCAAAACCCCTCGTGCTCGACAGTTCGCGGCACCCCAGTGCGCATGTGCATTTCCTATTAGGTGTAGTAACGTAACACTGCCGTAATGCATTACTCCTTAGTAACAGCACAGTAACTAATATAAACAGATGTAGATCCAAGATACTACACTCCTCCCCCATAGTGTTTAACTCCCAGAGAACAAGGTAAATATGTTAGGTAACTACTAATGCAATATCTGAACAATGCATTCTTAAACATTTTTCAACTACTGGGTTGAAGCAGACTTTTCAGAGCCCAGCACAAATCCAGGGGATTATTCTGCCCCAAAGATGGAGTTTGTGTCCTAATAACTAACCCAGGTAATGTCCTTTTTCTTTCCTTTTATCTAGGACATATTAAAGTGTTTGTTTTACTGTCCGTTACCTCCTTAACCAGCTCAACTCACAGGTCAAGCTTTTGAGGTGCCCTTCGCTGTCGAATAGGATATCTCCGCTCCTCCTGGGCTTCCTGTGGTGGGCCAGGTTTGGGTGGAAGGTCAGGCTCTGTCTCTCCCGTACGTCCACAGTCAGGAGAATAGTCCTGGGGGTTGTTCTTGTTCTCTCGGCGTGTCTCTGCTGGGGTGTTGGACCGTAGCAGATGATCCACATGGACGTTGACCTGGCGATGACCAATTTGGACTTGGTAAGTCAAAGGTCCTCTGCGTTGCAAGATCACACCTGAGTTCCACAGGCGCTTGGGGTGTCTGAAATCACGTACCATCACCCTCTCTTCCTCTTTGAATTCTCTGACAGTCTTTGAGTGTCTGTCATGAGCTTTCTTCTGCTGTAGCTGGTGCTTTGCCACAGTGCTTGACAAGTCTGGTTTCAACAATGTCAGGCGGGTACGTGGTTGGCGTTTCAGAAACAGTTCCGTTACTGTGTGTGGTGTGTTACGGTAAGTAAACAGGAACCGCGGAATCCTTTGGTGGGTGGGCACAGACTGAACCTCGAGTCTAGTCCAGGCCTTCTTAAAGGTTTGCACGGCACTCTCCGCTGCTCCGTTTGATGCCGGATGGTAAGGTGGTGACAGGATGTCCCTTACTCCATTGTTCTTGAGAAACATTTCAAAATCGTTTGACGTGAACGGAGGGCCATTGTCCGATACGAGCTCCTTGACTAGTCCAAAGGATGCAAACAGGTGTCTGAGAAGATTGATGGTCTTCTCAGCTGTGGTCAGTTGAGTAGGGAACACTTCCATCCACTTGGAATGGACATCAACAAGGAAATGTTGCTTGTCAATTTCGGCGTAATCCACATGGATGCGTTCCCAAGGTGTAGCAGCCCAGGACCATGGATGAAGAGGTGCAGCAGCAGGCTTGTTGCGATCAGCTTCACAAGGTGAGCAGTGGCCTACATGCTGTTGAATGTCCTGATCCAGTCCAGGCCACCACAGATAACTGCGAGCGAGTGCTTTCATTCGAGTGATCCCTGGATGTCCCTCATGCAGGTCAGATAGCAGTCTCCTCTGGAATTTGTGAGGTACCACCACCCTTGATCCCCACAGAACACACCCTTGATCAGTGGACAACTGGTCTTTCTTGTCGATGAATGGACGAAGGTTATCGTCATTTACGAAGGTTGGCCAACCGCCTAATGTTAAGTCCAAGACTTTGGAAAGCACTGGGTCTTTCCTTGTTTCCTCTGCTATGTCAGAAGCAGATATGGGCAGTTCATCAATGAGAGAGATCTGGAAGACTGCTCTATCATCTTCACTGTCGGAGTCACTATTGCACGGTAGTCTTGATAGTGCATCGGCATTTGCATGATCACTGGATCGTCTGTACTCAATCTCGTAGTCGTAGGCTAACAATATCAGAGCCCAACGTTGCATTCGAAGTGCAGCAAGGGTTGGTATAGCTGATTTTGGTCCAAGGATGGCCAACAGAGGCTTGTGATCTGTCAGCAGTTGGAACTTCCTTCCGTAGAGGTATTTGTGAAACTTCTTCACTCCGAATACTATGCTCAGGGCTTCCTTCTCAATTTGAGCATCATTTTTCTCACTTGGTGACAGAGTCCTTGATGCAAATGCAATAGGGTGTTCTTCACCTGACGGTAGAACATGTGAGATGACGGCTCCTACTCCGTATGGAGATGCATCACACGCGAGTCTCAGCTTCATCTCTGTGTTATAGTGGGCAAGCCACTTGCTCTTTAGCAGACGCTGTTTGCAAGTCTTGAATGCTTCTTCGCATTGTGGGGACCAATTCCACTTTGTATCGGCCTGCAGCAGTTGGTGAAGCGGATGCAACAATGTGGACAAGTTTGCCACAAACTTTCCGTAATAGTTCAGGAGCCCCAAAAATGACCTCAGCTCTGAGATATTTGTGGGTGCTGGTGCGTTTACGATTGCTTCCACCTTGCTGTTGGTTGGGTGCAGGCCTTGTGCATCAATCTTGTATCCGAGATACTCCACGGAGTCCTGGAGGAACTCACACTTGCTGCGTTTCATTCTCACTCCATATTTCTCCAGTCTTGACATCACTTTGTCCAGCACTACAAGGTGCTCTCCAATGGTTGGTGCTGACACGAGGATGTCGTCCATGAAGCACACAACATAGTCTATACCGTCCAAGATCTGATCCATTGTTTGTTGGAATATCGCTGGTGCTGTCGAGATTCCATAGGCCAAGCGATTGAATCTGAATAGCCCCTTGTGTGTATTGATGGTCAGATACTGTTCTGACTCCGGATCCAGCTTCAGTTGCTGATAAGCGAATGCCAGGTCCAGCTTACTGAAAACCTTCCCACCAGCTAGAGTGGCAAACAGATCTTCAGCGTTTGGTAGTGGATATTCCTCTGGTAGTATGCAGCGATTTACTGTGACCTTGTAGTCACCGCACATTCTGACGGTCTTGTCTTTCTTTGGGACTACAACAATCGGAGCGGCCTAGTCGCTCCTCGATACTTTTGTGATTATGTTATTCTTCTGTAGGCGTTCCAGTTCCTTCTCTACTGCTTCCTTAAGAGCATAGGGAACTGGACGTGGTTTGTGAAAGATAGGCTTGGTTCCTTCTTGCACTCTGACTTTTGCTGTGAAGTCTTGTATTTCACCGTAGCCATCTTTGAAAAGTTATTTGTGTCTCCCCAGCATGTTAGTGAGTGTAGCCTGACTCACTGGTTTGTCATTTCTGAGACTGAAGATTTCTCCCCAGTTCAACTTGATCTTTTGTAGCCAGTTTCTGCCTAACAAGGCAGATTTTTCTCCTTTAACAATGACAAGCGGTAGCGTCCACTCCTTCCCCTCATACCGGACTGGTACCTGGATCTGCCCTAACACAGGAATAGTGTCACCAGTGTATGAAGAAAGGCGGATGGAGGGGGCACTCTTTCAGTTTTCCTTTGTAGAGTCTCTCTGGAACCAGAGATACAGACGCTCCGGTGTCCAGCTGCATTTTTACTGGTTTTCCCGCTAACTCCATGTTGAGAGAGATTCCATCTTTTAGTTGTTGAGCTGTGTACACTGTGAACAGTTCCACTACTGTTTCAGTTGTACCTTCCTCTTCTTGTGCTGCGTCTGACACTTTGTGCGCTCTTGCTGTGCGTTTCGAGGCTTTACACACTCTCTGTAAATGTCCAACCTTTCCACAATTGTGGCACTTTTCATTATGGAATCGACATTCACTGTGCTGATGATTATCTCCCCCACATCTGTAGCAACTTGGCTTAGACCTTTGAGATGTGGGCTGCTTTGTTCTTGTGTAACCTTGAGGACGGGACTGAAAAAAGTGACTTTTGTGAGCTTTTTTCACTACGTGCATCACTGACCTTGTGAACACCTTTCTGACGTTCTGCATGTCCCGATAGCTCAATAGTATCCCTGTGGGCAAGCTCGAGTCCAAGTGCTATATCACAGGCTTTCTTAAAGGTCAGGTCCTTCTCTGACAGGAGCCTTCTGTGATATGCTTCACCTGTGAGACCACATACAAACTTGTCTCGGAGAGCATCATCAAGAAACTGCGCAAACTCACATGTACTTGCCAGCCTTTTCAAAGCAAGGATGTAGTCAGCCACGGTTTCCCCTTGACTCTGGTGATGTTGGTAAAATCTGAAACATTCTGCAATGAGAATTGGCTTAGGCTTGAAATACCTTGAAAGAGTTTCAGTTCTGCATAGTTCAACTCCACTGCTTTCATTGGTTCAATGAGACCTTTCAGCAATCCATACTCAGTTGCAAAACACGTCTGCTTTCTTTCCATCTTTGATTTCATTTGCAGCCAGCCAATGCTCAAAACGCTCCAAATTGGAATCAAAATCTGGTACTCGACCAATGGTTGCCATTTTCACAGTTAATTGTTCAGTTTCCTTGTATTCCCTAATTCTTCACTTCAGAAGTTTCTGCAATTACTTCATTCACTGCACTCATTTGTAATAATGTACACACCGTGTTACGTTCTTTTTCTCCCTTGACAATATTTCTCCACTGAGAGCGCCTAATTTCAATGGGTTCAATGAGTTTTTATATTTAACCACCAGAGGGCAGTGTCGCTATTCTGGACTCCAATAGTCTTGCTACTTGGCAGCTCCTGAATACTGTACTAGCAGTGGTTAGCCTTTTATACTGGCGAAAGAAAATAAAAAAACTGACGAATTACATAATGAGTTTCATTACTCACGCAACATTTTTGCCTTCAAGCAATGTCCGTTTATGTAATATTTGTGTTGTGGAGAAATGACCAGGCAGGAGACGGGAGTACAGTTAGTTTTCGTTTAGTCAAAACCCCTCGTGCTCGACAGTTCGCGGCACCCCAGTGCGCATGTGCATTTCCTATTAGGTGTAGTAACGTAACACTGCCGTAATGCATTACTGCTTAGTAACAGCACAGTAACTAATATAAACAGATGTAGATCCCAGATACTACAGCCGACTGATCCGTGTAAAGGAAAGAATGACTGGGGCCATGTATCGTGAGATTTTGAGTGAAAACCTCCTTCCATCAGCAAGGGCATTGAGGAGGAAACGTGGCTGGGTCTTTCAGCATGACAATGATCCCAAACACACCGCCCTGGCAACAAAGGAGTGGCTTTGTAAGAAGCATTTCAAGGTCCTGGAGTGGCCTAGCCAGTCTCCAGATCTCAACCCCATAGAAAATCTTTGGAGGGAGTTGAAAGTCTGTGTTGCCCAGCAACAGCCCCAAAACATCACTGCTCTAGAGGAGATCTGCATGGAGGAATGGGCCAAAATACCAGCAACAGTGTGTGAAAACCTTGTGAAGACTTACAGAAAACGTTTGACCTCTGTCATTGCCAACAAAGGGTATATAACAAAATTATTGATAAACTTTTATTGACCAAATACTTATTTTCCACCATCATTTGCAAATAAATTCATTAAAAATCCTACGATGTGATTTTCTGGATTTTTCCCCCCTAATTTTGTCTGTCATAGTTTAAGTGTACCTATGATGAAAATTACAGGCCTCTCATCTTAAGTGGGAGAACTTGCACAATTGGTGGCTGACTAAATAATTTTTTGCCCCACTATATATATATATATATCAATAATAACTGGACAAGATGAAATCAAGTGAAGACAAGTCAGTTTTTTGGGGAGCTGTTTTATAGACAAACCGTATCCTGGATGGCTGATAATGTTGTGGCCTGACTATCCATGACAGCCACAGTACTGGCATTAATCATGAATTCAGAACAGAAATACATTGCCTTATGCGCACATTAAACTTCCCCTCCATCCAAAGAACAACACTGATACAGCCTCCATCTTTCAAACCTTTATTTAATAGGTACACAACTTAAAAAGTGCCATCCTCCGGACCACAATGTATGTTTAAAATATCACTTCCTGGCAAAGCCTTGGTATAGCCAATCAGAGACCATGCATCGCTTTCACTCTTGTCATGACAACTAATCACTAGCATTTATAAAAATGTCTCCCTCAGCCATCAGAGAGGACAAGGAAAGAGAGTTTAAAAACACAATCCAAACACATCCTGGTGGACTTGTGGTGTAGTACTTGGCTAACTCTTAGATCTTGAGTCGGAGTGTGAGAGGGGAAACCTTGATGGGGGCTGGGGGGCCCGGGCCCCCACATAAACAAATCAAGACCTCTGTAAGAATTCAAACACCAATGTGCCGCCCCCCCACAGTTGTGAAGTCTCTTGAAGATGCCTATTGACGTGGGGCATTCCCAAAATATGTAATCCAAACCCTGGGACTGTGTAGTGTTTGGATCAGGGTCCGCTGTCCTTGTTCTGAGCCAGTAATCTGCTCTGCAGCTGCAGCACCACCGTCCTCATCATGCCTCCCAGCTGATCATGGATCAGAACCAGCTGGTCAGAGGAGCAGTGGCTCAATCCCTCCCCAGTCAGATGAGCCGCCAGAGACTCCACCTCCAACAGCAGACCACCCTCAGCAGTCTTCTGGTGGTCAGGCCTGCTTTGGTCCGGTCTCTCCTCTGGATGTTCCTCGTGCTCCTTGGACACTGGCTCATCCAACAACTCTGTGACTACAGAAGGGAACATCATGCATGATAATCATCTATGATATTGAGTTCTGTTTAGTGAGCGGAATTAGAAATACAGCAAAAAAAATGTGAGCAATTTCACAGCAACTTTCAAATATTTCTTCCCCCAAGATTATTCTCTTACTGCACAAATTGGCCTTTGGAAACAACACAGGTTTATTGAACTCACCTAGGGCATCTCCTGGAGTCTTGTCCTCTCCCTGGTTCTGAGGAACAGTTGGCTCCTCCAGCTCAGATGTCAGCTTCTCCATCTCCTCAAAACTCTTCAGCTCATCACTACGGCCCTTCTGCTGAAGCAGTGACAAGGTGAAACGGTCCATTACAGACCAAACAGATAAACCACCTGAACTGTGCTCATCTCCACAAGAATTAACCGCACATGACAATTATCATTAACTGTGTAAGCAATATCTCTTGGGTATAATCTAAAGTATGAATCTCATTTGCATTTGCAGAAGGTAGGAGAAAGTCACAGGTTTTAAGTTTGGGCATAATACCTGCTGTTCGTGATATATTTTAAGTGCTTTCTTCACATTAGAAATCTTTGGGGAACGAATGGGAAGGTTCTTGATTTCACTTGGTGTGAGAGCACTGAGGTCTCCGACAGTTTTGATATTCCGGGCTCGCACAAGCTGGCCAAAGCCACGAGGCCTGAGGATAAATAATGACAGAATATGTTACAGCAGCCATCAGCAGTAGAAGGAATAGCAACACACCCTCCTCACTCGATGTTTGGGTAAAAAGCTGAGGGATGGGACTGGAGAAATGTAACATGCAAATTCATAGAGCTATGGATGCAAGGACTGACCATCCATGATATAAACATTACAGTTGTAACCATGTTTTGAGGCTATATAGTGTTTGTTTACATTTACTTTGTCTATAAATATTTGAGAAAACAAGCTTATATTTTGGGTTCTCTCGGTTACACTGACCACATGTTGGAGGTGATCTGAGGAAGCACTGCTTCCACAGGGGTAGAACAGCGGACCAGGGCCGGGTACACACAGTCCTTTGGGATGGGCCTCGGCTCCTGGCCCAGCTCAGAGATCTGAAACAACATTCATCAAGTTAGAAGCTAAGTAGGAATGACACTCAGGCACATGCACAACAATCATGGACAGTAAACCAATTTTTTAAACCAAATTAGCTATTTTGTCTATATGTACTGAATGTATGCATGCTGCAAAATGAATGTCCTTGTGGATAATAAGATCATCATCTAATCCATTAGGTTTTACAAAAAGGATTGAATTTAGGATTATGATCTAGTCTGAAAATAACTTGGGTACTTCCTATGTATCTGAGGTTACATACCAGGCATTTCTTGGAGCTCTTGTACCCCGGGCTGCGGAGATTGCGTGGACTGAGGACCAGTAAGCCCTTTGTTGGTGTTGTGATATACTGCAAATAGAGCAGAGGTTAGGCTATTACAATAAAAGGGTCTAAATGAAAAAGAGACCTCTAAAAAAAAAAAAAAAAAAGCCAAGGGAAAGTTCAGTTAATCTGTGGCCACTGAATTAATTATACAGAAATCAAGTCAGAATAGCACTGTCTCCCATTGATGATTTTGGCAAAAGTTGAAGTTTCACACACTTATCTTAACTAAATTGAGCCTTTAATGATTTAGTGCAGAGTATTTAAAATGACATTTATTACACATCACTAGTGGATCATGTACCTTCGCCTGAGGGATGCTGCTGCTGGTAGTTTTGTTTCTTGGGGAGCTGGATCGGATGACAGGGCTGCGACGGTCAATGTCATCTGCCAGCTCCTGGTGTTGAATTGGGTCAGCAAATGATACTCGTCGAGACTGCGTAATGAAAAGTATGGATTCATTTATCACACTTTGTTTTCAAAACCTGCTAATGCCATCATAGATACATCAAAGATTCTCTTCAACTGAAAGCGTGTAATTTTCAATTTATACTGACAGTTGAACATAGATAATTAGAATATATGCATAAATGATTTATGATTTGTAAATCGTCATAGATGAAGTACCCCTGATCACATTACCTTGGTGAAAGGCGAAGGACTCTCCTCTTCTATTGGTCTTTTCTGTCCCTTCTTCAGGATAGAGGTGGAGGGGGAAGCTAAGGGGGACCACAACCCCCTGGTCTTGCCACTGCTGGGGCTATGGCCCACCTCCAGCCCCATCACAGCATCCTTCTGCTTGGGTGGGGAGTCTTGGCACAACATGTCTTTAGAGGTACTTGGGTGATGTAGAGGCACTGGGGCTTCGTGAAGGTCAGAGGGCACAAGGGTAAAAGAGTTTAAAGGAGATAGATCTAGGTCATTATTGGCCATCTGGGTTTCTTCACACTCGAGGCCAGATACATTGTCAGTTTTTGCCCTCTCTTGGAGAGGAGTGATATCTTGAATGTTGTCCGTCTGAGGCTCAGTGTGGGTTTCTCTGGTTCCAGTAGAGGTGCCATCAGCCTCTGGCTGTCCTTCTTTGATAGATGTGTACTGCTCCTCCCGTTGCTCCTCATCTAAGGCTTTGAAACACCCTGACTGGGCTTGCTCAATAGACCTGCCAACATCTTCACGTTGGTCCTCCTCTAGAACATTGGTAGCAGACTCTGGATGTCTATTCTCCTCGTGTTCTCCCATCTGCTCCTCGGTCACCTCCTCACTGGAGACAGCCACAGGCTTCAGCCCATCTAAAACCTTCTCTGAGGACTCAGAGACCTGAAGACTCAGTTTCTCCTCTGTTGCCTCAGTAGGTGAAGTATCTGTGGGGAGGCCATTGACAATGGGAGGGGTACATAGTTTGTTTAGTCCATCTTCAGAGCTGGCATTTCCTTCAGTGGAAGGAGTGAGAGAGTTGGCCTGCTCAAAGTCATTGAGCAGCATTCTTTGGATCTGTGTTGGCCTGTCACACTCTAGGTCATCATGGTCACACTCTAGGTCATCATGGTCACTCTCCTGAGAGGAGACTGTGTTGAAATTCGCTTTGCTTTTTGACCATTTATGTCCACGTTCCTTCTTCCGTCGAGACATAAACACATCCTGGCTTTTCATATGTTCTAGATCAGGTTCTACTGAAGAGTCCGTCTGTTGAGAAGAAAGCTTAGTATTTTCACTCTCAGCCTTCTCTGGCACAAAGGGGTCAACTGCCTCAACCACACCCCCCATGTCCGTCTCCCTCTGCCCCAGATCTTTCTTAGTTATCACAGGAAGACTTGGAACTAGCACTTCAGGTTTAAGGGAGTTGACAATTTTAAGGGCTTCCTCCACATCCTGTGGAATCTTGACGACTTCTAAGGCCTCACTTGATGGGTTTTGCGAGTCTGACTTTAGAGAAGTTTCAGAACTATCCATTGGGATATCTTGGTCAGCCCCTGGCTCTGCTGATCCAACTGTAGCCAGAGGGCTTGGAACCGCTCCAGCTGACGTGGGCTTCCGGCCTTTCTGGACATCCTCCCGGGGCTCTGAAGCATCCGACTCAGAGTTCTCCACGTTGGAGCCTAGTAAGGCCTGGGAGGCACTACGCCTTTTAGTCCTTCCACTTCCTTGTGAGGATTCTGTATCTGCCACCTGTGAGTTCTCAGTCTCCATGTTAGGAGTTGGGTTCGGGCTGTTGTTGGCTTTTACCTGCTCCTTTAACATCTTGTTTCTTTGACTGGTTCTGCCCCTGGGCCTCAGCTGGCGGTCTGTTGGACTGGTGGCAGAAGGAGCGACCTGATAATGAGTCTGGCTCTTCTCTGGTGTTGCTGCTGAATCAGTGGCCAAATGCAGGCTTCTTTTGACCTCAGACTCAGCCACTTCAATGGGAACCTTGCTTCTCCTGCTTGCTCTACCCTGCGACTGGCTGTCTGTTGGAGTGGCTGAAGGTGTGGTTGAAGGTGTAGTCTGTGAGTCAATTTGGCTGAGTAGCTCTGTACCGCCTCTCCTCTTCAGCTTGCCTTTACCCTGTTCTTCTGACTCGGTGACCAATTTACTCCTCCTGCTAGATCTACCCTGCGATTGGCCATCTCCTGTTTGATCAGCAGGAGAGGGTGTGGCAATCTGAGAATCACTTTCGTGCTCAGTAGGATCCTGCTTGTCAACCTCATCGACAAAGTCAACCTCCTCCAAATCACTGAGTGGTTTGCTCTTCCAGCTTGCACTACCCTGTAACTGGCTCTCTTGTTGAGATGGTTTGGCTACATGTGAATCAATTTGGCTCATCTTTTCCTCCACCTTCTGAGCCCTAATACTCCTTAGTTTCTGCCTGCAATCATCCTCCACTTCCACAGCCAACTTACTCCTCTTACTACATCTACTCTGTGATTGGCTATCATTATCAGAGGCAGAGGGGGTGTCCGTTTGAGAGTCACTTTGACTGAGCTCCTCCTCTGCAACACCTCTCTTTTGTTGGTCTTTGACCAGATCCTCTGATTTGCTGCTCCTTCTATTTGATACCGTGCAACTCTGTGATTGGCTGTTGATATAAGCAGCAGGTGAATTTGATCGGCTCAACTCGCTCTCCTCCTTGTGACTTATTTTTCTCAGCTTGTCTTTTCCACGGTCCTCCACGTCAACAGCCAGCTTACTTCTCCTACTGGCTCTACCCTGTGACTGACCGTCTGCTTGACTGACAGGAGAGGGCACCGTCTTTGGTGAATCCATTTGACACTCTGCCTCTTTGGGTTGAGACTTCCTCCGTTTGTCTTTCTCTTCCCATTCCTCTGCATCTTCTCCTGGTCTCAGTGGCCTGCTCCTCCGCCTTCCGGACCGCCTTGGTTCACCTTGGCTCAGATCGGCCTGGGAACTGGGAGAACCTTCCAAAAGACCTTGAGATTCCTCTTCTTTCTGACTGTTGTTTCCCATTACTACTTCTTCAAATGCAGGAACTAGAACTTCCGTCAGTATTTCCACCGGAGTCTGGGTGTCTGGGATGACGTCGTCCTCGTCAGTTTCACTTGTTCTTTTCTCAGCTGGTTTCTCAACCTCAGATTGCTTTTGGTCTTCTGAAGGTTCAGGTTTCTCTCCCTCATTTTTGGAAGACTGATTCTTGGAGCTTCTACATCTTGCTTGTTCAGTCTCCTGCGAGTCCGTGTCAGTCCCTGCCGGGGGTTCCGGAGAGGAAGCCGCCTGCGCCTGGCCGGCCCCTGCCGGGGGTTCCGGAGAGGAAGCCGCCTGCGCCTGGCCGGCCCCTGCCGGGGGTTCCGGAGAGGAAGCCGCCTGCGCCTGGCCGGCCCCTGCCGGGGGTTCCGGAGAGGAAGCCGCCTGCGCCTGGCCGGCCCCTGCCGGGGGTTCCGGAGAGGAAGCCGCCTGCGCCTGGCCGGCCCCTGCCGGGGGTTCCGGAGAGGAAGCCGCCTGCGCCTGGCCGGCCCCTGCCGGGGGTTCCGGAGGGGAAGCCGCCTGCGCCTGGCCGGCCCCTGCCGGGGGTTCCGGAGGGGAAGCCGCCTGCGCCTGGCCGGCCCCTGCCGGTGGTTCCGGAGAGGAAGCCGCTTGCGCCTGGCTGTTAGCGGTCCTGGTGAGGGGGCCTGTAAACGTCACCACGCTGGCAGGACTAGCAGGCTTCCCCTCAGCATACTTCTCCAGAGTGATGAAAGACTGGCGACGACTGTTGGTTTTCTGAGGCGTCCCTGAGACAATGTCAGAGCCGCCAGAGACGTCAGGGCTGGTGTCCTCTCTGGTCTCCACGGCAGAGTCTTCCTTCAATAAAACATCCTCATTGACATCCTCCATGGAAATGTCTGCAGACTCAGGAAGTAACTCATCACCAGGCTTCTCCTCTCCCTTTGCAGATTCTGTTGTCTCATTGGTTGGACTGATATATTCCTGGGTATCGTCAGCAACGTCCCCGCCCATTTCCATGTTTTCTTCTGGAACCTGTGAAGAAAAGAACGGAGGAGACATTTGTATTTGGGGATTTTCACTTTAATTTGAAGAAAAGGCCTGTTGGCTTTGAAGGCACCCATATGTTTTCAATCAAAAGAAAACCATTTATTGGGGCAAATAATGACATTTCAGACCTCGGGGGGGTAAATGTAACAATGAACAGCTTGTGTTGTTAATTTCTCTTTACCTCCGCTTTAACCTCAGCATCTTCGGCTTGCTCAACTGCTGGAAATTTGTCCCTGTAAAAGAAATGCATGTTTTAAACATTGGGTCCCCCACGAAGCAATCATTCTTTCTTCATAGATTTGTGTTATTCAGTGTAACGGTAGCAGTCAACAAGTACTTACAGTGATTCCTCCTGACTCTGTGTGTACTGGGTGAAGACCGTGGTATCAAGGGAAGCATCCAGGTTGTTGTACATGGCAGGAATGTCAACCCTTTCAAATAAAACCCATACAAAAGCTTTGTTACTAGAAAGTGAGAAGAAAGAAGCATTTCTATAACTTTGTTTATTTTGTCTAAATTAAGGCTCCCTGAGAACTAAAAAAGCATTCAAGGGACTGTGGTTAAATAAAGATAGCTGATATTTGCTTGAAACGGACCTTTTGGTTCTCTTGACCTCTTTCTGGTGCTCGGTGAGGACTCTCTCCTTGGTCTCGGGGGGGATGAACACAAAGTCTATAGAGGCCTGCTCCTCCAGTTCCTCTCTACGAGGCGGCTTTGGAGAGCCAAAGTCGAGCTTCATCTGTAAATATGTAAATATAAAAATAATATATTTCTAAACACTTCCACATTGTGGTTGCTACCATAATCCTGAATGAATCGTGAATAATGATAGAAAGTTAGACGCACAGATATCATACCCCCCAAGACATGCTAACCTCTCACCATTACAATAACAGGGGGGTATGATAGTTATGCCTCTAACTTTCTCACTAATCATTATTCACGATTCATTCAGGATTATGTCTAATAGTAGAAACCAAATTCATGTAGAAGTGTTAAGAAACATTCTCTTATTTATAATTAAAGTGACTAAAGGTGAATCCGAAGTGCTGGAGTACAGAGCCAAAACAACAAAACAAATTGTCAATGACCCAATACCTTTGGAGCTCGCTGTATATGAAAGCTACCTAGCTTATCTGGCTCAAACTGGCACTGTAATGACTGACAATTTATAAAGGGCCTCAATAAATGTGATTGGTGGGTTCTGAGAATAGAGAACTAAATAAAAACTGGTCCTTACCGAGACAGGCTTGCATGTCTTGGAGCTCCTGTCCATCTCTACAACCCTCACCAGTAGAGAGTCTCTCTTCACCCCAGGAGTCACCTGCACTCCACTCACCTTGGTCTCCAGCTGAGAGCTCTCACTCTGCACACACACCCAGAACATAATCCAAGGATTAGTATACCATTCAGCTTAGATTTGACTTATTCAACAGGGAAAACACTCACCGAGTACTGTCCACTGAGTTCATCTGGAACTTCAACAGACTGAAAGCCAGGGAGGAGGATAGGAGTGTTCTGCTTCACCTGGCTCAACACTGGCCTGGAAACAGAAAGAAGCACGAGCAAACATGATTAGTCCAGACCTAGATTAAGCCGAAAACCTGATCATTAGTTTAGGTCCAGACCTAGATCAAGCCGAAAACCTGATCATTAGTTTAGGTCCAGACCTAGATCAAGCCTAAAACCTGATCATTAGTTTAGGTCCAGACCTAGATCAAGCCTAATCCTGATCATTAGTTTAGGTCCAGACCTAGATCAAGCCTAATCCTGATCATTAGTTTAGGTCCAGACCTAGATCAAGCCTAATCCTGATCATTAGTTTAGGTCCAGACCTAGATCAAGCCTAAAACCTGATCATTAGTTTAGGTCCAGACCTAGATCAAGCCTAATCCTGATCATTAGTTTAGGTCCAGACCTAGATCAAGCCTAATCCTGATCATTAGTTTAGGTCCAGACCTAGATCAAGCCTAATCCTGACCTAAAACACTTTTAATGGATATAAACAAAACATTATTTGGCTCAAACTTTAGCTTCTAAATGTAAATTCTTACTTGAGTTGTTCTGGGTAGACGAGGACCAAAGCGTTAGCGAAGGTTGCGTTCCAGAACTGTGTGACGAGGGAGCGGATGTGCTTTCGCCGGTGGAGGAACAGGACACAGAGCAGGGGGGACAGCAGGGACAGCAGCTCATCATCATAGGCCAGGGCGGAACATGTCTGCAGGCAGCCCAACACATCAACCAGGAGCTTCTCCAGCTGGAGGAACGGGGACATGACCACCCAGACAAAAAGGATTGGTTAAAGAGCTTGCAAAGAAAGCATAGCCAATACTTCTATAATATTAGTGCAGTAGTTTATATAGAGAAACATTTCAACAACAAATCTTATGTCACATGCACTGAATACAACAGGTGTAGACCTTACAGTGAAATTAGTGACTGTACGTTTGTTTATCCCATGTGTAACTCTTTGCATTGCTTTATCTCGGCCAGGTCGCAGTTGTAAATGAGAACTTATTTTCATCTGGCCTACCGGGTTAAATAAAGGTTGGAAAAAAAATGCTTACTTACAAGCCCTTAACCAATAATGCAGATCAAGAATTAGAGTTAAGAAAATATTTACTAAATAGAAAGTAACAAAACAACAAGATTCTATACAGGGGGTACCAGTACCGAGTCAATGTGTGGGGGTACAGGTTAAGCTGTTAAGGAGACTTTTGGACAAAAAGAAAATAGTAAACATTTGAACACACCTTTGCTCCAAGACTTGAGGTGGATTTCGGCTGCTCATTTGGAGTCTTCCCAGGCTGCTCATAGAGGGCTGTGAGGGGCTGTGTGAGAGAGGCCAGGGCCTCCTGGATGGCTGTAGCCAGGGCCAGATTAGAGAACAGGGTAGAGAGGATTGAGACCAGGGCCAGGCCTGTACCCTCAGGGACAGTCTCAGGAGTCTCAACAGCATTAAAGGCCTCCAGGGCCTGGACCAGCAGGGTCTGGAAGGTAGACAGGTTCCCAAGGGCTTTGCTTTTCTTACGCACCCAGGCCAGAGGGGTGTGGGGAGCTGGAAGGGACAGGAAGGTAAGCAAGGCCACTCATGCATACAAAAGATTATTGGCTAAAAGCTTCTGCTTAATGAGATATCGATAGATAGATCGATAGGATAGACAGCTAGCTTACATTTCATCTTCTGTTGAAACTGTGAAGTATAGGGAGAGAAGTCAGAACTCTCAACAATGACCAGGAGAATGTTAGCAACCGCATCCAATGTTGACGGAACCTGGAAAATAATCATAATACAATCAATGAATCTGAACAATGAAAACTATTGTGCAGCAGTATAATATTCTTATTCAAAGGGCTAACAATCCCAGTAAATTAGATTCGTTTGTACAGTAAGCTCTCTCCGCTCACCCTCAGGGCCGTCCTGTCCAATACGGCAGCCATTTTGCCACACAGCTCCTCACAGCAGACATTCTCCTCGGCCGTGGCCACCAGGGCAGAGCAGCACGCAAACACCTTATACAGCCTGGACCACGTACTCAGCATGGACTTCTGGGTCACCTACAGAGGAAAGGCAGCAAAATCAGTGTTTGAGATTATGTTTGTCCTATTGTGAAATGTGTTTTTTGCGAAGTCCAACTCTCCCTGAGACACCCTCAGACAGCAGGGCCATGGCCAGGGCCATTATCAACGCCGACCCTGGAGCCATTAGGGTTAAGTGCCTTACCCAAGGGCACATCGGAACAAGCAACCTTCCGGTTACTGGTCCATTCGCTTGAATGGACCATTTCCCCAAACTCAGTCCTCGGGACCCCAAGGGGTGCCCGTTTTGTTTTTTCCCCCTAGCACTACACTGCTTATTCAAATAACCAACTCAACATCAAGCATTGACCATTTGAATCAGCTGTGTAGTGCTAGGGGAAAAAAACTAAACATGCACTCCTTGGGGTCCCAAGGACCGAGTTCTGAAAACCCTGCTCATGTCGCTAGGCTACCAAGCGCCCTTGCAGTGGGACAGCGCATATTTTATCATCAAATCTTCCTGCATCCCAAATAACTACTCTACTGATCAAAATATGCAAAGCACTGAATTCATTCAGTCGCCAACTTTAAAAAATCCTATAGCATGGCAATCCACAGAATCTCTGAGAGACTCACATGTGGCAGGGCGTTGCCAGGTAGCAGGTGTGTGATGGGGAACATCAGGGCAGTGTGAACAGCACTGAAGTTGTGCTCCAGAGCATCCCCTTGGTTCACCTCATTGGTCTGTCAGAGAGGGAGAAAAACCTTATTAAAACCAATCTCCATAGCAAATCTCTATTTGTGAAACACATAGGTTAATAATAATTATAATAGTAGTTTGTGTCCACTTGGTGAAATTAGTCTTGCATCAAACAAGCACCATATTCAGTGCAGTTATAGGACATGTATTTACAGTGTCCACTTCATACCTGTGTGATGGTAACAGTCAGTGGGTTGACCACCACACTCCACATCCTCCACAGCTGTTCCTTATTCCCCAGAGTCCCCGCGCTGCGCCCCACCGCCCCCAGGACCGCCTCCCCAAATGCCAGAGGGGACGTGAGGCCGGAGAGACCACAGCTCACTAGGGTCTCTAAACACAGGAAAAACCTGTGGGGGTGCAGAGACAACTCAAATAGGACAGGAACAAGATACACTATGTGGACAACAAAACAAAAGTATGTGGACACCCCTTCAAATGAGTGGATTTGGCTATTTCAGCTACACCCATTACTGACAGGTGTATAGAATCGAGCACACAACCATACAATCGCCATTGGCAGTAGAAAGCACGTACTGAACAGCTCAGTTTGTCAAATCTTTGCCCTGCAAGAACGTCCCCGGTCAACTGCAAGTGCTGTTATTATGAAGTAGGAACATCTTGGAGCAACAACGGCTCAGCTGTAAAGTGGTAGGCCACACAAGCTCATAGAACGGGAACACCAACTGCTGAAGCATGTAAAAAAAAAAAAAAAGTCTGTCCTCGGATGCAACACCGACTAACGAGTTCCAAACTGTCTCTGGAAGCAATGTCAGCACAAGAACGGTTCGTCGGGAGTTTAATGAAATGGGTTTTCATGGCCGAGCACACAAGCCTAAGATCATCATGCGCAATGCCAAGCGTCGGCTGGAGTGGTGTAAAGCCATTGGCCTCTGGAGCAGTGGAAACGCGTCCTCTGGAGTGATGAATCACGCGTCACCATCGGCATTCTGATGGACGAATCTGGGTTTGGCGGATGCCAGGAGAACGCTACCTGCCCCAATGCATAGTGCCAACTGTAAAGTTTGGTGGAGGAGGAATAATGGTCTGGGGCTGTTTTTCCTGGTTTGGGCTAGGCTCCTTAGTTCCAGTGATGGGAAATCTTAAATGCTACAGCATACAATGACATTCAAATCAAATTTTATTTGTCACGTGACGAATACAACAGGTGTAGTAGACCTTACAGTGAAATGCTTACTTACAGGCCCTTAACAATGCAGTTAAGAAAAATACATGTTAAAGAAAGTATTTACTAAAATAAACTGTACAAATATATATATTTTATAATTAAAGAGCAACAAAATAACAGTAGCAAGGCTATATACAGGGGGTATTAGTACAGAGTCAATGTGGTTGAGGTAATATGTACAGGTTAGTGGAGGTAATATGTACATGCAGGTTGAGGTAAAGTGGCTATGCATAGATAATAAACAGTAACAGCAGCATAAAAATGGGGCTGGGGGGAGGGGGGGTTCAATGAAAATAGTCTGGTGGCTATTTGATTAGCTGTTCAGCAGTCGTATGGCTTGGGGGTAGAAGCTGCTAAAAAGCCTTTTGGTCCTAGACTTGGTGCTCAGGTACTGCTTGCCGTGCGGTAGCAGAGAGAACAGTCTATGACAAGGGTGGCTGGAGCATTTGGCAATTTTTAAGGCCTTCCTCTGACACATGCCTGGTATAGAGGTCCTGGATGGCAGGAAGCTTGGCACCAGTGACGTACTGGGCCGTATTCACTACCCTCTGTAGTGCCTTGCAGTTGGAGGCCGAGCAGTTGCCATACCAGGCAGTGACGCAACCAGTCAGGATGCTCTTGATGGTGCAGCTGTAGAATTTGAGGATCTGAGGACCCATGCCAAATCTTTTCAGTCTCCTGAGGGGGAATAGGTGTTATCGTGCCCTCTACAGATTCTAGACGATTCTGTACTTCCAACTTTGTGGCAACAGTTTGGGGAAGGCCCTTTCCTGTTTCAGCAAGACAACACGCCCATGCACAAAGCGAGGTCCATACAGAAATGGTTTGTCGAGATCAATGTGGAAGAACTTGACTGGCCTGCACAGAGCCCTGAACTCAACCCCATCGAACAGCTTTGGGATGAATTGGAATGCAGACTACGAGCCAGGCCTAATCACCCAACATCAGTTCCTGACCTCACTAATGCTCTTGTGGCTGAATAAGTCCCCGAAGCAATGTTCCAACATCTAGTTGAAAGCCTTCCCAGAAGAGTGGGGGATGTTATTGCAGCAAAAAGGGGGACCAACTCCATATTAATGCCTATGGTTTTGAAGATGTTCGACAAGCAGATGTCCACATACTTTTGTAGTGTCCCATGTGGCTCAGTTGGTAGAACACCAGGGTTGTGGGTTCGATTCTCACTGGGGACCAGTATTACCAAATATGAAAATGTATGCACTCACTACTGTAAGTCGCTCTGGATAAGCAAGTCTGAAATGACAAATGTAGTGAGTGATGGGTTTTGCCTACCTTCCTGAATGCACTGACTGGGGGTCATTATGGATAAGATCGTCTGCTAAATGACTAATATGTAAATATATTCCCAAGCATAGGAACACACTGGGATACTCCGTTCTATGTATTCTTCAGATTCAATACATATTCTATGCACACTGTTCATAATGTCTACACATCCCACACACAGACATTGTCCGTCCTTATATTTCTTCATTCAATATTTTTTAATATTTTGTAAACTTTTCAATATTCGTGTGTGTAAATTTTGCTACACCCGCAATAACATCCACGACCAATAACATTTGATTTGACTAATGCTGGTTGCAAAAAAACTCAAGGAACAATTATTTTAGTTTCAAGTTATCTTGGAAGTGGTAAGCCCCAGGAGACATTTGTTTCTGGTTGGACAGAGGAAAAGAACAGAATTCAGTTAAGGGGAAACCGACCTCTCATCTTCTACGAACCCTCCCACCAGACTGCTGTTGTAGAACAGGAGAATCAGGAACAGAGCCGGGGTTCCCTGGGGGCAGAAATGGAGGAGTAAGAGAAGAGACCAAGTAACCACACCAGGCCAAGGACCACACAGCATTCAGAACACGAATTGAGTAACACAGACATTTCCTAAGAGCCCCATATCAAAGACTGCAGGATGTTAATTTACACTGCCCTAGAGAATACATCTTTATAGAGCAGGTTACAGGGTTGTCATCCCTATGGCATCATAAGTGTCTACAGCCATGTATCAAGTAAAATCATGAACCTTCTACATTTCAGCTTTCATGGGTCCGATTTATTTCAGATTTATCATTTGCAACAGAGGACAGAGCCAGAACTAGCAGGGAGCGACTGGATGGACAGATTGTATTTAAATGTAAATGATGTAACCCAATGTCCAGGAAGAGAGAAGCTACAGACACTCACGTTCAAAAGATCCATTTTGCCCACTTGGTAAGAGGCAGATCCCAGTATCCTTTGAGGGATACCCTTCACTGTCATTTCCAGCAGACTCTGCATACAGAGAAACAAGGTAAAGAATACAAGGAAAGGGTTAAACAGTCTTATTTAAACAAAGAGGAGCATTTTAGGACATTGAGTTCCTCAATGCAACATGACCCACTAACACAGGCTAGCAGCAGACAAGCAGACCTGTTTGAAGCATAGAGATAGGTCTTACCAGAGCCCTGTGTGCAGGGAGGGCCTCTGAGGAGATGATGCTCTGTAGAGCCTGTAGCAACAGGGGGAGGAGCTCAGAGCCCTGGCGCTCTTTCTTATGGCCAGCTGTCACATAAAAGGTACAAGGGACAGGAGGATAGACGTTTGAAGACACCAGGGCGTTTTCTCAAGTCGCCTTTCCTCAATTCCTCACATCCACACTCCGAGCCACCTCAAAACGCATTGGCGGAAAAGGTCAGAGGGGAGGGACTTTGGATTTTCTCATCGAACACATTTTGAACAGTAGAAACTAAACATAGAAAATTATTTCTGTCATTTCTTTGGATGGTCATTACTGGGGACTGGCCCCTCAGATTTCATTCCTCGTCATAGTGGTTCCAAACCCAAAGGTCCGCTCAGACTTAAACTGATGACAGTGGGGTTGGACCTGTGGTGGGGGAGGCTTGGGTCTTTCAGCTCCAACACCTGACAAACAGGACCCAGGCCCAGCTGTGGTACTCTGTGTGGGGCTGCAGGGCTGACCCATGGCAGGAAGGGTCAGCCAACTGAGCAGCAGCCACAGAACATTGACCATGTTTAGCTAACTAAATGAAGATGGAGTGAGGTTAAACTGTACGACATTAATTATCCAGCAGAGTGGGGCACGCAGCTTGGGGCTAAATCACTCCTATATTCCAGTAATAGCACATTTTCACTGGTCAACTTATCACCAAACCCTTAAATTTGCTGAATTAGCTGTGCCAGTGTTACAATACATGAAGTAAGTAGAACGGCTGGGGACGCTGTAGGAGAGGATTGAGAAACACTTAGGAGGAGTTAGCCAAGGCTGAAACTAACTGACGAGTGACTTAGGTTAGAGTTTCCTGGATGGCCTGCAGGCTTACATCATGATGGGGTTTATTCTCTAACTCTAATCACTAAACAGGCCCTCCACTGTTTAACAGCACGCAATCTGTTCTGTGGGGGGTGATGTGGTTGACTTTGGCTGGTACTCACCAGCATCAATCGTTGTGATTACGAAACTGACAAGGTTCCTCCATATAAGGGCAAGCAAGGCATCTGCAGGGGAGAGAGAACACGCAAGTCACCCCACATGAAGTGGCCGTCATTCAAACCCCTACACATGCACTTCTACACAAAACACACAATTCTTCCTTCCAACTCCCCCTCTACCCCACGCAGTGACTCTCAGAAACTGTTTCCAATCACTCGTCCATGTGAGGGAGCCCCTCTAAGCTAGCAAGTCAAGCCAGAGCTATCCTATCCCCTTTGTGGTGAGAGCACTGAGCATGAACACGCACATCTCTAGAGGCTGGCGCCTCGGCTCCTTGAGGAAGGCCAGGCCAAGTCATTTTCATTGTAGCACAATAACCTTGATGCTGTGAATAGGTTTGTTCTTTTAGTTGCTCATTCCTACAGAACATTTAAATTACGCTAGACAGGGTAACTATGAGAGGATTATAGTATACCACTACATCATAGAGGTGGGATTTGGGCTCCTACAATGTGACTGGTATAGGAGGGTCTGAAATTGTTGTTTTTCATAGTGGCAGGAAGTTAGGCCTACATGTTTCCTAACTGGACTACAGCGGATTTGTGCCCTCTTCCTGACTAGTTGACTGGCAGTGGAAGAACCTGATACACACTCCGAGGCTAGCTCTGAACATGTTTGGAATAGTCAGAGCCATTATGGCTGCCATAGAGCCTATGCTAATATAATTTGCATAGAGTTACTTGAGGGCAGGTAGGTACCTGGGGCGTCTTTGCCGATGCAGATGAAGCTGTCGCGGACTGCGGAGATAAGCAAAGAGCCGTGCTTGGTGAAGGAAGGGGGGCTGGACAAGAAGGGGTGAACCAGAGGTTCTGCCAAAACAATACAGGAGAGTCATTTCAGAGAACCAGGCAAGCCGTTTCCAACTGGAACATATTTATCTGATGCATAAATCGTTTATTAAAATTTTATTTATAAACTAGGCAAGTCAGTTAAGGACAAATTCTTATTTACAATGACGACCTAGAAAAGGCAAAAGGCCTCCTGCGGGGACAGTGGATTAAAAATACAATACATATATAGGACAGAACACATCACAACAAGAGACACAAAAACATAAAGAGAGACCTAAGACAACATAGCAAGGCAGCAACACATAACACAGCATGGTAGCAGCACAAAATATGGCAAAAAAATTGGGCAAAGACACCATCACAAAGGGCAAGAAGGTAGAGACAACAATACATCACACAAAGCATCCACAACTGTCAGTAAGAGTGTCCATGATTGAGTCTTTGAATGAAGAGATTGAGATAAAACTGTTCAGTTTGACTGTTTTTAATCCAGAAAATCACATTGTAGGATTTGTAATGAATTTATTTGCAAATTATGGTGGAAAATAAGTATTTGGTCAATAACAAAAGTTTGACAGAGGTCAAATGTTTTCTGTAAGTCTTCACAAGGTTCACACACTGTTGCTGGTATTTTGGCCCATTCCTCCATGCTGATCGCCTTTAGAGCAGTGATGTTTGGGGCTGTTGCTGGGCAACACGGACTTTCAACTCCCTCCAAAGATTTTCTATGGGGTTGAGATCTGGAGACTGGCTAGGCCACTCCAGGACCTTGAAATGCTTCTTACGAAGCCACTCCTTCGTTGCCAGGGCGGTGTGTTTGGGATCATTGTCATGCTGAAAGACCCAGCCATGTTTAATCTTCAATGCCCTTGCTGATGGAAGGAGGTTTTCCCTCAAATCTCACGATACATGGCCCCATTCATTCTTTCCTTTACACGGATCAGTCGTCCTGGTCCCTTTGCAGAAAAACAGCCCCAAAGCATGATGTTTCCACCCCCATGCTTCACAGTAGGTATGGTGTTCTTTGGATGCAACTCGGCATTCTTTGTCCTCCAAACACGACGAGTTGAGTTTTTACAAAAAAAAAATCTATTTTTGTTTCATCTGACCATATGACATTCTCCCAATCTTCTTCTGGATCATCCAAATACGCTCTAGCAAACTTCAGACGGGCCTGGCCATGTACTGGCTTAAGCAGGGGGACACGTCTGGCACTGCAGGATTTGAGTCCCTGGTGGCGTAGTGTGTTACTGATGGTAGACTTTGTTACTTTGGTCCCAGCTCTCTGCAGGTCATTCACTAGGTCCCCCCCGTCTGGTTCTGGGATTTTTGCTCACCGTTCTTGTGATCATTTTGACCCCACGGGGTGAGATCTTGCATGGAGCCCCAGATCGAGGGAGATCATCAGTGGTCTTGTATGTCTTCCATTTTCTAATAATTGCTCCCACAGTTGATTTCTTCAAACCAAGCTGCTTACCTATTGCAGATTCAGTCATCCCAGCCTGGTGCAGGTCTACAATTTTGTTTCTGGTGTCCTTTGACAGCTCTTTGGTCTTGGCCATAGTAGAGTGTGACTGTTTGAGGTTGTGGACAGGTGTCTTTTATACTGATAACAAGTTCAAACAGGTGCCATTAATACAGGTAACGAGTGCAGGACAGAGGAGCCTCTTAAAGAAGAAGTTACAGGTCTGTGAGAGCCAGAAATCTTGCTTGTTTGAAGGTGACCAAATACTTATTTTCCACCATAATTTGCAAATAAATTCATAAAAAAATCCTACAATGTGATTTTCTGGATTTTTTAAAATCTAATTTTGTCTGTCATAGTTGAAGTGTACCTAATTACAGGCCTCTCACCTTTTTAAGTGGGAGAACTTGCACAATTGGTGGCTGACTAAATACACCCCCCACTGTATATCCACGGTAAAACGAGTCCTATTTCAACAACCTGAAAGGCCGCTCAGCAAGGAAGAATCCACTGCTCCAAAAGCTCCATAAAAAAGCCAGACTATGGTTTGCAACTGCACGCGGAATCATGTTGTGGGGGAGCTTTGCTGCAGGAGGGACTGGTGCACTTCACAAAATAGATGGCATCATGAGGTAGGAACATTATGTGGATATATTGAAGCAACATCTCAAGACATCAGTCAGGAAGTTCAAGCTTGGTTGCAAATGGGTCTTCCAAATGGACAATGACCCCAAGCATACTTCCAAACTTGTGGCAAAATGGCTTAAGGACAACAATGTCAAGGTATTGGAGTGGCCATCACAAAGCCCTGACCTCAATCCCATAGAAAATGTGTGGGCAGAACTGGAAAAGAATGTGCTAGCAAGGCGGCCTACAAACCTGACTCAGTTACACCAGCTCTGTCAGGAGGAATGGGCCAAAATTCACCCAACTTATTGTGGGAAGCTTGTGGAAGGCTACCTGAAACGTTTGACCCAAGTTAAGCAATTTGAAGGCAATGCTACCAAATACGAATTGAGTGTATGTAAACTTCTGACCCACTGGGAATGTGACGAAAGAAATAAAAGCTGAAATTATTATTCTGACATTTCACATTCTTAAAATAAGGTGGTGATCCTAACTGACCTACGACAGGGAATTTTTACTCGGATTAAATGTCAGGAATTGTGAAAAACGGAGTTTAAATGTATTTGGCTAAGGTCTATGTAAACTTCCGACTTCAACTGTATATATAAAACATTTACAAACATCACTGAGTACTGATTAACGGACTGAGGGTGTGACATCATTACATGAATAATTTAGCTCTTAACTATTTTCACATCCGGATGAAATGCATGCCCAAATTCAACTGCCTGCTACTCATCCCCAGAAGATAAGATATGTATATTTTGATAGTTTTAGAAAACACTGAAGTTTGTTTGAATCATGTTTGTGAGTATAACAGAACTTATGTAGCAGACAAAACCGAGGAAAAACCATTCCAAATGTCTTTTTTCTTCTTTTTTTTTTTTGAGGTCCCTCTTTTCAATGAGTTTTCATTGGGAATCCAGATTTCTAAAGGGAGCACTTCAAGTGTACTGTTAGATAGAGGCGCGTTACCAGAAAGGTAGTGTCAGTTTGTTTTCTTCCTGTATTGAACACAGATCATCCAGTCTTCAATTTGATCGATTATTTACGTAAAACAATACCTAAAGTTGTATTACAAAAGTAGTTTGAAATGTTTTGGCAAAGTTTTACAGGTAACTTTTGAGATATTTTGTAATCACATTGCGCAAGTTGGAACCGGTGTTTTTCTGGATCAAACGCACCAAATAAATGGACATTTTGGATGTATTTGGACGGAATTAATCGAACAAAAGGACCATTTGTGATGTTTATGGGGCATATTGGAGTGCCAACAGCAGAAGCTCATCAAATGGTAAGGCATGATTTATATGTTTATTTCTGCGTTTTGTGTCGCGTCTGCACGGTTGAAATATGTTCTCTTTTTTTTACGGAGGTGCCATTCTCAGATAGCATCGTTTGCTTTCGCTGAAAAGCCTTTTTGAAATCTGACATGTTGGCTGGATTCACAACACGTGTAGCTTTAATTTGGTATCTTACATGTGTGATGTCATGAAAGTTAGATGTTTATACTAATTTATTCGAATTTGGCGCTCTGCATTTTCTCTGGCTTTTGGCCAAGTGGGACGCTACAGTCCCACATATCCCAGAGAGGTTATTAACCAGAGCGACTTTGTTCAGTGCATTCAACTAAAGTAGGTAAAACCACCACGTCTCTCACCCAGGCTGAGCGTCAGTTGGTTCTTGGCAGCGGCGGCGGTGACCTCTGACCCCATGAAGTAGTGCAGCAGCATCTCTAATCCCAGCAGCTGTATAGAGGGATAGGCCTGGCCCGCCACCACACTGCAGTTCAGGCTCAGACGGGGCATCACCGTAGGGCTGGAGAAGGCTGGGGCACCTGGTGGGGCGGGGGACAGAGCAACAAAGGTGAACAAATTCCATTATCAATTAAAAAGTGACATTTAGAACATGTTTACATCCAACGTTTCCACAATTATCTGATGGCACTTTTCAGGTAAATCCAAGATGACCATTCAAGAGAGCTTTTCTATGTTCTGCATTCTAGGTAAGGGAATTATATAATGAAATGACATACTTGTATCACACATGCATGCAAATTATGAAAACCAACAGCTAGAAGCAGTCAATGTTCCATAGTACAAGCAAAGAGAAAAGACAATGGAAGACATGAATAGTTGTAGGTATAGTGGTCCCCACAGTAAGACTACCAGTTTTATGTGTACTGGTCCCCACAGCACTGTTCTGAATGGAGCTCCGGGCTGGAGTAGTTGGGAAGGCTGAGTCAGTTCCCAGGGTGCACTGGAGGAGAGGAACACCAACCTGACAACACATCAAGACTATTGGTCAGCAACACAAGACAGCTCTCGAGCAGGCCATTTCCAATCACAAAACAATGATAACGCTCTATCCACCTCTCACACAAGATGACAATTTATGACAAGATCGAATCTCAAACTTAATTTCAATTACATTTTATAATAGGCCTAATTTATTAACTTAATCTCGTTCCTTAATAACAAATCCTGCTTGGATTCTGAATGCATCAAGTCATGTTTGATAATTCTGAATGCATCAAGTCATGTTTGATAATTCTGAATGCATCAAGTCATGTTTGATAATTCTGAATGCATCAAGTCATGTTTGATCATTCTGAATGCATCAAGTCATGTTTGATCATTCTGAATGCATCAAGTCATGTTTGATCATTCTGAATGCATCAAGTCATGTTTGATAATTCGGCATAAACGTAACAAAACACTTTATAGGCATTTTTCTGCAAAAACATTCAAACGGACACATAATATCAAACCAATACAAATGAAAATCCCTTTTTGTACGTACCTGTTCAAAGTGTGCAGGCAGGTTGGGTCCCAGTTTGACCACCAGGTACCACCAGACCTCCAGCTTGGTGAGCAGCAGGGCCTCAGTCCTCACCTGGATGGAGCGGAGGGGCTGCAGCAGTAACTTCAGCCGCTTGGCACTGCACAGGATCTCTACAGCACGGGAGACAGGTCAGTCAATCACTTTGCAAAGAATCTGACACTCTGACTATACAGTCTACTCTAATCCGAGTAAGTGTTCTCTACAGGAAAGAGTGCATGAAGAGAGAGTGGAGTGGATGTTAAGAGCATTTAGTTTGCCACACACTTTGTTGTACAGCCCTCCATTAAGTTCTGTCTAAACGAAGCAACCGGTCAAAAAGACGTGAAGAAGTAATGGCACTCTGTTGTATTGTGTGTTTCCCACCTGGATTGAGGGAGAAGTTGTCTATGAGGCTCTTCCAGGCGATGAAGGCGATCTTCTTGATGTTGGGGGAGGAGCTACGGAAGCCCAGTTCCTCCAGGCCAAGCAGGGAGTTGATGAAGGGACCACCTCTATGGAGCAGCTGGGGGATCAGGCGAAAGACTGACTGTCAATGGTCATAGACAATGACATGTGTCTTTTCCCAACTCTCCACCGATACAAGGTGTGGAGGAACCAATAGTGTCGTATGAAATTAATTCATTACACTCCTGAGAGCCTTACATGAAAGCATCTCCTGAGGATTCAAACCATGCAGCCTCACCTTCCCTAGGAGCCTGACAAACAACGGCCAGAGTTTCAGAACATTGGTCTCGTTCTTCGTAGAGAACAGTTTCTGGAGCTCTGGGATGAGTTTCTGGAGCGAAACAAGAACAACTGTCAGATTGTGAAGAACTTAGCATCAAGAGTTTCTGAACCTTCCATTTATCCAAAGCAACTTAGTAAAAACATATGCACTCACTGTATTGTAAGTGTGTGTGAGTGGCAGACAGTAGAGGGCAGTGCCATGTATTTAGATATAATCATGTAAATACATATGGCTCTAGTAGAGAGTATAAAGACACTCACAGAGGACATGATGGGTTCTATGATGGCTGCCACCTCTTTCTGTTTCTCCATTAGTAGAGGCAGACCCATCTCCAGGGCTGCTGCCGCCCGCAGGCGCACTTTAGAGGCTAAGTGGACCACCAGAGGGATGACCAGCTTGGCCCACTGCACTGCACACTCACTCATCTGGGCTGGGGTCTGGTCCAGCAGCCTACACAGACAGAGGGGCAAGACAGAGAAAGAGCTGATGATCACTGAAATACTGTCAAGACAGTATTTTCCAGACCAGAGAGCTATGAGCATTATACAAAACAGATACAATGTTAAGCAAGGTAGACTACAATAACATCCATCTGCTTAGTGGCAGGGTTATCATACTGAACCATTAAATTGTGCATTCCTAAATGAGTCATAGCCAATCAAAGCTATTGATTCCAGGGTAGGAGAGTACATGTACAAAAACTGGGTGTTTTTGTTTACCTTATGATAACATTCAACGACTCATGCTCCATGACAACAGACTGGATGTCTTCTCTAGTCCGTACACACTCCAGGGTTCTCAGAATCTCTGGCACCATCTTGGCCACCACCTCTGGAGGGAAGTTCTGTTTGGAGATGACCCATAACGCTCTGGTGCATGTGTTCTTGTCTGTAGACTTCACCACCAGAGAGGAAAGAGCTGACAGTAGCTCCTCTGCAAAATTAGCTGGAGAAAGAGAAAGCCAAAGAAAACCCTGTTTCAAATGATGTGATCTCCATTCTTACCAGGCTTATTTCACTTTTAATGGAGAATCTGAATTGTTGATTTTTATCCATCAGTTAAACAAGTCCCATGTAAACATGAAGAATTCTACTTGTTCAGTACCTGGGATAGCTGAGACGACATGGGCGTGGAACACACAGAACCCCAGGGCCTGTAGTGCAGCCTGGCTCAGCTCTGCATTCTGACTGGCGATATGGGTCTAAAACAACATGACAAAAACATAACATTCATGACAATCCTTTAGTCAACGAGATGTTCACATTTTTCCTTCAGAAATCTCCTTCATATAAAGCATGCACTCACCTGGAAAGTTCTACCCAAACGTGAAAAGTTCTTTACAACAGCAGGGAGAAACTGTGTTCCATCATCCCCACTGAGACGACTGAAGACAAAGCAGAGCCAGCATTTAGGATGGAAACAGACATCTTTATAAGTGTTGCAGAGATACCCACTACCTCAGCTCATTAGAGAAAGACATACACATGACATGCATATCGATCAGCATCTAGGGATAACGAGGTCATCATAGGCTGCCTATGTCCATCTAAAGCACCTACTTGACAATGGTGAGGTAGGCGTCTGTCTGCTCCGGCTGTCCGGCTGTGATATCCTCCAGAGATTCCAGCAGAGGGAGGAGACTGGAGCTGGTCAGGGGCACCGTCGCCATCATCCTGGTTCCTCTCACACCTAGGGCTGTGGCGATCATAAAATGATCAGCCGGTGATTGTCATGCAAATAACTACCGGTCTCACGGTACTTAACGTTAATTAACAAACAAGGTCATAGCATTTCCTGGCTTCCAGGCAAGACACTACAAGACACTGATGCAGACCTTTGGAACATCTACATTTTAAAAAGTAAATAAATCAATTTAATATAGCCCACACCATCACAATAAATCCATTATTTATTTTAGACTGGTCTAAAAAAATACAAAGAAAATGTCGGCCATTTCTGTCATCCTTATGTTAGGCCCTGATCTGGCTATGTCATATGGCTGTGGGCTACACTGGTTCATTTAGCAGACAAGATTCTCGTGGCATTATTTTACACTTAACAAAAATATAAAATGCAACATGCAAAGTGTTGGTCCCATGTTTCATGAGCTGAAATATCCCAGACATTTTCCTATACACACACACGTCTCTAATTGTTTACATCCCTGTTAGTGAGAATATCTTGTTTGCCAAGATAATCCATCCACCTGACAGGTGTGGAAAATCAAGATGGTGGCTGTGGGGTTATGGTCTAGGCAGGCATAAGCTAAAGACAACAAACACAATTCCATTTTAAATCGATGGAAATTTGAATGCCCAGAGATACCGTGATGAGCTCCTGAGACCCATTGTCGTGCCATTCATCTGCCGCCAACACCTCATGTTTCAGCATGATAATTCACAGCCCCCCATGTCACAAGGATCTGTACACAGTTCCTGGAAGCTGGAAATGTCCCAGTTCTTCCATGGCCTGCATACTCAGACATGTCACCCATTGAGCACGTTTGGGATGCTCTGGTTTGACGGGTAAGACAGCGTTTTCCAGTTCCTGCCAATATCCAGCAACTTTGCACAGCCATTAAAGAAGAGTGGGACAACATTTCACAGGCCAAAATCAACAGCCTGATCAACTCTATGCGAAGGAGATGTTGCAGTGCATGAGGCAAATGGTGGTCACACCGGATACTGACAGATTCTGATTTACACCCCTAATTGTTTAAGGTGTCTGTGACCTGCATATGTTTATTCCCAGTCATGTGAAATCCATAGATTAGGGCTTAAATAATGCATTTCTATTGACTGAGATCCTTATATGAACTGTAACTCAGTCAAATCTTTGAAATTGTTGCATGTATATTTTTGTTCAGTGTATATTATTTTATAGTAAGAAGAATACAATTGAACATAGCTGATTAAAAGAGAAGAGGTATTATCCCCAAATGATTTCCGAGGGAGAGTATTCTGCCTATATCGAGCATTTGTGTGAGTAGAATGATGGGGCACAGAAGTCACTGGAATTGTGTAATCCAACCAAATTCAAAGTTCAGGCATAGAAGTAATAGATTGGCTTAGTCCACTATAATCCAAAGCAAAAATTCTGTGTTGAGTGGTTAAACAAACCGGTCCTCCTCCATTTGTTTTTTTACGGCTGTGATACAAACATTAGGATGTGTTTTCAGTACATTCCAAGGCAGCATGATGTGACACTAATGATGATTTGACAAAGAAAAAAGGGCATGCAAGGCCAGAAATCTGCTGTTTCTCTTGTGCAGGTTGCACACAATTCATCAGTCATTGTCTTTGTACTGTTCCCCCGTGGGAATCGAACCCACAACCCTGGCCTTGCAAGCGCCATGCTCTACCAACTGAGACACACAACATAGTCACTATTTATCATTGTTGGGTCATTGCTACTTAAGTTCGTTTTTGGATAATCATTTCCTACTCCAGTTTATATGGACATTATATTCTATTTGTGTCTCTCCTTCTCATAAGACTATTATATGAACAACGTAGTTTTTATTGATCATTGTCGGCTAATTACCTTGTAATTTGTCAAATTAAAAAAGATTCTGCTAATGTCTCCAGTCAAAGTGTAGTAGAAATGCATGAAATGTGTTTATAAAAAGGCCAGAAACTTCCGATATAGCATATACCGTAATTTCTGGACTATTAAGCGCACATGAATATAAGCCGCACCCACTGAATTAAAAAATATATATGTATTTTGTACATAAATAAGCCGCACGTCTATAAGCCGCAGGTGCCTACCGGTACATTGAAACAAATGAACTTTACACAGCCTTTAAATGAAACACGGCTTGTAACAAAAATAAATAGGCTCACTATCTTCCTCCTCCTGTGCACTGAAACCACTGGTCATCTCCTTCGGTGTCGGAGTTGAATAGCCTCAGAATTGCTTCATCCGATGTTGGATCGTTTCATTGTCGCTCTCGTCACTTTCATCCGGAGGCAAATTCCCCTCTGAGCTCATGCTGCCCTCTTCAACACGCAGCAGTCCAGCCTTTCGAAACCCGTTGATGAGTGGATTTTTTGACAATGCTCCACGCCGTCAGGACCCACTGGCAGACTTGACCATAAGTTGCTCTTCGCATGAAGCCCGTTTTAGTGAAGGATTTCTCCCCACTTGTCATCCAAGCCTCCCACTGAACACGGAGCGCCACCTTAAATGCACGATTTACACTGATGTCGAGTGGCTGCAAATACTTTGTTGTGCCCCCAGGAATCACAGCTGGAATTGAGTTTGTCCTCTTGATGGCTTCTTTCACAGATTCTGTTATGTGGGCCCTCATGCTGTGCAACACGAGCAATGCATTGTTCTTGTGAAAGAATCCTCCCGGTCGCTTGCTGTAACACTCCGTATGCCATTCATGCATTAGGACTTCCGTCATCCATCCTTTGTTGACTTTCACAACAAGTCCTCTCTGGAATCTCTTTTGGCATCGTCTTGAGTTTAAAAATCAACATCGGTGGAAGCTTTTCTCCCGATGCCGTGCAGCTCAGAACACAGGTGAAGTGCGTTTTTCCATGCCCAGTTTTCAGCGTGACGGATGATTCGCCTTTCCTGTTGACAGTCCGAGTGAGAGGCAGGTCAAACGTCAGAGGAACCTCATCCATATTTATGATGTCGTGCGGACCGATGGAATGCTCCGCTATCTTTGCATCAGTGAATTTGCGGAAGTTTGAAACTTTTTTCTCGTAGTCGGGAGGGAGCTGCTGACAGACTCGTCCGTACCCTGATGGACAGGCCTTTACGTATCATAAATCTTAGACACCACGATGGTCCACCTCTAAAATCCTCAAACTTCATTGCGGTGGCGATTGTTTTGGCTTTCAGTCGGATCTGCACAGTTGAAACACCTCGGCCGTCTGCTCTCTGTGTGTTGACCCAGTCTTCAAGCTCATTTTCTAGTTCGGGCCATCTGCTTTTCTTCCCTCTGAAAGCTTTTGTTGTCTTTTTGCACCGAGTCAGTTCCTCACGCTGCTGTTTCCAACGTCTTATCATCGACTCATTAAGGCCAAGCTCCCGTGCAGCAGCTCTATTTCCTTTTCCAACAGCCAGATCGATCGCCTTCAACTTGAAAGCTGCATCATATGCATTTCTCCGTGTCTTTGCCGTGACAAAATGACTACCGTAATCAGAATGATGGGAGGTTTGAGCACGCTCGATTTACATCACATTATGTGACGGTGCTCAGTTTTTCTTGTGAAAGCGGGAAAAATCCATAAATTAGCCACGTCATTGTATAAACCGCGAGGTTAAAAGCGTGGGAAAAAAGTAGGGGCTTATAGTCCGGAAATTACGGTAACCTACTCTATATATGCACTCAACCATGCATTGAAGTATTTTTCTGCAAACAGTGATTGTGTTATATTAGCCTAAATTATGACTAGTGTGCTATCTTACATAAGTCTGCAAACGCAGGGATATATGGAATGCTATATTATAAAAGGTAGGCTTCCCCAAACTTGAAACTCATGTGCCAGATATACCAGGTAGGCTACACTGTTTGTAAAGCAGATTCATGTGTTAATTTTAAGAACTGAGCCATAAATACAGCAGAATGAGAAAGTTGGCATCTTCTTTCAAATAGTGGCCAGTCAAAACTGTTTTCACACACGATCGGCAATGACCCAGCTTTTTAGCTTCCCAGTAAAGCATTAAAAACAATCAAGCAACCCAGAAAAGTGCTAAAAATAGCCCATACTAACATATGTAGCCTAAGAAACCAGGTCCATGAAGTCAATTACTTGCTTGTAACCGATGTCATTCATTTTCGGACTATCTCTGAAACTCTCTTTGATGATACACTGGTAGCAATACATGGTTATAACATCGACCTGAAAAGACAGAAATGCCAACGGAGGCGGTGTTGCCGTCTATATACAGAACCACATTCCGGGAAAGCTGAGAGACGATCTAATGTTAAATACTGTTGAAGTAATATAGCTACAGGTTTATCTGCCTCACCTAAAGCCCATTCTTGTGGGAAGCTGCTATAGACCATCAAGTGCTAACAGTCAGTATCTGGATAATATGTGTGAAATGCTTGATAATGCATGTGATCAACAGAGAAGTATATTTTCTGAGTGATTTAAATATTGACTTGCTTTCATCAAGCCACCCACTTCAGACTGTAACCAGTGGGTGCAATCTGGATCAGGTTGTCAGTCAACCTACCAGGGTAATTACAAACAGCACAGGAATTAAAATGTCAACATGTATTGATCACATGTTTACTAATGTTGCAGATATTTGCTTTAAAGCATGTATCCAAATCCATATAATGTAGTGATCACAATATAATAGCCATATGTAGGAAAACCAAAGTTCCAAGTTTCTAATGTAGTGCACAAGAGGTCATAAAAGAAGTTTTGTAGTGATTCATATGTTGATGTAAATAATATTTGCTGGTCTGTGGTGTGTAATGAGGAGCAACCAGATGCTGCACTTGGCACATTTATGAAAGTACTTATTCCAGTTACTAATAAGCACGCACCCATCAAGAAAATGACTGTAAAAACTGTTAAATCCCCTTGGATTGATGAATTGAAAAATTGTATGGTTGAGAGGGAAGATGCAAAAGGTATGGATGGCAATTAAGTCTGGCAGTCCAATTGATTGGCCAACGTACTGCAATTTAAGAAATAATGTAAGTAAACTAAATAAAAAATTAAGTACATTATGAAACAAAGATAAATTATATTTAACAAATGATAAAAAATGTAAAGATAAAAAACCTTAAATGAAATTTTGGGGAAGAAAAGCCAACTCTGCTCCTTCATTCATTCATTGAATCAGATGGCTCATTCATCACAAAGCCCACTGATATATTGCAAACTACTTTAATTACTTTTTCATTGGATAGATATGCAAACTTAGGGATGACATGCCAGCAACAAACGCTGACACTACATATCCAAGAATATCGGACCAAATTATGAAAGACAAGAATTGTATTTTTGAATTCTGTAGTCAGTGTGGAAGAGGTGAAAAAAATGCATTCGCTAGCAGCCGGTCAGGATATCTACACAAGCGTAATACTGTAACTTAGATTCTAAAAATAGAGATCAACTCTAACTTACCTTAAGTTTACAAACACTAGCAAAGGAAAAATAGTTAACGTTAGCTAGCTAACTACAACATACCGTCAGGCAACGTGGCAAACACATGGCTAGGGTTGGTTTGATGTTCATCAACAATTCTGCAAACTGCGATCAAACGATATAGCTGACAATGGTCAAGAATACCGGTAGTTTGCTAACTAGTCGTCAATCAAGATAGCTAGCTAGCATACAAGTGCAGTCAATTCACTTTCACTGATCGAACTTGTTAGCTAGCTAGCCACTAAATGTGTTAGCTCACTAGCTTACCTAGCCATCTAATATCAATACGAACTATAGGTATATTCCCAATTTACTAAATCATTTTGAAAGACAGCACTGTCAAAACCAATACTAGTAATTGCAATTTCCAAAGAGTATTTGTTCTTATAGCAAGTCACTCCCTCCGCTAGCGCGAAAATAAACACAAACAAAACGCAGCCAGATGCACTTCCTCACCTTAGTACTCCTGATAGATACAAACGATCAAATAAAAGTATACCATGAACGCCACAAATATACTGCAAGTATAACCGATATTATCTTATTTGGGGTGTTTCATTTCTCGCCGATTATCAGTGTAGTTGTCACCACCCGCGAAAATGCTGGCGCGAAACTAGCACGCTGTGCAAATAAACTTTGACCCAACGTAAGGACTGCCCACTCTGCATTTTTGTACCCCTCATTAATTCTCTGTTTCTCGAAAAACTTTGATCATAATTTCAAACTGTGTCCACATTTCACATATCTGAACAGGGGGTATTATCAGTATATTATACACATAGCAATATATCCAAATGTTCTTTCAACGAAAGGTTTCCGCTTTCAAATGTGATATCTTTCTATTCTTGTAATGTAGGGTAGGCAATATATTTTTAATTAAAAAGAATATCCTGCACATGCCCTTTTTTATGTTAGTCTACATTTGCAGAATAATATAGCCTATATCCAAAGATACTGATAACTAACTCCCTATTCATCTGCGCTATATAAGCCTAATAAGGTGACTGGAATTGCGTGTTGCCTTTCCACATATTTTCATTGACAGTAACCACAATTCCATCCATAGTTTTTATGCAGCAAAGTTATACCATATAAAAAAGGACTTTCTGTAAAATTGTATAAATGCTGACAGATAATCTGTTCCTTTGACATGATGGGATATTTTTGTGCCAGTAAAATGTATTGTGAAAACGCCTTTATGTGCAAATATTGATAAGCACTGAACAAAAATATAAGCTAAACATGCAACAATTTAAAATATTTTACTGAGCTACAGTTCATATAAGGAAATCAGTCAATTGAAAATAAATAAATTAGGCCCTAATATATGGATTTCACATGACTGGGAATACAGATATACATCTGTTGGTCACAGACACCTTTTAAAAAAGAAAAGTAGGGGCATGGATCAGAAGACCGGTCAGTATCTGGTGTGACCACCATCTTCCTCATGCAGCCTGACACATCTCCTTCACATAGAGTTGATCAGGCTGTTGATTGTGTCCCGTGAAATGTTGTCCCACTCCTCTTCAATGGCTGTGCGAAGTTGCTGGATATTGGTGGGAACTGGAACACACTGTCTTACATGTTGCTCCAGAGCATCCCAAACATGCTCAATGGGTGACATATCTGGTGAGTCAGCAGGTCATTGAATACCTGGGACATTTTCAGCTTCCAGGAATTGTGTAAAGATCCTAGCGACATGGGGCCATGATTTATCATGCTGAAACAGGCTGCGGATGAATGGCACATCAATGGACCTTAGGATCTTGTCACCATATATCTGTGCATTCAAATTGCCATCCATAAAATGCAATTGTGTTCATTGTCATTAGCTTATGCCTCCCCATACAATGACACCACCCCCACCACGGGGTACTCTGTTCACAACCTCGACATCAGCAAACTGCTCCCCCACCTGCCCGGTACAGTTGAAACCAGGATTCATCCATGAAGAGCACACTTCTCCAGCATGCCAGTGACCATCAAAGGTGAGCATTTGCTCACTGAAGTTGGTTATGATGCTGAACTACAGTCAGATCAAGACCCTGGTGAGTACGACGAGCACGCAGATGAGCTTCCTGAGACGGTTTCTGACAGTTTGTGCAGAAAGTCTTTGGTTGTGCGGGTGGCTGGTTGCAGACGATCCCGCAGATGAAGAAGCCGGATGTGGAGGTCCTGGGCTGGCTTGGTTACACAACTTTCGAGGAAGCTTATGGTAGAGAAATTAACATTCAATTCTCTGTCAAAAGTTCTGGTGGACATTTCTGCAGTCAGCATACCCATTGCATGCTCCCTCAAAACTTGAGGCATTGTGTTGTGTGACAAAACTGCACATTTTAGAGTGATCATTAATTGTCCCCAGCACAATTTGTATCTGTGAAATGATCATGCTGTTTAATCAGCTTCTTGATATTCCACACCTGTCAGGTGGATGAATTATCTTGGCAAAGGAGAAATGCTCACTAACAGGGATGTAAACAAGTTTGTGCACAACATTTGAGACAAATACGCTTTTTTTGCATATGGAACATTTCTGTGATATTTTATTTCAGCTCATGAAACATGGGACCAACATTTTACATGTTGTGTTTATATCTGTGTTCAGTGTAATAACCATCATATCGAAGTAAACTTGGAGTCACGCAAAGATATGGTGTGTGGTCCTCCCACTACAACTCGTCCAGGAAAGCATGAAGTTTATTAGGCTACAGATGAAATCAATTATGATGAACTTCACAGGGTGGTGAAAGTGCAAGGTGATGAGCTTGATGCTCCTTTCCAATACATATTGAGGGTCTTATTCTGGTGAGATGATAATCGATGTTTGATTGCCTTTTGACAAATTAAATTAAATCTGGCTCTTTTGTCCATAATAATCTCATTTAGGCTATACATAGGCCTATGTGCGCTCTAGCCAAAATTTATAACGCAAACATTTTTGTCAGAAAACAAACCATCAGTAGATTTGAAAATGCGATGGAAACCCATTTAACTTGCATTTTTTATTTGGTACATGGGAATTTAATCACATGTGCACTACATCATCACACACAGCCTTGTATCAGCAACAAGTCAATTTGATGGAAACATCTCGTGGGAAAATATTTGCATTAGAATCTGTCACCTCCATTCACACCTTGACTCCATTCACACCTTGATGATAAGGGTAGGGTAGGAAGGTGACATGTGACAGAGTGAAGTACAGTAGTGAAGTACTCAACAACACTCACATAAAAATAAATACAAATCTGGGGTTCTAGGATTTAGAGACATTGAAGCTTAGCCCAAAATCATTACAAAAAGAAATAAGGAATTTCAACAGCTAAATGCATATATTTGGTGCACTTTGAGATGAACATTGAGAGATTACATCTTTTTCAGGTAACTTGCACCTTCCCACCTTCCACAGCAGATACTGCCAATACTCAATTACAGTTGCTACCGTGGGTCTCTCTACTCTGGAACACTCTCTACTGTTTAAATATAGACTCTGACCTGTCCAATGAGCCAAACTGAATAAAGAATCCCACAATACCCACAATACCCAAACACCCTCCATCTCTCGCACAAACACACACACTGTGCAGTACATAGAATCCATAGAGCAGCTCACCCCACCTCTGCCTCTCTCCTTTGCCTTCTCTATGTCTGTTCCTGTCTCCCTTGTCTGCCCTCTTCTCTTGCTGTCTCTTAGTATTCTTAAAAAAAAAGGACCTCTCCCCAATTTCATGGTATCCAATTGTCTCATCGCTGCAACTCCCTTACGGACTCGGGAGAGGTCGAGAGCCATGCGACCTCCGAAACACAACCCAACCAAGCCGCACTGCTTCTTGACACAATGCCCAATTAACCCAGAAGCCAGCTGCACCAATGTGTCACCACTGTACACGGTGTCAGTGTGCACTGCTCCCAGCCCACCACAGGACTCGCTAGTGCGTGATGGGATAAGGACATCCCTGCTGGCCAAACCCTCCCCTAACCCGGACGACGCTGGGCCAATTGTGAACCGCCCCATGGGTCTCCTGGTTGCAGCCAGCTGCAACAGAGCCTGGACTCAAACCTAGAATCTCTAGTGGCACAGCTAGCACAATGCAGTGCCTTAGACCACTGCACCACTCGGGAGGCCCCATCTCTTAGTATTCTATGTTGCTGTCGCTTGTCTACCCTCCTCTCTCGTCCTGTCCTAATTGTAAAGTGTAAAAGTAAACAATTGTTTTAATAGTCACAGGCTTTTTCAACTCACCTGCAAATTCTTTGTAAACCATGTTTAACTTTGTAACAGTCTGTTTTTCACCTCTTATAATTTGTGCAAATAAATACAACTAATTAGAATCTATACAGCAGCTTGATGTGATACAGTCTACGGTGTGCTCAATCCACCTCTTCTCTCTCCATCTGCCCTCTTCTATCACTTTCTCTATGTCTTGTCTGTTGCTGTCTGTGTCGTGTCTGTTGCTGTCTCAGGTTCTTATATTTGTTACGGTCTCCTTTGTCTATCCTCTTCTGTTATGGCCTGTTCTGTTCTTCTGGTGTCTCACTCCATCCCCTATTTTTCTGTCTAGTTTTGCAATCCAAAACAGTCAAGGGGATACTGGGGTGTGTGAGGATCTGTGTTATGCACTATAGCCCGTTACCATATCATATGTGATGGAATATTATTTGCTGTTGGCTTGTGTGGGTGTATGTGTTATGCAACATAGCTGACTTGAGACATCGTTAACAGTTTCAGGGCCATGGGCCTTTCTTGTGATGGAAAAATACAGAAGAACATAAAAACGGACGCATACAGAACGTAGTGTAGGGAACAAACGGTCTTTTGTTAGATAACAGGAGCCAGGTGTGTGATAACTGTATCGAGTGTGTGAGCGCATAGATATTCTACATAACTACAACGACTGACCGCTGAAGCGCCTAGGGTGCTGGGACCAGCTCGTGCGCCAACAATCAACGATAGGCTGAATGAGTTTAAACCACGCCCAGTCTCTACTCTGTGACAGGCCGGCTCGAAAGCAGGAACTACTTCTGTCAGAGTATATTATAATAACTTTGTCAGGAACAAGTCAGTTCTCTGTTCTACCCTGCGTGGTGTTACAGCGAACCCATATATACAAAAATTACATGTAACACTTATTGCTTAGCTAATAAAAAGTACATGGTATACAATACAGTGACTCAGTGTCATACTTATCCTGATACCAGATTCGATTGATGCAACCCTTAACAGGTAACTTAAATTGTTTTGGGTCTGGGTTCACCTAAATCATCCTCTTCCTACCATTTGCCCCTGACTGCTGCTGTTCAAAGTGCTCTGCTGGCCTGCTGTTCTCATCTGCCCTCCTCCTTGGTTCATATGAAAGGTGGCAAGGAAGAGGTGCAACGTCTTCAGTTAGTTTTAAAGGGTGACTGCACTTCCTGATTGGGCATCGTTTTAGATTTAGTTCATTAAGAAACGCTAGCGACCATGACTGAATTCAAATGTGAGTTGGTTTCGGGGTGTGGTTTGATGTGGGTGTCTCGTGTGTGTATATTCGCAGGTGGGAAGAGTTAGACAAATTATTTAGCCAATTAGCTTCAGCCGGCGGGTGTACGACTTGACTTTTGACTTTGGATAGCCTATCTCTGAGGCTAGTTAGGGAACGTTAATAAATTACGCAATGTAAATTATACAATATTTTTTATGTTGCACACCTTTTAGTTTTCTCCTGAAATGCGTTCAATATTTGTATATGAATTTCTACAATTTATAGTTGGTTTAAGGTTTTTAAGTAATTGACATTTGGAGCTATTGGAATTGTAATATATTGTCCCATGTGCATTGTGTATTTTACCGATGGTCCCTAAAACTAGCCCCATAGGGATATCCAATGTTCACCCAAATTTACCACAGGCATTACGATCAGATTGGGTCACATGCAGCTGCACTCCAAATGTATGATTACTTGTGTGCTGCCAGCTGTGGGCATATGGGCAGGAGCTGTGGGCATATGGGCAGGAGCTGTGGGCATATGGGCAGGATTGAAACGCAACCTTCATTTACTGTACATTGTTATGCTATCACGACCATAAGTCACACAAAACTGAATTTTGGACGAGACTGACTTAATGACAAATTATGCTATTTACACTTTGTAGTCAATTTTGACACTAGAATAAATGTATCTGACTCATATCGAAGCCACATAAGCTGTTTTCTAAATGAGAAGTTGGTTTTAGTTTTTTTAGTTGCTCTTTAAAGTTACTATATACCAACATGACCAGGGCAACTCAACTGTCAAGAAAACGCAAGTGTCTGCGCAACAGTGCAACACAACTCCAAACACGACAGATAAGAAGCTTCATAGCCTCTAGTCTATATGAATATAAAGAGACATGAGCCTCAAAAAATGACTTGTAGAATGGAATAGGTTATAAGACCTCTATGATTCATTTCATTTCGTCAGTTCTACCAGCTATTGTGAGATTTTTAGATTACATAACATTTGAGGAGACAGAATTTAAGGGCCTATGCATTTTCAATGTTTTGTTCACCTACAATATAACCACAAAGCTGGCCATTATTTCCCCTCTCTTTCTAGCTGTCTCCCCCTTCCCTTCTAAGCTCAAGTTTGTTTATTTGTCATATACACAATATATCAATGGAGTGCACAGTGCAATGAAATGCTTCCTTGCAGGTTGACAATGCAACAAGAGTAGTACAAATAAAAGCTCAATTAAATAATTTCCTCAATTTAATAATGGACAGTTTTCTTAATTGTTATAAATTGTTATATAGACTATATGGAAATAACAGACATGAGCCAACCATTTTTACCTGTACAATTGAATAGGTTATAAGACCTCTATAATTCATTAAATGCTACCTACAGAAACCCATCAAATACACTCGCTGGAAATAAACACTTTTCCTAATAACATGACTTATATCAACATCCTTAGCTTTCCCATTCACCAAATATACTGTTAAATAACACTGACCGATACCCAATAGCTTAAGGATGCTAACGCTAGCTTATTAGCATTTGCCAACCCTTATGCTGAGACCGGGAGACTAGCTATATAGAACAAAAATATAAATGCTGCATGTAAAGTGTTGGTCCGATGTTTCATGAGCTGAAATAAAAGATCCCAGAAATGTTGCATATGCACAAAAAGCTTATTTCTCTCAAATTTTGTACACTAATTTGTTTACATTCCTGTAAGTGAGCATTTCTCCATTGCCAAGGTAATCCATCCACCTGACAGGTGTGGCATATCAATAAGCTGATTAAACGGCATGATCATTACACAGGTGCACCTTGTGCTGGGGACAATACCATTCCACTCTAAAATGTGTAGTTTTGTCTCACAACACAATACCAAATATGTCACATTCTGACCTTAGTTCTTTTGTTATGGCTTTGTTTTAGTATGGTCAGGGTGTGAGTTGGGTGGGTTGTCTGTTAGTTTTTCTATGATTTGCTATTTCTGTGTTTGGCCTGGTATGGTTCTCAATCAGAGGCAGCTGTCAATCGTTGTCCCTGATTGAGAACCATATTTAGTTAGCCTGTTTTCTATCATAATACCAACATGTTTAAAGCAGACCACCATAGTCCCTGTGCCCAAGAACACTAAGGTAACCTGCCTAAATGACTACCAACACGTAGCACTCACGTCTGTAGCCATGAAGTGCTTTGAAAGGCTGGTCATGGCTCACATCAACACCATTATCCCAGAAACATTAGATCCACTCAATTTGCATATTGCCCCAACAGATCCACAGATGATGCAATATCTATTGCACTGCACATGGTCCTTTCACACATGGACAAAAGGAACACTTATGTGAGAATGCTATTCATTAACTACAGCTCAGCGTTTAACACCATTGTGCCCTCAAAGCTCATCACGAAGCTAAGGACCCTGGGACTAAACAACTCCCTCTGCAACTGGATCCTGGACTTCCTGACGGGCCGCCCCCAGGCGGTAAGAGTAGGTAACAACACATCCACCATGCTGATCCTCAACACGGGGGCCCCTCAGGGGTGTGTGCTCAGTCCCCTCATGTACTCCCTGTTCACGCATGACTGCACAGCCAGGCACGACTCCAACACCACCATTAAGTTTTCCGATGACAAAACAGTGGTAGACCTGATCACCGACAAGACAAAACAGTGTTAGACCTGATCACCGACAAGACAAAACAGTGGTAGACCTGATCACCGACAAGACAAAACAGTGGTAGACCTGATCACCGACAAGACAAAACAGTGGTAGACCTGATCACCGACAAGTGAGAGAGTAAAGTATTTGATCCCCTGCTGATTTTGCACGTTTGCCCACTGACAAAGAAATGATCAGTCTATAATTTTAATGGTAGGTTTATTTGAACAGTGAGAGACAGAATAACAACAACAAAAATCCAGAAAAGCGCATGTCAAAAATGTTATAAATTGATTTGAATTTTAATGAGGGAAATAAGCATTTGACCCCCTCTCAATCAGAAAGATTTCTGGCTCCCAGGTGCCTTTTCTACAGGTAACGAGCTGAGATTAGGAGCACACTCTTAAAGGGAGTTCTCCTAATCTTAGTTTGTTACCTGTATAAAAGCTGATCATGCTGAAAAAATAAGTAAACATTGGTCAGGTGAAGCAACAGCTGGTGTCATTCTGGAAGTGGAGGAGAGAAGAGTTCACAGCAATGTACTCCATCTGGAAGCCTCCTGCGACTACAGAGGCATCGGACAGAAACTTTAGTGTCATCACATTCCCTGTGGGAGAGAGAAACGGAGAAAGGTGACAGGCTTATCAATGAAAACACTTATAATTGGAAATCAATAAACAATTGATGATTAAAAAGGGTTATCAGTGCCAGACATTTACTGTAGCTTTTTGATCTATAATAATAGCATTTAATATGGTAATAAAATAGGAATGTGTTTGTGCATACCTGTGCTTATGAGGTCATCTGGTAAATAATCTCCACAGTACCTGGAAATAATACATGTATTTACTTGATAGTTGATCAACATGGTCAGACAGTAGCCTATGTTATGACAGTATGTCTCCTGACCCCTCCTGTCTCAGCCTCCAGTATTTATGCTGCAGTAGTATTTATTCTGCAGTAGTTAATGTGTCGGGGGGCTAGGGTCAGTTTGTTATATCTGGAGTACCTCTCCTGTCCTATTCGGTGTCCTGTGTGAATCTAAGTGTGCGTTCTCTAATTCTCTCTTTCTCTCTCTCTCTCTCGGAGGACCTGAGCCCTAGGACCATGCCCCAGGACTACCTGACATGATGACTCCTTGCTGTCCCCAGTCCACCTGGCCGTGCTGCTGCTCCAGTTTCAACTGTTCTGCCTTATTATTATTCGACCATGCTGGTCATTTATGAACATTTGAACATCTTGGCCATGTTCTGTTATAATCTCCACCCGGCACAGCCAGAAGAGGACTGGCCACCCCACATAGCCTGGTTCCTCTCTAGGTTTCTTCCTAGGTTTTGGCCTTTCTAGGGAGTTTTTCCTAGCCACCGTGCTTCTACACATGCATTGCTTGCTGTTTGGGGTTTTAGGCTGGGTTTCTGTACAGCACTTTGAGATATCAGCTGATGTATGAAGGGCTATATAAATACATTTGATTTGATTTGAGGGAAAAGACATGAGTCTTACGAGTCTCCATTACAACGTGAACTCAACAAACTAAAACTAAATGTAAAGGCACATTCAATCAAAACCTAGATCCTCACCTCCCGGCGAAGCCAGTGATGTCGTCATAACTGTCATAGATCTCTAAAAAGTCTGATAGACAGGCCGTGTCCTCCTCCACATCAAATTCCAGGAAGTGCATGCGTATCCTCTGTCCGTAGCGCACACGGATGTGCCAGTAGCAGATCTGCTCATCCTGGTACTCCTCTGGGTAACCGGGTGACTGGATGATCCTTTGCTGATCTGTCAGAGTACCTCCACACTCCTTTGCTGTGGACCAGGAGAAAGAAGGAGGAGATAGGATGAGGAAATATACTGAAGAGATAAAAGTTAACTTTATATATTAGATGAGATAGATGAATACTTTAGCGGATTAAATAAGACTTTGTGATGGGTAATGTCCATAGATAAAAGTAAAGAGAATATTCTGCACACTAGCTGTTGCTTTAGACTCTAGGGTAATGATATCATATAAGCAAAACATGTCAGCAAGAACTATCATTATGTATTACTACATCAGTGTATTACATTTGCTGTCATCATAAGTAAATGCATTATGATAAATTAAAATATGGGTATTATGTTTTGCTTATGTTGTTCTCTCTGATGTGACCACTGAATGACGTTAGAAATAAAGTTAGGGGCCTCCAGAGTGGCACAGCAGTCTAAGGCACTGCATTGCCGTGTTTGAGGCGTGACTACAGACGCGGTTCCATCCCAGGCTGTGTCATAACTGCGTGACCGAGAGTCCAGTAGGACAGCGTATTATTTGGCCCATGTCGTCCGGGTTAGGGGAGGGTTTGGCCCAGCGTCGTCCGGGTTAGGGGAGGGTTTGGCCCAGCGTCGTCCGGGTTAGGGGAGGGTTTGGCCCAGCGTCGTCCGGGTTAGGGGAGGGTTTGGCCCAGCGTCGTCCGGGTTAGGGGAGGGTTTGGCCCAGTGTCGTCCGGGTTAGGGGAGGGTTTGGCCCATGTCGTCCGGGTTAGGGGAGGGTTTGGCCCAGTGTCGTCCGGGTTAGGGGAGGGTTTGGCCCAGTGTCGTCCGGGTTAGGGGAGGGTTTGGCCGGGGGTGCTTTACTTGGCTCATCACACTCCAGCAATTGCTTTTGGTGGGCTGGGCTCCTACAGGCTGAATTCAGTCGTCAGTTGAACAGTCTTTCCTCCGACACATTGGTGCAGCTGGCTTCCGGGTTAAGGAGCGCGGTTTAAAGGGTCATGTTTCATAGGACGCATGACTCGACCTTCACCTCTACCAAGCCCGTTGGGGGGTTGCAGTAATGAGACAAGATCGTAATTGGATCGCAATTAGATTTCACTAAGTTGGGGAGAAAAGGGGAGGTAAAATACAAAAAATAATAATAATTAGAAAAGCGACTTTGTCTTCTGAATGAACACAATTCCTTCCACGTGTGCAGTTGGGTGAAAATTAAATCAAAAGCTCCCCTAGATCCCCAGGATTTGTAGAGGGAACATTTCTGTAATTAAGAGTTGGCTTTATGCAATTCAACCGTCATTTATGAAATGTGAACCATACATCCTCAACGTCACAGGGAATTAGGGAGAAAATTTGTGCCGGTTTCTCAAATGACACCCTATTCCCTTTGTAGTGTACTACTTTTTTGACCAGGGCCACAGGCAGTATCACTCAAGGCAGCTATCTCATCCAATGAGGCAACCTCTTCCATGTTGAGTACAGTCGTCACGTGGTGCCAACTATCATGTATCATTCTCCACAATAAAAACATAAAAACAGGCCCCAATGCAGCTGTTTTGTCATGATTAATTAAATATGTTGTAAAAGTGTTGTAAATACGTCCCTAATAGTTATTATGACTGAATAAATACTGAGTACGTATCACAAAAGGAGTCAAGAGTTTAAAGACTTGGTTCTTACCACAGATTTCATTTTGGTATTATCTAGAGTAAGACCATTAAGAGTTCAGTGTATTCCTCTTTGGATTTACACCTCAACGTGTTGCTTTCTGTCAGTGGCATAATGCAGTTTCACAGGGCCCCTGATAAGTCAGAGCATGAGGCCCCCCTGCAAGAGGGGGGAGGCTGTGCCACCATTGGATAGTTTAAAGACTGGATTTTTACCACATTACTGAAAGTTTAGCATTTTTATATCATATCGAGACAAATAACAGTCATTGGATATTAAGTGTTCCTTGCTGACTTTGCACCTCAAAGTGTTGCTTTGCCACTCCAATCTATAATGTACGAGGTTTACATACAATCTAGAGATGTTCGGGCCATTTGGGTTTCAGTTTGTCCCTAATAGGCTTTGCATCTTGAAGTGTTTCTTTGCTTTACCCACAGACTTGTATAATTATTTGCCTCGGCCTCACCATTCTATAAGACTGACACACCATTAAACAGTCCTGTCCCAGCTAACACATAACGTTCTGAGAACCAAATGTTTCTTAGATCTTGGTGAGAGTGTACAACCTTCCCACAACTTTCTGGGAATGGTGCAGGATAGTTGATTGGCTTTGGAAAATTCTCTGCACATTTAAGGAACTTGACAAAATAACATTATTTTCTTGGTATTTCATTACTTTAACAGAATATTTCCTACAATTTCAAACATGGTTACCTTTTTGGTAATGTTCCAGGAATGTTTCCAACTGGTTTGACATTGGGAATGTTCTCAAATAGTTCAAATTCTATTAGCATGTAGCGTAGCGCATTTGCATTTCCAGATGTCTAGTTGGGACGCAAATGTCTCAAGTAGGATGAAGAGGTTCTTCTGTGGGAATTTCAGTACTTCAGCATAATGTTTCCTACAGGATTCCTCATGGTTCTATATAAAGTCATGTTCTCAAATTGTTCTGAGAATTTTAAGAAAACATTCTACTTTATTAATGTTCAGAGAAAGTTTTAAGAATTGTGTTTAAAAACATATACATTCCGTTCTCAGCGTCAACAAAACTCTCTCAGGTGTGTTGGCCACGCCCACTAAATGGCCACACCTGATCTTAATGAACGCTTGTTTCCTTGAAATGGGGTCTGTTTGAATAGACTAAAATGAACAGCTTTGTATGTGTAAAAAACATGGCACGCTAGCTCCATCCTGGTGGCACAGTGAACTACTCCTATGAATAAAAACAAAAAATTATATGTTCGAATCTCACTAAAAAAAGGAATGGGTTTGCATGATTAATGCCTAAGGAAATTAAAGTCCATGTGTCCTATCTGCAAGTAGTGTTATAAAAAGTATTGTTAAAACATGAATTGAACATTAAGGAAGTTATTCAAAAACCTCCAAATCAAATCACATTTTTATTTGTCCCATGCTTTGTAAACACCAGGTGTAGACAAAAATAAAATGCTTACTTATTGGCCCTTCCCAACAATTCAGAGATGTATTTTATTTTTATAATAATAATAGAAAAAGATAACACGAAGAATAAAGTCTCTAAGAGCCATTACAGCTGTGAGTCTTTCTGGGTAAGTCTCTAAGAGCCATTACAGCTGTGAGTCTTTCTGGGTAAGTCTCTAAGAGCCATTACAGCTGTGAGTCTTTCTGGGTAAGTCTCTAAGAGCCATTACAGCTGTGAGTCTTTCTGGGTAAGTCTCTAAGAGCCATTACAGCTGTGAGTCTTTCTGGGTAAGTCTCTAAGAGCCATTACAGCCGTGAGTCTTTCAGGGTAAGTCTATAAGAGCCATTACAGCTGTGAGTCTTTCTGGATAAGTCTCTAAGAGCCATTACAGCTGTGAGACTTTCTGGGTAAGTCTCTAAGAGCTTTGCACACCTGGATTATATATTTGCACGTTATACTTTTTGAAATCCTTCGAGCTCTGACAAGTTGGTTGTTGATCATTACTAGACAGCCATTTACAAGTCTTGCCATATATTTTCAAGCTGATTTAAATCAAAACCGCAACTAGGCACTCAGGAACATTCAATGTGGTCTTGGTAAACAACTCAAGTGTATATTTGGGCTTGTGTTTAAGGTTATTGTCCTGCTCAAAGGTGAATTTGTCTCCCAGTGTCTGTTGGAAAGCAGACTGATTCAGGTTTTCAAATCAAATCAAATTTTATTGGTCACATACACATATTTAGCAGATATTATTGCGGGTGTACCGAAATGCTTGTGTTCCTAGCTCCAACAGTGCAGTAGTATCTAACAATTCACAACAATACACAAATCTAAAAGTTTCCTCTAGGATTTTGCCTTTGCTTAGCTCTATTCTATTTATTTTTATCCCCCCCAAAACTCCCTAGTCCTTACCAAAGACAGGCATACCCGTAACATGATGCAGCCACCACCATGCTTGTAAATATGAAGAGTGGTACTCAGTGATGTGTTGTGTTGGATATGCCTCAAACATAATGCTTTGTATTCAGGACATAAAGTTAATTTCTTTGCCACATTTTTTACAGTTTTACTTTAGAATGCATGTCTTGCATATTTTGTATTCTGTACAGGTTGTCATTTAGGTTAGTATTGTGGAGTAACTACAATGCTCTCATTTGTCATGTTTTTACTACTCACAGTTGGGGTTGTAGCAGTAGACGTCCCATCTCTCACTCTTGTTCAACCTGTACCCATAGTTGATGATGCCAACCCTGCCGAAACCACAGTTGGCACCGGCTTTGACGATAGGGTAGCCCACACGTCCTTTGTCATACCATCCAGCCGCACACACATGTAAACCTAAGACAGAGGCAAAACATTTGCCTGGTAACCAATCTGAAAGATTCACGAAAGAGTGTCACTGATAAAACCATAAGAGAGCTTGGTTTATAGAGCTAGCATCCATCCCCGTCTTAGTACCACAGATAAAACACTCTAACAGAAGATCTCAAGGGAATATTGGATTATCACCAGCCATTCGGCTTGGTCATATCCTTAAAACAAAACCAAGTCTTTGGAAATGCTATTGTCCCTGTCAAAAATTTGTTTTTGCATCTGCAATTACAAGCAGACCATTGATGTGGGGGATGTGGACGGTGATGGTTGGTGGATGGTTAGGGTAAAGCATAATGAACTCCAATGTATCGTAAAAGCCTCCAGTCAATCAGCAGACCACAGTCAGTAAGAAAAGGCAAGAGAGATAAACTCAAGGCTCCTAGGTTGATTGGCCATAGGGCAGCTCAGCTCTAACCACAGACAGACGAGTAGTGGTTTACAAATGCCAGATCCTGAGTTCCAGGGCCTGATCGGGCTTCAATCCATCTGCCAGACATGGGAAAAGCATCGTTACCCAGCTAGGCAGGTGTTATCGTTCTTACAATACTTGAGAGGCCTCTGATCACAGCCGGACCAATTCCCTCCCCACCCCATGGTCCTAACCCTTCAATGTTTGTAGAGCTGTAAAGTGCTGGGAATATGGTGGAAGGGCCACGCCCTTACACTGCTTATTTACCCTTCAGATCAGCAAACATCAAAGGGTTAGGCCCAAGGGGAAGGGATAGGGAGAGAATTGGGACCGGCTGCAGTCCCACAAAGCAACGGGTTGCAGGAGCTGTAGTTGCAAGATGTCTTTGATTGATTTCATGGGAGAAAGACAAGATAAACACAGCTCTTCCTGCCATTGTTTGACCAGTGATACTAGTGACCACATGTTTGACTAATATAAACTGGTTACATGTGTTCTTAGGCAAACTGTGAGGCGTCGTTAATCAACAGTGGTAATGGCATTTTGTAAACTCAGGGGCCACTCATGAACTGCCAGTGCTTAGGTTGAAAGTCATTGACATTGATAGAATCTAATTGGCAACATTGTGCTGCTTGTGAGTTATGTTCCTCCAGAGAGAAAGAGGGAGAGACAGAGAGAGAGAGAGAGCACCACCACCTCCAGTTTGGAGGGGATGGGGGATAGGGGAGTTATTGCATTGCAAACCTATCTGACGAGCAGCCTCCAGTTGATCGTAAGTGGCCAGTGTCCCTCCTTCGTATTTGCACACGGCCTTGGCTTCCTTATAAGTCAGCTGGTATCTCCCTTTACGCGATTCCCTGTGGTAGACTCCGGCGGCTTGCTCTGTCCAGGAAAAACAACAACTCAAATCAAATTTTATTGGTCGTGGACACACAAGCATTTCGATAACATCTGCAAACTATGTTTGCTCCAAGAGTGCAGTAATACCTAACGATACAAAACAACACGCACAAATGAAAATAAATCAATTAAGGACCTAAGAAATATCAGAACGAGCAATGTCAGAGTCTGGAATTTAAATATACTGTATATGTTTAGACAGTATATGAATAGAAAATGTGTGTACAGCAGTAATAATATATAGAATGAGCCTCGACTAGAATACAGTATATACATATGAAGTGGGTAAAACAGCATGTAAACATGATTAAAGTGACCAATGTTCAATGACTATGTACATAGGGCAGTAGTCTCTAGGTGCAGGGTAGAGCACCAGGTGGTAGATGGCTAGTAACAGTGACTAAGGTTCAGGGCAGGGTACTGGGCAGAGGATGGCTAGTGGTGACTACTTAACAGTCTGATGGTCTGGAGATAGAAGCTGTTTTTCCAGTCTCTCGGTCCCAGCTTTGATGCACCTGTACCGTCTCCGCCTTGTAGACGGCCACTGGGTGAACAGGCCGAGGCTCGGGTGGCTGAGGTCCTTGATGATATTCTTGACCTTCCTGTGACACTGGGTGCTGTAGATGTCCTGGAGAGCAAGCAGTGTGCCCCTGTTGATGCATTGGGCTGACCACACCACCCTTTGGAGAGCCCTGCGGTTGCGGATGGTGCAATTGCCATACCAGGTGGTGATACAGCCTGACAGGATGCTCTCAATAGTGCATTTGTAGAAGTTTGTGGGGGTCTTAGGGAACAAGCGGAATGTCTTCAGCCTCCTTGCACCTTCTTCACCACACTGTCTGTGTGGGTGGACCATATCATGTTGTAAGTGATGTTCACCCGAGGAACTTGAAGATTTTCACCCTCTCTACTCCCCGTCAATGTGGATGGGAGCGTGCTCTCTCTGCTGTCTTCTGGAGTCCACGATCAGCTCCTTAATTTTGATGACGTTAAGGGAGAGGTTATTTTCCTGGCACCACTCCTCCAGAATCCTTACCTCCTCCTTGTAGGCTGTCTCGTCGTTGTTAGTAATCAGGCCTACTATTGTTGTATCATCTGCAAACTTGATGATTGAGTTGGAGACGTGTGTGACTATGCAGTCATGGGTGAACAGGGAGTATAGCAGGGGACTGAGCACCCACCCTTGAGGGGCCCACGTGTTGAGGATCAGCGTAGCGGAGGTGTTATTACCTACCTTCACCACCTGGGTTGGCCCGTCAGGAAGTCCAGGACCCAGTTGCACAGGGCAGGGTTCAGACACAGGGCCCCAAGCTTAGCGATGAGCTTGGAGGACACTATGGAGTTGAAGACTGAGCTCTAGTTGATGAACAGCATCCTTACATAGGTATTCCTCTTGTCCAGACACGATAGGGAAGTGTGCAGTGCAATGGTGATCTGTAGGGCCGATATGGGTGTCGGGTAAGGTGTAGGGAATATGTTCCGCAACTAGCCTCTCAAAGCACTTCATGATGACAGAAGTGAGTACTACGGGGAGGTAGTCATTTTATTGGATGACTGTCATTCATATTCCATTCAGCCAGCTCAACGTAACATTGATAGATTTAGGCTACTACATGATACTAAAATGTTCCCTATACCCATCATGAGGTTGCTACAACCTAGCCTATAAGTTTACAATGTAGGTGCACAGGTCGCACACTCTTGCCTGCATCTTTTTCAACAGAACACTCATATCATAATCACTAACCGCTACACACAGCCTACATTGTTGTAGCCATATTAACTAGCTAATGTCATAGTCAACATAGATACTAGAACTAATGCTACACCCCCAATAATATCTGATAAATATGTGTATGTGACCAATACAATTTGATTTGATTTGATAGTAAACCCACTTAAATCATGCAGTACAGTGTAAGGTCAGCAAGCAGTTTGGCAGTTACACCGGCGGGTCCCGGTGTCAATAGATTAATGAAGCAAAAGCTTATCTTGACTTGGAAGAGTTCCAGTGTTGGACAGCCATATCTGCTTGAGCTGGGTGTTTGATTCGGCCAAACTAGCTAGCTGCATTCACTAGCTAAGTGAAAGTGAAAAAAACAATACAACAAATTATAGATATCTCTCCCTCTCCCTCTCTTGCTTCTCCTTTTATAAAGAAATTCATTTGTTCAAAACTGTTCAACTATTGTTGTTCTCTCTCAAGTCAACTACTCACCACATTTTATGCATGGCATTGCTAGCTAGCTGAAGCTTATGCTTTCAGTACTAGATTCATTATCTGATCCTTTGATTGGATGGACAACATGTCAGTTCATGATGCAAGAGCTCTGATCGGTTGGACGACGTCCTACAGAAGTTGTCATAATTATTGAGTAAGTCTATGGAAGGGGGTGAGAACCATGAGCCTCCTAGGTTTTGTATTGAAGTCAATGTACCCAGAGGAAGACAGAAACTAGCTGTCCTCCAGCTTCACCATGGTGCTACCCTACAGAGTGCTATTGAGGCTACTGTAGATCTTCATTGTGTTTTAATAAATTATTTGACTACATGTGAATACATTTAGTATATCTAAAAAGGATAACTTCATGTTAATGTTTCACTAGTTTTATTTCCCCTCCTCTGAGGAGCCTCCACTGCTGTAAACACTCCAGCCAGCTGGTCTGCACATGCTCTGTGGACACGGCTTGGGATGCCGTCTGGGCCGGCAGCCATGTGAGGGTTAACACACTTAAATGGCCAATGAGAACGAGAGTTCACAGTCCTCGTGAGCGGCGGTGGCCTGATTCGAAATGGGTGACGGTGTTTTTCTTGTCAGTCAACACTGCCATCACCATCAAAGCACTACAGTGAGACACAAATACAACAATCATATCCAGGCAACAGGAAACAAGCAGAAAATATTCTGTTTTACAAGATTGGAGGCATCTTTCTCAGGGAGCTAGAGCAAGCAAAGTGGCTTCAGACTAAGAAGTCCAAATGGAAGGAAAGATACATGAAACACACACGGTGGATAGGCCAAAATCTGTCAACTCGAACATGTTGTGGCTGGATAGAAACCCTTAGGACAGACGCTTAGTGTTTGTAATCTCCCTGTTGGAAGTGGCCATTCCCTATGGGGAGTCCTCCTTTGAGGCTGTTTTGATATCACGCATGCATGACCTTGTAGGATTTGGAGAGCACTCCAAATTAGCTACGAACTAATGTTTTCACCTACTAGTCAAACCAACCCTCCAAGGTGCCTCGTTCTCATTATAAGCCCAGAGTGTGGTGTATCTCACTAATAGCAGAACAAAATGATATAGGAGGTTTGGGTTACATGACATATTACTGTAAACATGCAGTTAAGTTTGTGTGTTCCAGATGGGTGTAGGTCTGGTGGGCAAGTCGAGCTCATTAACTCTTATCTGAAGAAGCCTTTACGACATATTCCATTAAAATGGGTTGGGGCACTATAACATTATTAGAAAATAAACACACTGGTCTATAAACTGAGTGTTTCAAGGGCAGATGTTATAGCAGTCTCTGTGTTACAAAAGAAATGTCTTCAAACTGATGTAACACTCTGTCCTTGTTCTTTCATTGCTACAGTGGTGTAAAGTACTTCAGTAAAAATACTTTAAAGTACTACTTAATTAAGTAGTTGTTTTAGGTATCTGTACTTTACTATTTATATTTTTGACTACTTTTACTTCACTACATTCCTAAAGAAAATAATGTACTTTTTACTCCAAACACTTTCCCTGACACCCAAAAGTACTCGTTACATTTGCAATGCTTAGCAGGACAAGAAAGTGGTCCAATTCACTCACTTATCAATAGAACATCCCTGGTCATCCTCACTGCCACTGATCTGGAGGACTCACTAAACACAAATGCTTCATTTGTCAATTATGTATGAGTGTTGTAGTGTGCCTCTAGCTATCTGTAAATGATGTCTGACTGTTGTAGTGTACCACTAGCTATCTGTAAATGATGTCTGAGTGTTGTAGTGTGCCTCTAGCTATCTGTAAATTATGTCTGAGTGTTGTAGTGTGCCACTAACTATCTGTAAAGGATGTCTGAGTGTTGTAGTGTGCCTCTAGCTATCTGTAAAGGATGTCTGAGTGTTGTAGTGTACCACTAGCTATCTATAAATGATGTCTGAGTGTTGTAGTGTGCCACTAACTATCTGTAAAGGATGTCTGAGTATTGTAGTGAGCCACTAACTATCTGTAAAGGATGTCTGAGTATTGTAGTGAGCCACTAACTATCTGTAAAGGATGTCTGAGTGTTGTAGTGTGCCACTAACTATCTGTAAATGATGTCTGAGTGTTGTAGTGAGCCACTAACTATCTGTAAAGGATGTCTGAGTATTGTAGTGAGCCACTAACTATCTGTAAAGGATGTCTGAGTATTGTAGTGAGCCACTAACTATCTGTAAAGGATGTCTGAGTATTGTAGTGAGCCACTAACTATCTGTAAAGGATGTCTGAGTATTGTAGTGTGCCACTAACTATCTGTAAAGGATGTCTGAGTATTGTAGTGAGCCACTAACTATCTGTAAAGGATGTCTGAGTATTGTAGTGAGCCACTAACTATCTGTAAAGGATGTCTGAGTATTGTAGTGAGCCACTAACTATCTGTAAAGGATGTCTGAGTATTGTAGTGAGCCACTAACTATCTGTAAAGGCTGTCTGAGTATTGTAGTGAGCCACTAACTATCTGTAAAGGATGTCTGAGTATTGTAGTGAGCCACTAACTATCTGTAAAGGATGTCTGAGTATTGTAGTGAGCCACTAACTATCTGTAAAGGATGTCTGAGTATTGTAGTGAGCCACTAACTATCTGTAAAGGATGTCTGAGTATTGTAGTGAGCCACTAACTATCTGTAAAGGATGTCTGAGTATTGTAGTGAGCCACTAACTATCTGTAAAGGATGTCTGAGTATTGTAGTGAGCCACTAACTATCTGTAAAGGATGTCTGAGTATTGTAGTGAGCCACTAACTATCTGTAAAGGATGTCTGAGTATTGTAGTGAGCCACTAACTATCTGTAAAGGATGTCTGAGTATTGTAGTGAGCCACTAACTATCTGTAAATGATGTCTGAGTGTTGTAGTGAGCCACTAACTATCTGTAAAGGATGTCTGAGTATTGTAGTGAGCCACTAACTATCTGTAAAGGATGTCTGAGTGTTGTAGTGAGCCACTAACTATCTGTAAAGGATGTCTGAGTATTGTAGTGAGCCACTAACTATCTGTAAAGGATGTCTGAGTATTGTAGTGAGCCACTAACTATCTGTAAAGGATGTCTGAGTATTGTAGTGAGCCACTAACTATCTGTAAAGGATGTCTGAGTATTGTAGTGAGCCACTAACTATCTGTAAAGGATGTCTGAGTATTGTAGTGAGCCACTAACTATCTGTAAAGGATGTCTGAGTATTGTAGTGAGCCACTAACTATCTGTAAAGGATGTCTGAGTATTGTAGTGAGCCACTAACTATCTGTAAAGGATGTCTGAGTATTGTAGTGAGCCACTAACTATCTGTAAAGGATGTCTGAGTATTGTAGTGAGCCACTAACTATCTGTAAAGGATGTCTGAGTATTGTAGTGAGCCACTAACTATCTGTAAAGGATGTCTGAGTATTGTAGTGAGCCACTAACTATCTGTAAAGGATGTCTGAGTATTGTAGTGTGCCACTAACTATCTGTAAAGGATGTCTGAGTATTGTAGTGAGCCACTAACTATCTGTAAAGGATGTCTGAGTATTGTAGTGAGCCACTAACTATCTGTAAAGGATGTCTGAGTGTTGTAGTGAGCCACTAACTATCTGTAAAGGATGTCTGAGTATTGTAGTGAGCCACTAACTATCTGTAAAGGATGTCTGAGTATTGTAGTGAGCCACTAACTATCTGTAAAGGATGTCTGAGTATTGTAGTGAGCCACTAACTATCTGTAAAGGATGTCTGAGTATTGTAGTGAGCCCCTAACTATCTGTAAAGGATGTCTGAGTATTGTAGTGAGCCACTAACTATCTGTAAAGGATGTCTGAGTATTGTAGTGAGCCACTAACTATCTGTAAAGGATGTCTGAGTATTGTAGTGAGCCACTAACTATCTGTAAAGGATGTCTGAGTATTGTAGTGAGCCACTAACTATCTGTAAAGGATGTCTGAGTATTGTAGTGAGCCACTAACTATCTGTAAAGGATGTCTGAGTATTGTAGTGAGCCACTAACTATCTGTAAAGGATGTCTGAGTATTGTAGTGAGCCACTAACTATCTGTAAAGGATGTCTGAGTATTGTAGTGAGCCACTAACTATCTGTAAAGGATGTCTGAGTATTGTAGTGAGCCACTAACTATCTGTAAAGGATGTCTGAGTATTGTAGTGAGCCACTAACTATCTGTAAAGGATGTCTGAGTATTGTAGTGAGCCACTAACTATCTGTAAAGGATGTCTGAGTATTGTAGTGAGCCACTAACTATCTGTAAATGATGTCTGAGTGTTGTAGTGAGCCACTAACTATCTGTAAAGGATGTCTGAGTATTGTAGTGAGCCACTAACTATCTGTAAAGGATGTCTGAGTGTTGTAGTGAGCCACTAACTATCTGTAAAGGATGTCTGAGTATTGTAGTGAGCCACTAACTATCTGTAAAGGATGTCTGAGTATTGTAGTGAGCCACTAACTATCTGTAAAGGATGTCTGAGTATTGTAGTGAGCCACTAACTATCTGTAAAGGATGTCTGAGTATTGTAGTGAGCCCCTAACTATCTGTAAAGGATGTCTGAGTATTGTAGTGAGCCACTAACTATCTGTAAAGGATGTCTGAGTATTGTAGTGAGCCACTAACTATCTGTAAAGGATGTCTGAGTATTGTAGTGAGCCACTAACTATCTGTAAAGGATGTCTGAGTATTGTAGTGAGCCACTAACTATCTGTAAAGGATGTCTGAGTATTGTAGTGAGCCACTAACTATCTGTAAAGGATGTCTGAGTATTGTAGTGTGCCACTAACTATCTGTAAAGGATGTCTGAGTATTGTAGTGAGCCACTAACTATCTGTAAAGGATGTCTGAGTATTGTAGTGAGCCACTAACTATCTGTAAAGGATGTCTGAGTGTTGTAGTGAGCCACTAACTATCTGTAAAGGATGCCTGAGTATTGTAGTGAGCCACTAACTATCTGTAAAGGATGTCTGAGTATTGTAGTGAGCCACTAACTATCTGTAAAGGATGTCTGAGTATTGTAGTGTGCCACTAACTATCTGTAAAGGATGTCTGAGTATTGTAGTGAGCCACTAACTATCTGTAAAGGATGTCTGAGTATTGTAGTGTGCCACTAACTATCTGTAAAGGATGTCTGAGTATTGTAGTGAGCCACTAACTATCTGTAAAGGATGTCTGAGTATTGTAGTGAGCCACTAACTATCTGTAAAGGATGTCTGAGTATTGTAGTGAGCCACTAACTATCTGTAAAGGATGTCTGAGTATTGTAGTGAGCCACTAACTATCTGTAAAGGATGTCTGAGTATTGTAGTGAGCCCCTAACTATCTGTAAAGGATGTCTGAGTATTGTAGTGAGCCACTAACTATCTGTAAAGGATGTCTGAGTATTGTAGTGAGCCACTAACTATCTGTAAAGGATGTCTGAGTATTGTATTGAGCCACTAACTATCTGTAAAGGATGTCTGAGTATTGTAGTGAGCCACTAACTATCTGTAAAGGATGTCTGAGTATTGTAGTGAGCCACTAACTATCTGTAAAGGATGTCTGAGTATTGTAGTGTGCCACTAACTATCTGTAAAGGATGTCTGAGTATTGTAGTGAGCCACTAACTATCTGTAAAGGATGTCTGAGTATTGTAGTGAGCCACTAACTATCTGTAAAGGATGTCTGAGTATTGTAGTGTGCCACTAACTATCTGTAAAGGATGTCTGAGTATTGTAGTGAGCCACTAACTATCTGTAAAGGATGTATGAGTATTGTAGTGAGCCACTAACTATCTGTAAAGGATGTCTGAGTATTGTAGTGAGCCACTAACTATCTGTAAAGGATGTCTGAGTATTGTAGTGAGCCACTAACTATCTGTAAAGGATGTCTGAGTATTGTAGTGAGCCACCAACTATCTGTAAAGGATGTCTGAGTATTGTAGTGAGCCACTAACTATCTGTAAAGGATGTCTGAGTATTGCAGTGAGCCACTAACTATCTGTAAAGGATGTCTGAGTATTGTAGTGAGCCACTAACTATCTGTAAAGGATGTCTGAGTATTGTAGTGAGCCACTAACTATCTGTAAAGGATGTCTGAGTATTGTAGTGAGCCACTAACTATCTGTAAAGGATGTCTGAGTATTGTAGTGAGCCACTAACTATCTGTAAAGGATGTCTGAGTATTGTAGTGAGCCACTAACTATCTGTAAAGGATGTCTGAGTATTGTAGTGAGCCACTAACTATCTGTAAAGGATGTCTGAGTATTGTAGTGTGCCACTAACTATCTGTAAAGGATGTCTGAGTATTGTAGTGAGCCACTAACTATCTGTAAAGGATGTCTGAGTATTGTAGTGAGCCACTAACTATCTGTAAAGGATGTCTGAGTATTGTAGTGAGCCACTAACTATCTGTAAAGGATGTCTGAGTATTGTAGTGTGCCCCTGGCTATCTGTAAAGGATGTCTGAGTATTGTAGTGAGCCACTAACTATCTGTAAAGGATGTCTGAGTATTGTAGTGAGCCACTAACTATCTGTAAAGGATGTCTGAGTATTGTAGTGTGCCACTAACTATCTGTAAAGGATGTCTGAGTATTGTAGTGTGCCACTAACTATCTGTAAAGGATGTCTGAGTATTGTAGTGAGCCACTAACTATCTGTAAAGGATGTCTGAGTATTGTAGTGAGCCACTAACTATCTTTAAAGGATGTCTGAGTATTGTAGTGAGCCACTAACTATCTGTAAAGGATGTCTGAGTATTGTAGTGTACCACTAACTATCTGTAAAGGATGTCTGAGTATTGTAGTGTACCACTAACTATCTGTAAAGGATGTCTGAGTATTGTAGTGTGCCACTAACTATCTGTAAAGGATGTCTGAGTATTGTAGTGAGCCACTAACTATCTGTAAAGGATGTCTGAGTATTGTAGTGTACCACTAACTATCTGTAAAGGATGTCTGAGTATTGTATTGTAGTGAGCCACTAACTATCTGTAAAGGATGTCTGAGTATTGTAGTGTACCACTAACTATCTGTAAAGGATGTCTGAGTATTGTAGTGAGCCACTAACTATCTGTAAAGGATGTCTGAGTATTGTAGTGAGCCACTAACTATCTGTAAAGGATGTCTGAGTATTGTAGTGAGCCACTAACTATCTGTAAAGGATGTCTGAGTATTGTAGTGAGCCACTAACTATCTGTAAAGGATGTCTGAGTATTGTAGTGTGCCCCTGGCTATCTGAAAAGGATGTCTGAGTATTGTAGTGAGCCACTAACTATCTGTAAAGGATGTCTGAGTATTGTAGTGTACCACTAACTATCTGTAAAGGATGTCTGAGTATTGTAGTGAGCCACTAACTATCTGTAAAGGATGTCTGAGTATTGTAGTGAGCCACTAACTATCTGTAAAGGATGTCTGAGTATTGTAGTGTGCCCCTAACTATCTGTAAAGGATGTCTGAGTATTGTAGTGAGCCACTAACTATCTGTAAAGGATGTCTGAGTATTGTAGTGAGCCACTAACTATCTGTAAAGGATGTCTGAGTATTGTAGTGTGCCCCTAACTATCTGTAAAGGATGTCTGAGTATTGTAGTGAGCCACTAACTATCTGTAAAGGATGTCTGAGTATTGTAGTGTGCCACTAACTATCTGTAAAGGATGTCTGAGTATTGTAGTGAGCCACTAACTATCTGTAAAGGATGTCTGAGTATTGTAGTGAGCCACTAACTATCTGTAAAGGATGTCTGAGTATTGTAGTGAGCCCCTGGCTATCTGTAAAGGATGTCTGAGTATTGTAGTGTGCCCCTGGCTATCTGAAAAGGATGTCTGAGTATTGTAGTGTGCCACTAACTATCTGTAAAGGATGTCTGAGTATTGTAGTGTGCCACTAACTATCTGTAAAGGATGTCTGAGTATTGTAGTGAGCCACTAACTATCTGTAAAGGATGTCTGAGTATTGTAGTGAGCCACTAACTATCTGTAAAGGATGTCTGAGTATTGTAGTGAGCCACTAACTATCTGTAAAGGATGTCTGAGTATTGTAGTGAGCCACTAACTATCTGTAAAGGATGTCTGAGTATTGTAGTGAGCCACTAACTATCTGTAAAGGATGTCTGAGTATTGTAGTGAGCCACTAACTATCTGTAAAGGATGTCTGAGTATTGTAGTGAGCCACTAACTATCTGTAAAGGATGTCTGAGTATTGTAGTGAGCCACTAACTATCTGTAAAGGACGTCTGAGTATTGTAGTGAGCCACTAACTATCTGTAAAGGACGTCTGAGTATTGTAGTGAGCCACTAACTATCTGTAAATGATGTCTGAGTATTGTAGTGAGCCACTAACTATCTGTAAAGGATGTCTGAGTATTGTAGTGTACCACTAACTATCTGTAAAGGATGTCTGAGTATTGTAGTGAGCCACTAACTATCTGTAAAGGATGTCTGAGTATTGTAGTGAGCCACTAACTATCTGTAAAGGATGTCTGAGTATTGTAGTGAGCCACTAACTATCTGAAAAGGATGTCTGAGTATTGTAGTGTGCCACTAACTATCTGTAAAGGATGTCTGAGTATTGTAGTGAGCCACTAACTATCTGTAAAGGATGTCTGAGTATTGTAGTGTGCCCCTGGCTATCTGAAAAGGATGTCTGAGTATTGTAATGAGCCACTAACTATCTGTAAAGGATGTCTGAGTATTGTAGTGTGCCCCTGGCTATCTGAAAAGGATATCTGAGTATTGTAGTGTGCCCCTGGCTATCTGAAAATAAAAAATATATATTAAAAAAGAACATTGTGCCATCTGATTTTCTTGTTATAAGTAATTTGAAATTATTCATACTTTTACTTTTGATACTTAAGTATATTTTTGCAATTAGATAGATCTTTGAAACTTAAGTATATTTAAAACCAAATACTTTTAGACTTTTACTCAAGTAGTATTTTTCTGGTTGACTTTTACTTGAGTCATTTTCTACATACATATTTTTACTCAAGTATGAAATTTTGGTACATTTTTCTCCACTGCAATGCTATGCCCTAAACTGAACACTGAAATAATGTTCTGAAGTTTGCACAGCTTTCTTGTTCATGTGTGTTTCTTGTCCCTTAGACAAAATGAAGTAGTGTGTTGGCAAGTCAACCTCATACAGTGTTCAGTCATAAATATGCCAGTGTCCAACTCTACCCCTTACCTGAACACACATCACAGTGCTATGTGCCATTTAATAACGTTACATAACTGTAAAGATTATGTAGGCAAAGTGTTATCAGGGAAAATGCTAAATGTTTACAACATTGTCAATAGCCTATGTTGTGCAGAATTGTGAGAGTATGTTGAAGATAAAGAGCTGTTAGAAAAGTGAACATAAAATAAGACTTTTCTGACATATGGGAATGATAATAAGCCTAAATAAGGATTTTTTAAAAATTCAGTTTTGGACACATCAAAGGGAAACCGCGCCTCTTATATGTCTTTGTCCAAGCGACCCAACTTTTTGAAAGATCCAATGTGGTATAGTAGTGCTAAATATTACAACTGAACATTCCACAACCATCTTCTAAAATACAAACACAGAAAACTTTCAGGAGGACGTCCTACAGAATGCCAATGTTTGCAATTGTTGGCATGCATAAAGGTTACTTCCGAAATGAATCCCTTGTTGAAAAGCAACCTAATGATTTAAGGCTCCCAAAGTAACAAAGAAAGTGCGATTTACCCAGCCATATGGAGTTATGAAATATTCCATTTCTGAAGCCCCAGGCTTGCGCTTCCTTCAAGAAGAACCCAATGGCCCAGATGACAGCGAAGACTCGCATCCTCCTCCTTGTACAGATCAGAGCTGTGCGCTGCGCTATGATGTCCTCTGGCCAGCTGCTACCGTTCGCGCTGTGCTCGCTGCTCATCTGACAACTGGCATTTAAAATGTTAGAGCCAATTTATGCCTGATCCGAAATGTGGTCAGAGGCGCCGTGTGGATGGTGTGACGCAATTGCGGAACCTCTGGAGGCATAAAGAAGCCAAATTGAATCGCGTGCACCTCTCAAATTTTAACCTAGCTGTGTTGCAACATCACCTCCTGTTTCAGCATGATAATACACGGCCCAATGTCCCAAGGAACTGTACACAATTCATGGAAGCTGAAAATGTCCATTATTCCATGGCCTGCATACTCACCAGATATGTTGCTCTTTGGGCATATCTCAAATCAATTCAAATTATATTTGTCACATGCATTGAATACAACAGGTGTAGTAGACCTTACCATACAATGCTTACTTATTAGCCATTAACCAACAATGCAGTTCAAGAAATATAATTAAGAAAATATTTACTAAATAAACTAAAGTAAAAAAATAAATAAAAAGTAACTCAATAAAAGAACAATAAAGCAGCAGAGGTAAATCCCTTTCCCGTGGTGATCCTCATGAGAGCCAGTTTCATCATAGTGCTTGATGGTTTTTGCAACTGCTACTTTCTTGAAATTTCTTGAAATTCTTGAAATGTTCCAGATTAAGACATGAAGGTCAGTCAAAGTTGTCATGCCCTGATCTGCTTCACCTGTCTTTGTGATTCTCTCCACCATCCTCCAGGTGTCGCCCATCTTCTCCATTATCCCTTGTGTATTTATACCTGTGTTCTCTGTTTGTCTGTTGCCAGTTTGTTTTGTTTGTAGAACCTACCAGCGTTTTGTTTCCCTGCTCCTGCCTGTTTTCCTGCTCCTGTTGTAATACTAATATCCCGGTTCTGACCATTCCGCCTGCCCCGACCCTGAGCCTGCCTGTCGTCCTGTACCTTTGCCCCACTACTCTGGATTACTGACCTCTGCCTAACCTGACTCTGAGCCCGCATGCTGTCCTGTACTTTACACCCTTTCTGGATTATTGACCCCTGCCTGCCTTTACCTGCCGTTTGCCTGCCCCTGTTCAAGGAATACACTTTTGTTTTCTTCAACACTGTCTGCACCTGTCATACTTTAAAACGTGATAAAAGTAATGGACTCCCTTTTCTCTTTGCTTATTTGAGCTGTTCTTGCCCTAATATGGACTTGATCTTTCACCAAATCGGGCTATCTTCTGTACATACCACCCCTACTGTACCTTGTCACAACACAACTGATTGGCTCAAACGCATTAAGAAGGAAAGAAATTCCACAAATTAACTATTAAGAAGGCACACCTGTTAATTGAAATGCATTCCAGGTGATCACCTCATGAAGCTGGTTGAGAGAATGCCAAGAGTGTGCAAAGCTGTCATCAAGGCAAAGGGTGGCTACTTTGAAGAATCTCAAATATAAAATATATATATATATATATATATATATATTGATTTGTTTAACACTTTTTTGGTTACTACATAATTCCATATGTGTTACTTCATAGTTTTGATGTATTTCACTATTATTCTACAATGTAGAAATTAGTCAAATAAAGAAAAAACCTTAAATGAATAGTTAGGTCTAAAGTTTTTACTGGTACTGTAGATATTAGAATATTTCCAAACATTTCCAATAACAGAACTTACAGTTGACCGGGGCATCTCCAGCAGGGGAGACATTTGACTAACTGACTCGTTGGAAAGATGGCATCCAAGACGGTGCCACGTTGAAAGTCACTGAGCTCTTCAGTAAGGCAGGCCATTCTACTACAAATGTTTGTCTATGGAGATTGCATGGCTGTGTGCAACGTCAGCACAATAACTGTTTGTCGGGAGCTTCATGAAATGGGTTTCCATGGCCGAGCAGCTGCACACAAGCCTATGATCACCATGCGCAATGCCAAGCGTTGGCTGGAGTGGGGTAATGCTCGCCACCATTGGCCTCTGGAGCAATGGAAACGCGTTCTCTGGAGTGATGAATCACGTTTCACCATCTGGCAGTCCGGAGAACGCCACCTGCATAGGGCCAACTGTAAAGTTTGGTAGAGGAGGAATAATGGTCTGGGGCTGTTTTTTATGGTTCGGGCTAGGCCCCTAAGTTCCAGTGAATAAAAATCAACGCTACAGCATACAATGACATTCTAGACAATGCTGTGCTTCCGACTTTGTGGCAAAGGTTTGGGGAAGGCCGTTTCCTGTTTCAGCATAGCAATGCCCCGTACACAAAGCGAGGTCCATATAGAAATGGTTTGTCGAGATCGGTGCGGAAGAACTTGACTGGCCTGCACAGAGCCCTGACCTCAACCCCATCAAACACCTTTGGGATGAATTGGAACGCCGACTGTGAGCTAGGCCTAAAGGCCCAACATCAGTACCCGACCTCACCAATGCTCTTGTGGCTGAATGGAAGCAAGTCCCTGCAGCAAGTCCCCATTCCAAAATCTAGTAGATAGCTTTCCCAGAAGAGTAGAGGCTGTTATAATAGGAAAGGGGGGACCAACTCCATATTAATGTCCATGATTTTGGAATGAGATGTTCGACAAGCAGGTGTCCACATACCTTTGGTCATGTAGTGTATGTGACGTACAGAACAATTAACCATCAATGTTTGCAGCTTTGACAATAAAGTTATATGCCCTGTTGACGTCTTAAATTTTTAAAATTGTATACCTGCTATACTAAATGTCTATAGTTTGTGTGTTTTCGAATTGAAAGGACCAGTGCCAGTATGTGTTAACCTCAAATACACAATCTCAGAGCTAACGTGTTATTACATTGAAAGTTTCCCTGAGTCATCTGCGATAAACAGATGTTATAACACTATCATAATTATATCCTCCCACATGTTCTGGGATTGTGTGTACGCGACAGTTATACTGTCCAACAATAAGATCTGCCTACATTCTAGGCATGTGTTGTTTACACTGTCCAGAGTCCCACTGCATGGGCCTGTGTGGTCATTGTGAACTACAGCCCAGTAAACGCACTACAACATGAAACACAGGAGGTTGGGTGTAGAGGAGAGGGGGATAAGGGAGTCTTTGTTTCCAGGCTGATTTAACTCATCCTGCCATCTCTGTGTGCCAAACTGGAGGTGGCTTTTCATTCGTTCTCTCTCTCACTCACTCACTCACTCTCACCCGACCTGGGTTCAAATAGTATTTATTTTCTTTAAACAAAATCTACCACAAGTGCCAGGTGGGTGGGGAATTGTGATACAGTGAAATAATCCGTCTGTAAACAATTGTTGGAAAAATTACTTGTGTCATGCACAAAGTAGATGTCCTAACAAACTTGCCTAAACTATAATTTGTTAATACATTTGTGAATGAGTTTTAATGACTCCAACCTAAGTGTATGTAAACTTCCCACTTCAACTGTACCTTACTGTAATAGTAATGCAAACCTGCTGTTTAGAAAGTCCTGTGTAGATTGTGTTTTCAACCAGCATCTATCAGGAAAATAACACTTATCAAATTTGTTCACAGTTTTACAGTGTTAGTTTCATCAGCTGTTGTACAATATGATACAAAACATATGAAAAACTTTAAGTATTCGAATGAAAACAAATATTACTTGAATCTAGGTACGAAGACAACATGGCATGGGGACATTGTGTCAAACGTAGTGTTTTTTCTCTCTATCCCAAGGCGGGTCCCTCTGGGTTTTCCATCCCTGCTGAGATCATGCTGATAGTAGCCTAACTGCCATAGTGTGTCTCTCCTAGAGAGGAGGTCAACATAAAGTCAATAGCAACTTCAACACATGTATCACTTTACTTATTAAGATCCTGGGTCATATGATGTAAATGTATTTCCTAAACTGTAACACAGGGCAATGGGTGCACATGTGGTTCCCCTCAAACTTGTCAGAGGTTTATTTTGTCCGTCTGTAACACCCTGTCAGTGACAGATCTGTACATGATGTACATTTAAAGTATGGAGTGTATGAAGGGCTCCTGAGTGGTGAAGAGGTCTAAGGCACTGCATCTCAGTGCAAGAGGCGTCACTACAGTCCCTGCTTCGAATCCAGGCTGTATCACATCCGGCTGTGATTGAGAGTCCCATAGGGCGGTGCACAATTGGCCCAGCATGGTCCATGTTTGGCCGTCATTGTAAATAAGAATTTGTTCTTTAACTGACTTGCCTAGTTAAATAAAAAAATGTACTGCTTGATACTCTCTCCATCCAGCAGATGGTGATAAAAGACAATGTATTGAGACACAGAGAGGGGAAAAACAACAGATTTTTACCTTGTCAGCTCAGGGATTTGTTCTAGCAACCTTTCGGTTACTGGCCCAACGCTCTAACCACTAGGCTACCTGCCTCTGTTAAACAGCCATCACTGACACAGAGAGGCTGCTGCCTACATAGACTCGGAATCATTGGCCACTTAAATAAATGGATCACTAGTCACTTTAATAATGACATATCTTGCATTACTCATCTCAGAAGTTTATATTGTACTCTATACCATCTATTGCATCTTGCCTATGCCGCCCGGTCATCGCTCATCCATATATTTATATGTACATATATGTACTTATTCCATCCCTTTACTTATATTTGTGTGTATTAGGTAGTTGTTGTGGACTTGTTAGATATTACTGCACCGTCGAAACTAGAAGCACAAGCATTTTTCTACACTCGTATTAACATCTGCTAACCATGTGTACGTGACCAATACAATTAGATTTGATTTGATACTGTATATGAGTGTGGTTAACGTCATCGGCCATTGTTACTCCAGAGATGTCATGTCCCATAATGTCCAGCTTGTGGAGCCAAATGATAACAGATATCATGCTGCCTAATAAAAGGAGAGAGCAACAACATGGCTTTTTGCATGGATAGTTCTCTATCTATTCTCTCTATATTATCTGTTAGATCGACCTAACTCATAATCTGTGCGTGTGCGTCAACATTTACAAAGGTAGATGTAATTCGTGTGATGGACCTTTCACATCTGGATTGATGCAGGTAGACAATACAAGCATTCGAAAACAGAGGGACAATTCAGTCACAGAAGCATGACGTTCTGGTAAACTAATGGGCTTGTAATGGCTCACAGGGCTTTTGTGAAAGAGATTTGTAACATGCTCTGTTGAACACTGTAACACAGTTGGCACAATGGCCGCGGGCATGGGAGCGCAGAGGGATATGCATGGAAGCGTGTGGATGCCAATTGTGGGGCCAAGGGCCTGGTTATGATGGGGGCACAGATACACACACAATAACACCCAGACACAGACACGCACTCACACACACACTAACACCCACACACGCACTAAGACACAGACACGCTAACACACACACGCTAACACGCACACACACACACTAACACACACGCACTAACACACACACGCACTGACACACACACACACACACACTGACACACACACACGCACTGACACACACACGCACTTTAGTGACACAGCATTGTTCAATGTGACTGGTCTAGAGAAAGGCCTTTGTGCTTCTGAAACGTCAACATTAAACCACAGATAACAATGAGACAGATATCTCACTGGCTGTATACATGGGAAACATCCGGTTGGCATTTCCACTTACTACCGACTAGTGAGAGGATGCCCACTGGGGGGCAGTGAGAGAAGATTCAACAAGATGGATTTTGGCGGACATTCTGCAAATTGTTTCATTAATTAAACATTTGATCTCAAAACTGTTTTCTGTTCCCAAAACTAAAATCTGTTATGAACAGAACGGACAAAGTTTTGTAGACTTCACCCTTTGCAAAGTTTTTTTTTTTTAAATGGCGTTGTTTAGAAGGAGTGCCAAGGCAAATTGAGTTATTGCACACGAGCACTTCACAGAGTAGGCGTTCCCTAACGAAAATATGCAGATGTATACTAGAACGCGCCAATAGGATCTCACTAGCGCGTACTTGGCTCTGCCCACCTCCTTGCTTGTTCTGCCCACCTCCTTGGATAAGGATAATCAAAAAAGTGTTGTGTGTTGACTTTGCGTGTGTGCTTTCCTCTTTTTCGAGGAGATGGGATTGGGTAGAGTAACATTAGGACAGACAGACCATTGAGTGATGAGTGACTTATGTAGAATTTCCCTCCGAGGAATCAAATGATAGTGTCTCGCTTTGAGAAGCTCATTTAACATTCCTCTAATTCCAGTCATGTTAGTGATTGTCAGTTATTGAATTTCTTCTTGGAAGTGGGAGTACAGTTTTCCTGGCCCCAACCAAACGCATAAACTCTCATTGTACTGCGTGGTCGAGGTCCGGGGCTATAAGTACAGCTAGAAACAGTATTCAAAATAGCAGACAGATAGCAGACCTGCTGACGCTGTGAGTCGTTGGTCAGTGCTCAGGATGTAGGGTGGTAGTCATTGGTCAGTGCTCTCCCTCAGGATATAGAGTGATAGTCGTTGGTCAGTGCTCAGGATGTAAGGTGGTATTCATTGGTCAGTGCTCTCCCTCAGGATGTAGGGTGGTAGTCGTTGGTCAGTGCTCAGGATGTAGGGTGGTAGTCGTTGGTCAGTGCTCAGGATGTAGGGTGGTAGTTGTTGGTCAGTGCTCTCCCTCAGGATGTAGGGTGGTAGTCGTTGGTCAGTGCTCAGGATGTAGGGTGGTAGTTGTTGGTCAGTGCTCTCCCTCAGGATGTAGGGTGGTAGTCGTTGGTCAGTGCTCAGGATGTAGGGTGGTAGTTGTTGGTCAGTGCTCTCCCTCAGGATGTAGGGTGGTAGTCGTTGGTCAGTGCTCAGGATGTAGGGTGGTATTCATTGGTCAGTGCTCTCCCTCGGGATGTATGGTGGTAGTCGTTGGTCAGTGCTCTCCCTCAGGATGTAGGGGATTACAACTGGACTGAGACATCTTGAGACTTCTGAGGTGAGAGATGGGAAGTAAAGAAGTTGAACAGAGCTGAAAGAGTTTTGGAATGGAAAGAGGATGTGAAGAGAGTGGACAGAGGAGAAAGAGGAAATGAAGCGATAGCCTATTAGACAGCAGATAAGTTAAAACAAAAAGGGGATGTAGGAATGAAGAATAGAAACAGGGTAGAAGTGAGGTCAGGTGTCCAATGGGAGCAGGTTTCTCAGAGGAGTGTGATGAGAGGTGAGATGTCAAGGTCCAGAGAGGACACACTTTCACACCAGCCTGCTACTGCCACACACACACACAGGTTATGTTCTTCTATCCTCGTGGGGACCTAAAATGAATTTCCATTCAAACTCCTATTTTCCCTAACCCTAACACTAACCCTTACCATAACCCCTTACCCTAATTCTAATTCTAACCCTAAACCTAACACATCAGCTTAAAATGGCCTTTGTCCTCATGGGGACGTGGGAAATGTCCCCACAATGGAGAATCTTCCTTCTTTTACTATCCTTGTAAGGACATTAGGTCCCCACAAGGTTAGAATAACCAAACCACCACACACACACACACACACACACACACACACACACACACACACACACACACACACACACACACACACACACACACACACACACACACACACACACTCACTCTCAAGCTTCTCTTCCTCATCCACTATGCAAAGACAAAGATGAAACATGCCGGTCTGATCAGCCTCAAGGCTATAAAGTAGCAGTTTCTTCCCTGCACAAAATTACGTATACTATTAACATCAGCCCTTTCCATCCCCCTCATCAGACTCCAGCCCCACAGTCAGCTAGTCTACATCACTCTCCAGACCCACAGTCAGCTTGTGTACATCACACTCCAGCCCCACAGTCAGCTAGTCTACATTACACTCCAGCCCCACAGTCAGCTAGTCTACATCACACTCCAACCCCACAGTCAGCTATTCTACATTACACTCCAGACCCACAGTCAGCGAGTGTACAACACACTCCAGCCCCACAATCAGCTAGTCTACATCACACTCCAGCCCCACAGTCAGCTAGTCTACATTACACTCCAGCCCCACAGTCAGCTAGTCTACATCACACTCCAGCCCCACAGTCAGCTAGTCTACATTACTCTCCAGCCCCACAGTCAGCTAGTCTACATTACACTCCAGCCCCACAGTCAGCTAGTCTACATTACTCTCCAGTGCAGTCGATGAAGCTTAATTAAAGTATTGATTACGTTAAAGAGGCTAGACATCTAATCCTCACAGCTGATTGGGCGGGATCATTCAGAAGCCTTGGGGGTTGTTTCCATCACTGTTGGACACATTGCATAGGCCTCAGTAGTTGTCCTTTACTGTTCAACACACTAGTGCACTGACCTTAGGGAGTGCACTAGTGTGTTGATAAATTGTGGAGTCACATAGATTGTGGATTCTATCAATATAATTGTCTGCATAATTTCTAATCTCCCATATACAGTGCCTGGGTCTGAAAGTATTCAGACCCAGTTGTGACCTGTCGTTCAGGGAAGCTAGGCCTGTTTTGAGCCCCACTATTTTAACTAAAAACAACATTGAAAGCCGCATACAAACATGGTCTCTTTTTTGCTGTCTTGATTAAGGCAGCTCCAAAATGCAGGTGCTTCAGCCGAGCTCAGTGCTTTCTGTGGTGGTGGGACAGCCAGCAGAAAATACGGAGCATATGTGTTGGTAATGTTCTCTAGTTGCGCCATGATTAGCTGTGTTCTTGTCACTCGTGGGGACAGTATGTCACCGCCAAGTCTAAGAGTAGACCTAAAAAATTCAAGCCCCTTGGGAGCTGCCATAGAGTTACATTAGAAGTGCCCATCCAAGAAGGCTCAAGGTCATTGGCCACAGATAAAATTACGTCAAATCACGTTATATCTACAGTAGCTTTGATTGGTCATGTCAACATCATACCTTCAAAATCTTAGCTAGCAGTCATCATCATGAATCAAGTCGACAATCTACTGGCAAATTATTTTTAATCCTTGTCATGTGAAGAGAAATAATGAAGAGAAATTATAGATAAAACGTATCGGTGCTCATTGGCCATTGGACATAAACATTACAAAACAAGTTGGAAATCGCAAATCCAACAATGAGTGGTTTGGAAGGAATCAATGACAGTGGCTAACTGCAAGCATTGCAAAGCAATTACTAGCCTGTTATTCAGTGGAGTGGATGTGTGGTACTAAATCTGGGATTAAGTTTCTCTTTTCCAAGTTCGAAATGATAAACATTCAACATTGGCCATGCTGTCAATGAAGCATGATTTGGGCTCAAAACAACTGTTAACTCAGAACTGCGAAAACTTGACTTTAGTGAGTTCAAGATAACTGCGAATTCCGGAAAACAACGACCTCCAACTGGGAAATAAGTTTTGAACGGTCATCCAACTCGGAATTGTAAGTTGGGAACTCTGGGCCTCTTTCTAGAGCTATGACCTGAAGATCAATGACGTCATCATGATTTGACCTTGTTTTTTCCCCCAAGTTCTCAGTTGTCTTGAAAGCACCAACCAGAGAATGGCAGACTTTGATGACACAATTTGCCCACGAAGGACCGTCATGCCACCTTCCTGTTCAAGTGAGCACAGCACAAGGTGAGCCCAAAAATGTATTGAATGCTGCTGAATAAATGATGTAATATGCCAGGGAGATATGTACAGTATACTGTAGCTAAGAAAGTAATACTAAGTGTATGTTGTGTAGTAAGCTGTAAGCAGCCCATGTGCCTCACCCTAATAATTTGGTCTATTTGCCCCTCTTAATTTCACCTACTGTTCTAACCTGTTTTAGAGAAATGTACTCATCAAATTCTGTAAGAGTTTTCATTGTCTGCTTATATGCCCCCTTTATTTATCCTACGGTTCTGGCTTGGTGTACATGGAGAACAATGTAAGAACGGTCCATGTTTTGAATTATGTCGCTGTACATTTCAAAAGTGCTAAACAAATAGTTATATACACTACGTCCGTCCTAGCTCGCTCATTAATGTCTTAATCGAATTTATGGATAGCCTCTTATCCGCTTGTTGTCCCCTTATGCCATAGTTTGTACATCTCAATTGTTATTGGAAACCACATTTATTGGAAACCACATTTTAAAGGCAGTAAATTAGAATGAATTAACTGTTTCACTGCCAGACAAGGCTCAGCTTATAGCAGTGGTAAGATGTTGGGACTGCTGTTGGGACAACTTTTTATAGGCCCTAACAGTTTGAGGGCACCGTTTGTCACCGTTATAGTGCAATTAATGTATTGTTTAGTGTTGTGTAGTGGCTTTGCTGGCATGCATCCCACTTATTTTAGTAGTTTTTGCCCCACCAAGATGTACATGCTAAAATCACCCCTGTTCAGACCCCTTGACTTTTTCCACATTTTGTTACGTTACAGCCTTACTCTAAAATTGATTAAATCAATAATAAATCCTCAGCAATCGACAACGTGGATCAAATGAGAACTCGGGGCCAAATGCGTCGCGGGATCCAAACTACAAAGTTTATTGTTTTGAAAGTGTATTTGAAAGTTTCTTAGTAGCTAGCTAACTTTTTAGTTTGGATCCCGCGATGCATTTGGCATCAGTTGCTAGGACTGCTACTCTCTGTCCAGTGATCTTGCCGACCAAGGCCGGGTCTGAGGAGCTATTTGGCGTAGCAGCTAGCCTAGCTGCCTATCAAGCTAGCTGGGTTTCGAGGGCTTGAACGCAGCCCCCGACGCAGTTAGCCATTGTGACTAGGACCGTAGATTGTCCCGGGATTGTGGCTGTCTAGATCCCTGCTGTTTGTTGTGTTCAATCTTCCCTGTGACCTGCCCTGTCTGGAACGGCGAGGAGTATCAGCGTAACCTACGTTGCTAGCTACCATGACAAAGACCAAAGCCGGCGGGAGTACAGTTGAGGACAGCGGTGTATCTCTGTCACAGGTGAAGTGTCTTTTAAACTAACAAAAAGAGACCTACAAGCAGTTGTTACAACAACAAGAAAATAGTTTCAAGTGTTTTGTCCAAATACTGGTCGATTCAAATAATAAAAGAATGGACAACCTGACCAGAGAGGTCCAGGACTTGAAGGACAGTTTGCAGTTCTCCCAGGGTCAGCTCGATAAGGAGAAACAGGAGAACGGCAAGATGACAGCAATCTGTAAGTCATTGAGAGAGGACATCAGTTCTGTGTGTGAATCCATGATAACAATGACGGATAAATCAGATCGAGGGACAATCATGGCAGAACAACATGGTTGTGGACGGAATTGCTGAATGCCCACGAGACCTAGACGGAGTCTGAGAACAAAGTGAGGGAAATTATCTAAGAGAAATTGAAGATGAACGACTGGAAGATTGAGGTTGAGCGCGCCCACAGGACTGGAAAACCCACCACCGACCCAGGCCGATAGTGGTCAAGTTCCTGAGGTTCAAGGAAAAGGTAGCTGTTCTGGAAAGAGCCAAGAACTTTAGAGAAATTTATATCTTCTTCAACGAGGACTATCCTAAAGCTGTAGACCAAAAGAGGAAAGAACTTATCCCACCCATGAAAGCTGCCAGAGCGCGTAGGGACATTGCTTACATCCACTATGACAGGCTCATTGTCCACCCTCCCTCCCAGAAGCCTGGAAGGGATGAGAGAGCCAAGCCTATGGGTTCATAGCTTCAACCCCGCAGCACACACACACCAATTGATTAATGGAGTGCTGAATGTCTATATATATTTTTATCTTGCTTTGTTTGCTCTTTTCCATATGATAAGCTACCCAGGAAAGGGCTGAAAACAGCCCATATTAATATGTGTAGCCTTAGAAATAAGGTTAATGAAATCAATAACTTCCTAACATCAGATATCATTCATATATTAGCCATTTCTAAGACACTTAGATAATTCATTTGATGATACAGCAGTAGCAAAACAAGGATATAACATCTATAGAAGAGACAAGGTGTTGCTGTATTTAGAGCCATAATGCTAAGAAAATATCTTATGCCATGTGTAATTGAAGTGTTGTGGTTGCAGATTCACTTGGCACATCTAAAGCCTTTTCTTTTGGGGTGTTGCAAGTTCTAACTGTCAGTATCTAAATAATATGTGTGAAATGCTTGGTTGTGTATGTGAAGTAAACAGAGGACCTGAATATTGACTGGCTTTCATCAAGTTTTCCACTCAAGAGGAAACTTCTCACTGTAACCAGTTTCTGTAATCTGGTTGAGGTTATTAATCAACCTACCAGGGTCTTTACAAACACTACATGTATCGATCACATTTTTACTAATACTGTAGAACTTTGTTCTAAAGTTGAATCAATTGGACACAGTGATCACAATATTGTGGCTATCACCAGGAAGGCTAAAGTTTCAAAAGCTGGGCCAAAAATAGCGTATAAGAGATCATACCAAATATTTTGCTGTGACTCATTTGTGGATGACGTTAAAAATATTTATTGGTCTGATGTGTTTAATAAGGAGAATCCAGATGCTGCACTTGATGAATTTATGAAATTGCTTCTTACAATTATTGATAAACATAATAAGTCTGGTTGCATATCTGACTGGCTGACTTACTGCAAATTGAGTAATTATGTAACAAACAAAAAAATGCAGCCAAGATCAATGATTTAAAGAATGATTTAAAAAAGTACTTTAAATTAAATTGTCATGAAGACAAATTCAACTCAAATTCAACTTTATCGAATCAGATGGCTAATTCATCACAAAACCATTGATGTTACCAATTATTTAAATGATTACTGCACTTGCAAAGTGGGCAAACTTAGGCAGGAACAGTGAGACATCGTATTCAGGCATAAAAATAATGAATAATGAAAGAAAAGCATTGCAAGTTTGAATTTTGTAAAGTTATTGTGGGAGAGGTGAAAAAATGATTGTTAACGATCAATAAATGACACACCTCCTAGCATTGCAACTTAGATGGCAAGCTACTGAGGATGGTAGCTGACTCTATAGCCACTCCTATATGTCATATCTTTAATCTGAGCCTAGAGGAAAGTATTAGCCTCAGGCCTGGAGGGAAGCCAAAGTAATGGTGCTACCCAAGAGTGGTAAAGCGGCCTTTACTGGTTCTAACACCAGACCTATAAGCTTGCTGCCAGCTCTTAGAAAACTATTGGAAATAATTGTGTTTCACTAAATACAATGTTATTTCTCTGTAAACAAATTAAGAACAGCCTTTCAGCATGCTTATAGAGAAGGGCACTCAACATGTACGATACTGACAAAAATGACTGATAAATGGTTGAAATAAATTGATAATAAAAAGATTGTGGGAGCTGTTAGATTTCAGCACAGCCTTTGATATTATTGACCATAACCTGTTGTTGAAAAAATGTATGTGTTATGGCTTTTCAACATCTGCCATATCATGGATTCAGAGCTATCTGATAGAACTCAAAAGGTTTTCTTTAATGGAAGATTATCTAATGTCAAACATGTAAAGTGTGGTGTACCGCAGGGCAGATCTCTAGGCCCTCTACTCTTTAAATGTGTTACCAATGACCTACTGCTGTATTTAAACAAAGTATTTGTGTTGATGTACTGTATGCTGATGACTTAACCATATATACATCAGCAACCACAGCTAATGAAGTCACTAAAACCCTTAACAAAGAGTTGCAGTCTGTTTTGGAATGGGTGGCCAGTAATAAACTGGTGCTGAACATATCTAAAACACAGAGCATTGTATTTGGTACAAATCATTCCCTAAGTTCTAGACCTCAGCTGAATCTGGTAATGAATGGTGTGGCTGTTGAAAAAGTTGACTAAATTACTTGCTGTTACCTTAGATTGTAAACTGTCATGATCAAAACATATAGATTCAATGGTTGTAAAGATGGGGCGAGGTCTGTACATAATAAAGAGATGCTCTGCTTTTTTGACACCACATTCCAAAAAGCAAGTCCTGCAGGGACCAGATAATTGTCCAGTCATGTGGTCGAGTGCTGCAAGGAAGACCTAGTTAAGCTGCAGCTCTTACTCGTCATAGTAATCAGAGGGATGATATAAATACTATGCATGTCAGTCTGTCTTGGCGAAGAGTTGAGGAGAGACTGACTGTATCACTTCCTCTAATAAGAAACATTCATGTGTTGAAAATCCCAAATGGTTTGCATAGTCAACTTACACACAGCGCTGACACACACACTTACCCCACCAGACATGCCACCAGGGGTCTTTTCACAGTCCCCAAATCCAGAACAAATTCAAGAAAGCATACAGTATTATATACAGTTGAAGTCGGAAGTTTACATACACTTAGGTTGGAATCACGAAAGCTAGTTTTTCAACCACTCCACAAATTTCTTGTTAACTTCTTGGTGACAGGGGGCAGTATTTTCATGTCCGGATGAAATGCATGCCCAAATTCAACTGCCTTCTACTCATCCCCGGAAGATAAGATATGCATATAATTAGTAGATTTGGATAGAAAGCACTCTGAAGTTTCTAAAACTGTTTGAATCATGTCTGTGAGTATAACAGAACTTATTTAGTAGGCGAAACTCAGAGGACAAACCATTCAGATTCTTTTTTGTTGTTGCGGTCACTCTTTTCAATGTGTTTCATTGGGAATCCAGATATCTAAGGGACCTTCTTGCAGTTGCTACCGCTTCCACTGGATGTCAACAGTCTTTAGAAATTGGTTGAGGTTTTTCCTTTGTGTAATGAAGAAGTATGGCCATCTTGAATGAGGGTCACTTCAAATCAAATCAAATTTTTTGTCAAATACACATGGTTAGCAGATGTTAATGCGAGTGTAGCGAAATGCTTGTGCTTCTAGTTCCGACAATGCAGTAATAACCAACAAGTAATCTAACTAACAATTCCAAAACTACTGTCTTATACACACAAGTGTAAGGGGTGTACATAAAGATATATGAATGAGTGATGGTACAGAGCGGCATAGGCAAGATACAGTAGATGGTATCGAGTACAGTATATACATATGAGATGAGTATGTAAACAAAGTGGCATAGTTAAAGTGGCTAGTGATACATGTATTACATAAAGATGCAGTAGATGATATAGAGTACAGTATATACGTATACATATGAGATGAATAATGTAGGGTATGTAAACATTATATTAGGTAGAATTGTTTAAAGTGGCTAGTGATATATTTGACATCATTTCCCATCAATTCCCATTATTAAAGTGGCTGGAGTTGAGTCAGTGTGTTGGCAGCAGCCACTCAATGTTAGTGGTGGCTGTTTAACAGTCTGATGGCCTTGAGATAGAAGCTGTTTTTCAGTCTCTCGGTCCCAGCTTTGATGCACCTGTACTGACCTCGCCTTCTGGATGATAGCGGGGTGAACAGGCAGTGGCTCGTGTGGTTGTTGTCCTTGATGATCTTTATGGCCTTCCTGTAACATCGGGTGGTGTAGGTGTCCTGGAGGGCAGGTAGTTTGCCCCCGGTGATGCGTTGTGCAGACCTCACTACCCTCTGGAGAGCCTTACGGTTGTGGGCGGAGCAGTTGCCGTACCAGGCGGTGATAGAGCCCGCCAGGATGCTCTCGATTGTGCATCTGTAGAAGTTTGTGAGTGCTTTTGGTGACAAGCCGAATTTCTTCAGCCTCCTGAGGTTGAAGAGGCGCTGCTGCGTGGGTGGACCAATTCAGTTTGTCTGTGATGTGTATGCCGAGGAACTTAAAACTTGCTACCCTCTCCACTACAGTTCCATCGATGTGGATAGGGGGGTGTTCCCTCTGCTGTTTCCTGAAGTCCACAATCATCTCCTTAGTTTTGTTGACATTGAGTGTGAGGTTATTTTCGAGGGCCCTCACCTCCTCCGTGTAGGCCGTCTCGTCGTTGTTGGTAATCAAGCCTACCACTGTTGTGTCGTCCGCAAACTTGATGATTGAGTTGGAGGCGTGCGTGGCCACGCAGTCGTGGGTGAACAGGGAGTACAGGAGAGGGCCCTTGTGGGGCCCCAGTGTTGAGGATCAGCGGGGTGGAGATGTTGTTGCCTACCCTCACCACCTGGGTGCGGCCCGTCAGGAAGTCCAGTACCCAGTTGCACAGGGCGGGGTTGAGACCCAGGGTCTCGAGCTTGATGACGAGCTTGAAGGGTACTATGGTGTTAAATGCCGAGCTGTAGTCGATGAACAGCATTCTCACATGGGTATTCCTCTTGTCCAGATGGGTTAGGGCAGTGTGCAGTGTGGTTGAGATTGCATCGTCTGTGGACCTATTTGGGCGGTAAGCAAATTGGAGTGGGTCTAGGGTGTCAGGTAGGGTGGAGGTGACATGGTCCTTGACTAGTCTCTCAAAGCACTTCATGATGACGGAAGTGAGTGCTACGGGGCGGTAGTCGTTTAGCTCAGTTACCTGTAGTGTACTGTTAGATAGAGGCGAGTGACCAGAAAGCTAGCTACAGTTTGTTTTCTTCCTGTATTGAACACAGATCATCCAGTCTTCAATTTGATCGATTATTTACGTTAAAAAATACCTAAAGTTGTATTACAAAAGTAGTTTGAAATGTTTTGGCAAAGTTTACAGGTAACTTTTTAGATATTTTGTAATCACATTGCGCAAGTTTGAACCAGTGTTTTTCAGGATCAAACAAGCCAAATAAATTGACATTTTGGATATACAGTGCCTTGCGAAAGTATTCGGCCCCCTTGAACTTTGCGACCTTTTGCCACATTTCAGGCTTCAAACATAAAGATATAAAACTGTATTTTCTTGTGAAGAATCAACAACAAGTGGGACACAATCATGAAGTGGAACGACATTTATTGGATATTTCAAACTTTTGTAACAAATCAAAAACTGAAAAATTGGGCGTGCAAAATTATTCAGCCCCCGTAAGTTAATACTTTGTAGCGCCACCTTTTGCTGCGATTACAGCTGTAAGTCGCTTGGGGTATGTCTCTATCAGTTTTGCACATCGAGAGACTGACATTTTTTTCCATTCCTACTTGCAAAACAGCTCGAGCTCAGTGAGGTTGGATGGAGAGCATTTGTGAACAGCAGTTTTCAGTTCTTTCCACAGATTCTCGATTGGATTCAGGTCTGGACTTTGACTTGGCCATTCTAACACCTGGATATGTTTATTTTTGAACCATTCCATTGTAGATTTTGCTTTATGTTTTGGATCATTGTCTTGTTGGAAGACAAATCTCCGTCCCAGTCTCAGGTCTTTTGTAGACTCCATCAGGTCTTCTTCCAGAATGGTCCTGTATTTGGCTCCATCCATCTTCCCATCAATTTTAACCATCTCCCTGTCCCTGCTGAAGAAAAGCAGGCCCAAACCATGATGCTGCCACAACCACGTTTGACAGTGGGGATGGTGTGTTCAGGGTGATGAGCTGTGTTGCTTTTACGCCAAACATAACATTTTGCATTGTTGCCAAAAAGTTCAATTTTGGTTTCATCTGACCAGAGCACCTTCTTCCACATGTTTGGTGTGTCTCCCAGGTGGCTTGTGGCTAACTTTAAACGACACTTTTTATGGATATCTTTAAGAAATGGCTTTCTTCTTGCCACTCTTCCATAAAAGGCCAGATTTGTGCAATATACAACTGATTGTTGTCCTATGGACAGAGTCTCCCACCTCAGCTGTAGATCTCTGCAGTTCATCCAGAGTGATCATGGGCCTCTTGGCTGCATCTCTGATCAGTCTTCTCCTTGTATGAGCTGAAAGTTTAGAGGGACGGCCAGGACTTGGTAGATTTGCAGTGGTCTGATACTCCTTCCATTTCAATATTATCGCTTGCACAGTGCTTCTTGGGATGTTTAAAGCTTGGGAAATCTTTTTGTATCCAAATCCGGCTTTAAACTTCTTCACAACAGTATCTCGGCCCTGCCTGGTGTGTTCCTTGTTCTTCATGATGCTCTCTGCGCTTTTAACGGACCTCTGAGACTATCACAGTGCAGGTGCATTTATACGGAGACTTGATTACACACAGGTGGATTGTATTTATCATCATTAGTCATTTAGGTCAACATTGGATCATTCAGAGATCCTCACTGAACTTCTGGAGATAGTTTGCTGCACTGAAAGTAAAGGGGCTGAATAATTTTGCACGCCCAATTTTTCCGTTTTTGATTTGTTAAAAAAGTTTGAAATATCCAATAAATGTCGTTCCACTTCATGATTGTGTCCCACTTGATTCTTCACAAAAAAATACAGTTTTATATCTTTATGTTTGAAGCCTGAAATGTGGCAAAAGGTCGCAAAGTTCAAGGGGGCCGAATACTTTCGCAAGGCACTGTATATCAACAGAATTAATCGAACAAAAGGACCATTTGTGATGTTTATGGGACATATTGGAGTGCCAACAAAAGAAGCTCGTTAAAGGTAAGTCGTTCCTGCAGGGTTGAAATATGCTTTTCTCTCTTTGTTTACGGAGATGCTATCCTCAGATAATAACATTGTTTGCTTTCGCCGAAAAGCTTTTTAAAAATCTGACATGTTGGCTGGATTCACAACAAGTGTAGCTTTAATTTGCATGTGTGATTTAATGAAAGTTAGATTTTTACAGTAATTTATTTGAATTTGGCCCTCTGCATTTTCCCTGGCTTTTGGCCAGGTGGGACGCTAGTGTCCCACATATCCCAGAGAGGTTTTAACAAACTATAGTTTTGGCAAGTCGGTTAGGACATGACACAAGTAATTTTTCCAACAATTGTTTACAGAGATTATTTCACTTATAATTCACTGCAAATTAATTACTTAAAAATCATACAATGTGATTTTCGGAATTTTTGTTTTAGATTCCATCTCTCACAGTTGAAGTGTACCTATGATAAAAATGACAGACCTATACATGCTTGTAGGTAGGAAAACCTGCAAAATCGGCAGTGTTTCAAATACTTGTTCTCCCCACTGTAGATGGCATCATGAGAGGGAAAATTATGTGGATATATTGAAGCAACATCTCAAGACAGCTTGGTCGCAAATGGGTCTTCCAAATGGACAATGACCCCAAGCATACTTCCAAATATGTGGCAAAATGGCTTAAGGACAACAAAGTCAAAGTATTGGAGTGGCCATCACAAAGCCCTGACCTCAATCACATAGAAAATGTGTGGACAGAACTGAAAAAGCGTGTGCGAGTAAGGAGACTTACAAACCTGACTCAGTTACACCAGCTCTGTCAGGAGGAATGGGCACAAAATTCACCCAACTTATTGTGGGAAGCTTGTGGAAGGCTACCCAAAACGTTTGACCCAAGTTAAACAATTTGAAGGTAATGCTACCAAATACCAATTGAGTGTATGTAAACTTCTGACCCACTGGGAATGTGATGAAAGAACTAAAAGCTGAAATATATCATTCTCTGTACTATTATTCTGACATTTCACATGATTAAAATAAAGTGGTGATCCTAACTGACCTAAGACAGGGAATTGTTACTCTGATTAAATGTCAGGAATTGTGAAAACTGAGTTTAAATGTATTTGGCTAAGGTGTATGTAAACTTCTGACTTCAACTGTAGAGTCATTATTGCAAGGAACTCTGTTCCATCTCATATTGCTCAAATAAACAACAACCCTGGTTTCAAAAAACAGATAAAGCAACACCTCACGGCACAACGCCTCTCCAATATTTAACCTAGATTGTTTGTGTGTACGTATTGCAATATACAGTAGGTTAAGTTAAGTGTGCCTTTACATTTGTTTAATGTAGTTCTGTCCTTGAGCTGTTCTTGTCTATTAATGTTCTGTTTAATGTCATGTTTCATGTAGACCCCAGGAAGAGTAGCTGCTGCTTTTGCAACAGCTAATGGGAATCCTAATAAATTACCCAAAATACCCCATGATGACAAAGCGAGAACAGGTTTTTATTTCTGCAGCATCGAAGGTCCCCAAGAACACAGTGGCCTCCGTCATTCTTAAATGGAAGAAGTTTGGAACCACCGAGACACTTCCTAAAGCTAGCTGCCCGGCCAAACTGAACAATCGGGAGAGAAGGGCCATGATCAGGGAGGTGACCGAGAACCCGATGGTCACTCTGACAGAGCTCCAGAGTTCCTCTGTGGAGATGGGAGAACCTTCCAGAAAGACAACCATCTCTGCAGCACTCCACCAATCAGGCCTTTATTGGAGAATGGCCAGATGGAAGCTGCTCCTCAGTAAAAGGCACATGACAACTCGCTTGGAGTTTGCCAATATGCACCTAAAGACTCTCAGACCATGAGAAACAAGATGTTGTGGTCTGATGAAACCAAAATTGAACTCTTTGGCCTGAATGCCAATCATCACGTCTGGAGGAAACCTGGCATCATCCCTTCGGTGAAGCATGGTGGTGGCAGCATCATGCGGTGGGAATGTTTTTCAGCGGCAGGGACTGGGAGACTAGTCAGTGGGAAAGATGAACGGTGCAAAGTACAGAGAGATCCTTGATGAAAACCTGCTCCAGAGCGCTCAGGACCTCAGACTGGGGCGAAAGTTTACCTTCCAAAAGGACTACAACCCTATGTACACCCTAAGGCAAGACAACGCAGGAGTGGCTTTGGGACAAGTCTCTGAATGTCCTTGAGTGACCCAGCCAGAGCCCGGACTTGAACCCGATTGAACATCTCTGGAGAGACCTGAAAATATCTGTGCAGCAACGTTCCCCATCCAACCTGACAGAGCTTGAGGGGATCTGCAGAGAAGAATGGGAGAAACTCCCCAAATACAGGTGTGCCAAACTTGTAGCATCACAGCCAAAAAGACTCGTGGTTGTAATCTCTGCCAAAAGTGCGTCAGCCAAGTACTGAGTGTAATGTAAATATGATATTTCAGAGTTTTTATAACTTTTTTTTTTTTACATTACGGGGTATCGTGTTTAGATTCACGAGGATATATATATTTTCAATCAATTTTAGAATTAGGCTGTAACGTAACAAAATGTGGAAATAGTCAAGGGGTCTGAATACTTTCCGAAGACACTGTATATTGTTTTGTAAATAGATATATTTGAAATATAGATTTTTTAAATATATTTTCCTTCTTTATTATTTCCCCCTAACCTTACCACTCCTCCCCTAATTGTAGTAAACCTTATGGACAATAATACTTAGGCTATTTGTTTGTTTTTAGTCCCAGCCTTCAGCTACCCTCAACCCCTCACATCTATCTTTTACAGATTGTAAATTAAAGGTAAACATTTTTGCTAAGAGTATTATTATAGTATTGATTGATTGACTTTTCAAATCACCCAGCAGTGCTATTTGCAGAGTTAGCTCATAGTAAATGTTTCACTGACCTTACTGGAAGTCCCTGTAGCCTCTATTTTAACAGTCCTCTCTGTAAATCCCTGTTCGTCCGGCAGAGAGAATAAACTAACAAGCTAACCTACTTTTCCCCCCACAACTGAAACCTGGATTGAGGTTGGGCCTCGACTGCTCTGGGAGAATGTCTTCACATTGGAGTGTGCTGGCTTGCTGGATGGATGTGTGTGTGTCTGTAAACGCTGGCGGGGGATTGGAGGAGATTTATGACCTCACTTCAGGCTGAAATAACAGCCCATCCAGTCCCATAGACATGTTCCATATCCCAGTATTAGTCCCCCCTTCCCTCTATACTTGGTGTCTTCCAAAACTATGCAGTTAGCAGAAAGAAAATAGTATGCATTTTCCAGCTCATGTGAACCATCAAGCTCTCTGAAAACAGAATAACAAACAAATATTTCCATGTGTTTGACATTCATTTGGGTTGTTACTTCTTCTATGAGTCTTATTTGCAGGTCATTTGAACTCGGAAAAATATGCTGAATTTATGCAACTAATACATAATGTCACATTCTGACCTTAGTTCCTTTGTTTTGTCTTTGTTTTAGTATGGTCAGGGCGTGAGTTGGGGTGGGCAGTCTAGGTTTGTTTTTCTATGTTGGTTTTTGTGTTCGGCCTAGTATGGTTCTCAATCAGAGGCAGGTGTCGTTAGTTGGTAGGCTTTTTCCACCTGGGTTTCGTGGGTGTTTATTTTCTGTTCAGTGTTTTGTTGGACCTTACAGAACTGTTCGTTTGTCATTTTTTTCAGTGTTCAGTTGTTTTATTAAAATAATGGACACTTGCCACGCTGCGCATTGGTCCTCTCTTTCTCCAGACGACAACAGTTACACATAACTGGTTTAGCTGAGGAGAGAAGCACATGGTGAGGGACGTCATGGTCGACAGCAGAGTGCTGGGAAACCAGGGACGTGTTTCTTTTACGGCTGCTACGTTAGGGAGGTGTAGATGAGCTACGTTAGGGAGGTGTAGATGAGCTACATTGGGGAGGTGTAGATGAGCTACGTTGGGGAGGTGTAGATGAGCTACGTTGGGGAGGTGTAGATGAGCTACATTGGGGAGGTGTAGATGAGCTACGTTGGGGAGGTGTAGATGAGCTACGTTGGGGAGGTGTAGATGAGCTACGTTGGGGAGGTGTAGATGAGCTACGTTGGGGAGGTGTAGATGAGCTACGTTGGGGAGGTGTAGATGAGCTACGTTGGGGAGGTATAGATGAGCTACGTTGGGGAGGTGTAAATGAGCTACGTTGGGGAGGTGTAAATGACAGAATCAGAGACCAGACCACCTTTCATCTGTTTCTATATGATCAGATGACCATACATGAGGATGATGGATTTCTGCTTATTGGTTAAGAGAGCCACACACAGACACAGCTGCCTGGCACCTGAGGTTCAGAGGCACACACAGACACAGCTGCCTGTCACCTGAGGTTCAGAGCCACACACAGACACAGCTGCCTGTCACCTGAGGTTCAGAGCCACACACAGACATAGCTGCCTGTCACCTGAGGTTCAGAGCCACACACAGACACAGCTGCCTGTCACCTGAGTTTCCTTCAAAAACAACAAAAATTAACAGCCGGTCTGTAGTTATTTCAAAATGTATAATTTCACGATTGCTGCACAGTTAAACTGCACAGGTAAAAAATTGCAAGAGGGTCACCACAGGGAGTAAACATCAAATAAGTGGGCTATACGTTTGCTTTTATGTCATCCATTTATTGCTGTTTTCTGTATTCCTGCTCTGTGTGCATGTAGTAGTGTTGTAAATCTACTGGTCTCTATTGGTGAATTATCAATGCTGTACAATGTACATTTTACTGTTGAACTCACAATGGTCTGAGCTAATGCTTTTCCCCACAGGGAGCACAACGCAACTGTGAGACAGTTATTATGGGACTCTTATTACATTTGGCGCATCCACACGCTCTCTCTCCCTTTGTCTCAAACACACACACACTCTCTCCCTTTGTCTCAAACACACCCCCTCTCTCTCTCTCTTTGTCTCAAACACACCCTCTCTCTCTTTCTCTCTGTCTCAAACACTCTCGCTCTCCCTTTGTCTCAAACACACACACACACACTCTCTTCCTTTGTCTCAAACACACTCTCTCTCACTGTCTCAAACACTCTCTCTCTGTCTCCCTTTGTCTCAAAACACTCACTCCCCTGGTCTCAAACACACTCTCTCCCCCTGTCTCAAACACTCAGTCCGTCTCTAAAACACACTCTCTCTCTCGCTCTCCCCGTCTCAAACGCTCTCTCTCTCTCTGTCTCAAACACTCTTTCTCCCCCCCTTGTCTCAAACACTCTCACGCTGGCACGCACGCACACACTCCTTCTCTCCTCCCTTTGTCTGTCTGTCTCTCTCTCACACACACGCACATACACACACCATCACAAAAAAGGTCACAGAACACATTTGACGAGGAGTTATCCCTCCCAACTCATACTGAAGCACTTTCATTACTCCAGTGCCATGTTAAAGTCCTGCCTCTTCCTGTGGGAATGGGTGAGGGAGTGTTATGTCCCATGTCAACACAGCTTAGAGGCCTTCCCAGCCTCTCCACCCACCCACCCACCCACCCTCACAGCAGGGGTTATTGCAGCCATACTTAATAGTAGCCTGGTGCCAGATATCTTAGTGATGTATCCAAATGTATCTATTTGTTTGGCAATGACAATGACCATAGGGGTTGGATACAGCACAAACAGATCTGGGTCCAGGCTAACTAAACAGATCAAGACTAGAGTGCAAATGGCGTGTAACAACAACACAACGAGAATAGAGAGATTCTTAGTCACTTTATGAGACTCTCCTAATAACATCCTCATCTGTCGTGTAAAACAAGGGTAAGAAAACTAGTGCTCTTTTAATGTTTAGTACCATGATGTCAACGTCATCGTCACCCAAAAATATGTGCTCTTTTTATGTCATGAACCTGAACGACTCCTGCTGATGTAACGTTACATTATTGAATATTTCCACTTGTTATGAAGAAGGATGCATAGTTGACTGTCAGGAAAGGCATTTTTCAGAGTAAAAAAAACAAAAATATAACTTGATGCCTTGTCTGTCTGTCTGTACAATATATATATATATATATATATATATATATATATATATATATATATATATATATATATATATATATATATATATATATATATATATATATATTGCTGCTTATGTGAAGGAGGAGTTATGGTTTATGTACTATAAAGTTGGTAAATTCACTCAAATTGTCAGTGAAAGACATGGTTTCATTGTTCTGTCGACGAAGTCCATTTTGTTTATATAACATCTGCTTGTTAGTTGGAGAAAAGACTCGGAGGACCACATATTATCTCTGTCCTCTTTAAACAAGTTCCAGACCAAGAGTCCATGAATGTTGCTGCTCGTCCTCTGGGCTGTATTCTACTGACATCAGTAAATCACACAGATCAGACAAGAGCTCAGTAAAGCACACAGGGCAGATCAGAGCTCAGTAAAGCACACAGGGCAGATCAGAGCTCAGTAAAGCACACAGGTCCGACCAGAGCTTTCAGTCACATCTCATCACGTCATGGCAGTGGATAATTTCCCTTCTCAGTCAGGGAGAGAAAAAAGGCCACAGGTTCCCCAGAAACAATCCAGACTACTGTTTCCACTTCTGTTTCAGTTCGTCATAAGTCTTCGGCAGATCAGATAGATGGTTGAGTTTATTTTTTCATTTCCCAGCCCTCTTGGTTCTCTACTTGGACCGGTCCTGCCGTGCCCCCCGCCACAACAACACCCCGTGTGGAGGAGGTCAGTGGGCTGCTCCGTTGTAAGACTTGCTGTACATACTGAAATCGGTTTCTACATAGTCGTTGGAGATGGGCTGCTTGTACAGGGGGTTGGATGCCTGGGGGGGGAGAAAAATGGGTCAGTCAGTTGATTAAAATGCACATGCCGAGGCAGGGTGGACATTTGAGGTGCAGCCTCTGAACTTTGGAACAGTCAGTTTTCCAAACAGCTCTGTTGTCCAAGAAGACATCTATCTGATGGTTTCAATCAACATATGTTTTTTTTTCCTGCGGATGCTTCAACTTAGGCTGTTCACACTGATCACACCGATCGTATCATACACAACTATGTTCCCATCCCAGATCCTACATATGTCTTCAGTTAGCTGGAGTGTTATGATATTTGTAAACTGTTCCAAAGGTACACCACAATAAGATTCAATGACCTTGAAATTCCACAACTGTTAGACGTCTACATTACATCTCAACATTTTAAATGGAATGTGCATATATCCTATCCTTCTCAGACATGCATTAGATCTACTCTGGCCCAAAACAGTCAGTAACAGTAATTCACAGCCTTTCATTTGATAGATACTGTAGTCGGTGTAATAGATAGGACAGTTATCCTTCCCATAACTTACAGTATTTGGCAGAAAATTGTCAGTCTCATAAATTCAACCTTTCATATGTAAATCACTGAAGTAGGCAGGTTACTCCCCTTCCTCACCATCTCATATCGTGCGCGGGAGCGTGCACTTTGGAAGCGGGCGAACTCTCTGCGGTCGTGCACGGTGATGACCAGCTTCCAGATGGCTAGCAGCACGATGCCCACCAGTAGGATACTGCCCACCACCGCCAGGAGGACCGTCATGGCGTCCGGCGCTGCGCCACACTCTGGAGACGGGAGAGGAGGCAAACAAACAAACATACAACAAAGGTTATAAAAATCAGATTGTCCGGGAGTCCGCACCTTGGGGGGGGGGGGTTCTGTCACGCCTTGGTCATAGTATTTTGTGTTTTCGTTATATGTTTGGTCAGGCCAGGGTGTGACATGGGTTTATATTTATTGTGTTGTCGTATTGTTTTTTTTGTAGGCATTGGGATTGTGGCTGATTGGGGGTGTGTCTAGTGTAGGCTTGGCTGCCTGAGGCAGTTCTCAATCAGAGTCAGGTGATTCTCGTGGTCTCTGATTGGGAACCATATTTAGGTAGCCGGGGTTTCACTGTCTATTTTGTGGGTGATTGATCCTGTCTCTGTGTAGTTTCACCAGATAGGCTGTAATTAGGTTTCACGTTCCGTTTGTTGTTTTGTATTTTTGTATAGTTATTTCATGTGTCACTTTTTTCATTAAAGTCATGAGTAACCACCACGCTGCATTTCGGTCCGACTCTCTTTCAACAAACGAAGAACGCCGTTACAGAATCACCCACCACACTCGGACCGAGCAGCGTGTTAACAGGCAGCAGCGAAGGGAGGACGTTATGGACAGCAGAGGCTTTGAGTATACGACGTGGGAAGAAATAGACAGGTGGGCGGCCGACCCAGAGAGAGCGCCTGAGCCCGCCTGGGATTCGCTGGAGCAGTGCGAAGAGGGCTATAGACTAATGGAGTCGAAAAGAAAGACACGGCGGCGCGGAGCGAAAACCGAAAAGCAGCCCCAAAAATTTATTGGGGGGGGGGGGGCTCAGAGGGAGAGTGGCTGAGTCAGGAGATAGACCTGAGCCAACTCTCCTTGTTTATCGTGAGGAGCCAAGGAGGAGACCAGAACCAGAGCCGGTGTTAGAGGTGAGCGAAGCAGAGACTGAAGGAATTAATGGGGAAAGTGGAGTGGAGAGTAATGAGGGAGTTGATAGCTTGGTGTTATAGATACCATATTCGTCCGACGGATCGTGTCGGGGATTTGATGGCACCTGAGTTAGCGCTCCATACTCGTCCTGAGGTGCGTGTTAGTCGGCTGGTGAAGTTGGTTCCAGCCTCACGCACCAGGCCTCCTGTGCACATCCCTAGCCTTGCACGTCCTGTGCCAACACTACTCTCAAGATCTCCAGTACGCCTTCACGGTCTAGCCCATCCTGTGCCACCTCCACACTCCAGTCCTCCGGTAGCAGCTCCCCGCACCAAGCTTCCTGTGCGTGTCCTCTCTCCAGTATCACCAGTGCCAGCACCACGCATCAGGCCTACAATGCGCCTCGCCTCTCCTGCGCTGTCGGAGTCTCCCGCCTCTCCAGCGCTGTCGGAGCCTTTCTCCTCTCCTGCGCTACCGGAGTCTCCTGTCTGTGCAGCGCTATCAGAGCCTTCCTTCCCTCCTGCGCTGTCGGAGTCTCCCGCCTGTTCAGCGCTATCAGAGCCTTCCTTCCCTCCTGCGCCTTCGGAGTCTCCCGCCTGTTCAGCGCTATCAGAGCCTTTCTCCTCTACAGCGCTGCCGGAGCCTCCTGCCTGCATGAAGCAGCCTGAGCTGCCAGTCTGCAGGGAGCTGTCAGTCTGCATGAAGCAGCCAGAGCTGCCAGTCTGCAAAGAGCTGTCAGTCTGCAAGGAGCTGTCAGTCTGCAAGGAGCTGCCAGTCTGCAGGGTGCTGTCAGCCTGCATGGAGCAGTCAGAGCTGTCAGTCTGCATGAAGCAGCCAGAGATGTCAGTCTGCAAAGAGCTGCCAGTCTGCAGGGAGCTGTCAGTCTGCAAGGAGCTGTCAGTCTGCAAGGAGCTGCCAGTCTGCAGGGTGCTGTCAGTCTGCATGAAGCAGCCAGAGATGTCAGTCTGCAAAGGGCTGCCAGTCTGCAGGGAGCTGTCAGTCTGCAAGGAGCTGTCAGCCTGCATGGAGCAGTCAGAGCTGTCAGTCTGCAGGGAGCTGTCAGTCTGCAAGGAGCTGTCAGTCTGCAAGGAGCTGCCAGTCTGCAGGGTGCTGTCAGCCTGCATGGAGCAGTCAGAGCTGTCAGTCTGCATGAAGCAGCCAGAGCTGCCAGTCTGCAAAGAGCTGCCAGTCTGCAAGGAGCTGTCAGCCTGCATGGAGCAGTCAGAGCTGTCAGTCTGCATAGAGCAGCTAGATCCACCAGTCAGCCATGATCTTCTAGATCTGCCAGTCAACCAGATTCTTCCAGATCAGCCTGTCAACCAGAATCTTCCAGATCTGCTAGTCAACCAGAATCTTCCAGATCTGCTAGTCAACCAGAATCTTCCAGATCCGCCAGCCAGCCAGGACCTACCTGAGCTTCATCTCAGTACTGGGCTTCCTCTCAGTACTGGGCTTCCTCTCAGTACTGGGCTGCCCCTCAGTTCCGGGCTGCCCCTCAGTTCCGGGCTGCTCCTCAGTCCCGAGCTGCCCCTCAGTCCCGAGCTGCCCCTCAGTCCCGAGCTGCCCCTCAGTCCCGAGATGCCCCTCAGTCCCGAGATGCCCCTCAGTCACGAGCTGCTCCTCAGTTCTGTGGGGTTCTGGGTGAGGACTATTAGGCCATGGTCGGCGGCAAGGGTGGATTATCCCAGGACGCGAAGGGGAGGAACTATGACATTTATGGAGTGGGGTCCACGTCCCGAGCCGGAGCCGCCACCATGGACAGACGCCCAGCCGGACCCTCCCTATGGTTTTGAGGTGCGTCCGGGAGTCCGCACCTTGGGGGGGGGGTTCTGTCACGCCTTGGTCATAGCATTTTGCGTTTTCGTTATATGTTTGGTCAGGCCAGGGTGTGACATGGGTTTATATTTATTGTGTTGTCGTATTGGGGTTTTTGTAGGCATTGGGATTGTGGCTGATTAGGGGTGTGTCTAGCATAGGCTTGGCTGCCTGAGGCAGTTCTCAATCAGTCAGGTGATTCTCGTGGTCTCTGATTGGGAACCATATTTAGGTAGCCGGGGTTTCACTGTCTATTTTGTGGGTGATTGATCCTGTCTCTGTGTAGTTTCACCAGATAGGCTGTAATTAGGTTTCACGTTCCGTTTGTTGTTTTGTATTTTTGTATAGTTATTTCATGTGTCACTTTTTTCATTAAAGTCATGAGTAACCACTACGCTGCATTTCGGTCCGACTCTCTTTCAACAAACGAAGAACACCGTTACACAGATATACACAGGAACAAAGAAAATACTCAAAGATTAAGACAAATATACAACGAGAGATATAGACAGGAACATTTAAATAGACCGGATAAATAAAGAGACATAACAAATTCAATTTTATTTGTCACATGCGCCGAATACAACAGGTGTAGACTTTACAGTGAAATGCTTAATTACAAGCCCTTAACCAACAATGCAGTATTAAGAAAAATAAGTGTTAAGTAAAAAATAGATATATAAAAAATGAAAGTAACAAATAATTAAAGAGCAGCAGTAAAATAACAGTAGTGAGGCTATATATAGAGGGTACCGGTACAGAGTCAATGTGCGGGGGCACCGGTTAGTCGAGGTAATATGTACATGAAGGTAGAGCTATTAAAGTGACTATGTATAGATAATAAACAGAGAGGCAGCAGCGTAAAAGTGGGGGGAATATGCAAATAGTCTGGGTAGCCATTTGATTAGCTGTTCATGAGTCTTATGGGTTGGGGGGTAGAAGCTGCTAAAAAGCCTTTTGGACCTAGACTTGGCGCTCCGGTACTGCTTGCCGTGCGGTAGCAGAGAGAACAGTCTATGACTAGGGTGGCTGGAGTCTTTGACAATTTTTAGGGCCTTCCTCTGACACCGCCTGGTATAGAGGTCCTGGATGGCAGGAAGCTTAGCACCCGTGATGTACTGGGCCGTACGCACTACCCTCTGTAGTGACTTGCAGTTGGAGGCCGAGCAGTTTCCATACCGGGCAGTGATGCAACCAAATCAAATTTTATTTGTCACATACACATGGTTAGCAGCTGTTAATGCGAGTGCAGTCAGGATGCTCTCGATGGTGCAGCTGTAGAATTTTTTGAGGATCTGAGGACCCATGCCAAATCTTTTCAGTCTCCTGAGGGGGGAATAAGTTAGGTCGGGCCCTCTTCACAACTGTCTTGGTGTGTTTGGACCATGATAGTTTGTTGGTGATGTGGACACCATGGAGCTCTCAACCTGCTCCACTACAGCCCAGTCGATGACAATGGTGGCGTGCTCGGTCCTCCTTTTCCTGTAGTCCACAATCATATACAGTGGGGAGAACAAGTATTTGATACACTGCCGATTTTGCAGATTGTCCTACTTACAAAGCATGTAGAGGTCTGTAATTTTATCATAGGTACATTTCAACTGTGAGAGATGGAATCTAAAACAAAAATCCAGAAAATCACAATGTATGATTTTAAGTAATTCATTTGCATTTTATTACATGACATAAGTATTTGATACATCAGAAAAGCAGAACTTAATATTTGGTACAGAAACCTTGTTTGCAATTACAGAGATCATACGTTTCCTGTAGTTCTTGACCAGGTTTGCACACACTGCAGCAGGGATTTTGGCCCACTCCTCCATACAGACCTTCTCCAGATCCTTCAGGTTTCGGAGGCTGTCGCTGGGCAATACGGACTTTCAGCTCCCTCCAAAGATGTTCTATTGGGTTCAGGTCTGGAGACTGGCTAGGCCACTCCCTGGCTGTGGTTGCCCTGGCTGTGTGTTTCGGGTCATTGTCATGCTGGAAGACCCAGCCACGACCCATCTTCAATGCTCTTACTGAGGGAAGGAGGTTGTTGGCCAAGATCTCGTGATACATGGCCCCATCCATCCTCCTCTCAATACGGTCAGTCGTCCTGTCCCCTTTGCAGAAAAGCATCCCCAAAGAATGATGTTTCCACCTCCATGCTTCACGGTTAGGATGGTGTTCTTGGGGTTGTACTCATCCTTCTTCTTCCTCCAAACACGACGAGTGGAGTTCAGACCAAAAAGCTCTATTTTTGTCTCATCAGACCACATGACCTTCTCCCATTCCTCCTCTAGATCATCCAGATGGTTATTGGCAAACTTCAGATGGGCCTGGACATGCGCTGGCTTGAGCAGGGGGACCTTGCGTGCGCTGCAGGATTTTAATCCATGACGGCATAGTGTGTTACTAATGGTTTTCTTTGAGACTGTGGTCCCAGCTCTCTTCAGGTCATTGACCAGGTCCTGCCGTGTAGTTCTGGGCTGATCCCTCACCTACCTCATGATCATTGATACCCCACGAGGTGAGATCTTGCATGGAGCCCCAGACCGAGGATGATTGACCGTCATCTTGAACTTCTTCCATTTTCTAATAATTGCAGCAACAGTTGTTGCCTTCTCAACAAGCTGCTTGCCTATTGTCCTGTAGGCCATCCCAGCCTTGTGCAGGTCTACAATTTTAACCCTGATGTCCTTACACAGCTCTCTGGTCTTGGCCATTGCGGAGAGGTTGGAGTCTGTTTGATTGAGTGTGTGGACAGGTGTCTTTTATACAGGTAACGAGTGCAAACAGGTGCAGTTAATACAGGTAATGAGTGGAGAACAGGAGGGCTTCTTAAAGAAAAACTAACAGGTCTGTGAGAGCCGGAATTCTTACTGGTTAGTAGGTGATCAAATACGTACAGTGGGGCAAAAAAGTATTTAGTCAGCCACCAATTGTGCAAGTTCTCCCACTTAAAAAGATGAGGCCTGTAATTTTCATCATAGTTACACTTCAGCTATGACAGACAAAATTAGAAAAAAAAATCCAGAAAATCACATTGTAGGATTTTTAATGAATTTATTTGCAAATTATGGTGGGAAATAAGTATTTGGTCAATAACAAAAGTTTCTCAATACTTTGTTATATACCCTTTGTTGGCAATGACAGAGGTCAAACGTTTTCTGTAAGTCTTCACAAGGTTTTTTGGCCCATTTCTCCATGCAGATCTCCTCTAGAGCAGTGATGTTTTGGGGCTGTTGCTGGGCAACACGGACTTTCAACTCCCACCAAAGATTTTCTATGGGGTTGAGATCTGGAGACTGGCTAGGCCACTCCAGGACCTTGAAATGCTTCTTACGAAGCCACTCCTTCGTTGCCCGGGCAGTGTGTTTGGGATCATTGTCACGCTGAAAGACCCAGCCACGTTTAATCTTCAATGCCCTTGCTGATGGAAGGAGGTTTTCACTCAAAATCTCACGATACATGGCCCCATTCATTCTTTCCTTTACACGGATCAGTCGTCCTGGTCCCTTTGCAGAAAAACAGCCCCAAAGCATGATGTTTCCACCCCCATGCTTCACAGTAGGTATGGTGTTCTTTGGATGCAACTCAGCATTCTTTGTCATCCAAACACAACGAGTTGAGTTTTTACCCAAAAGTTATATTTTGGTTTCATCTGACCATATGACATTCTCCCAATCTTCTTCTGGATCATCCAAATTCTCTCTGGCAAACTTCAGACGGGCCTGGACATGTACTGGCTTAAGCAGGGGGACACGTCTGGCACTGCAGGATTTGAGTCCCTGGCGGCGTAGTGTGTTACTGCTTTGTTACTTTGGTCCCAGCTCTCTGCAGGTCATTCACTAGGTCCCCCCGTGTGGTTCTGGGATTTTTGCTCACCGTTCTTGTGATCATTTTGACTCCACGGGGTGAGATCTTGCATCGAGCCACAGATCAAGGGAGATCTTGGGAGGTCTTGTACGTCTTCCATTTCCTAATAATTGTTCCCACAGTTGATTTCTTCAAACCAAGCTGCTTACCTATTGCAGATTCAGTCTTCCCAGCCTGGTGCAGGTCTACAATTTTGTTTCTGGTGTCCTTTGACAGCTCTTTGGTCTTGGTCATAGTGGAGTTTGGAGTGTGACTGTTTGAGGTTGTGGACAGGTGTCTTTTATGCTGATAACAAGTTCAAACACGTGCCATTATTACAGGTAACGAGTGGAGGACAGAGGAGCCTCTTAAAGAAGAAGTTACAGGTCTGTGAGAGCCAGAAATCTTGCATGTTTGTAGGTGACCAAATACTTATTTTCCACCATAATTTGCAAATAAATTCATAAAAAATCCTACAATGTGATTTTCTGGATTTTTTTTCTCATTTTGTCTGTCATAGTTGAAGTGTAACTATGATGAAAATTACAGGCCTCATCTTTTTAAGTGGGAGAACTTGCACAATTGGTGGCTGACTAAATACTTTTTTGCCCCACTGTATGTCATGCAATAAAATGCAAATTAAAAACTTAAATCATACAATGTGATTTTCTGGATTTCTGTTTCAGATTCCGTCTCTCACAGTTGAAGTGTACCTATGATAAAAATTACAGACCTCTGCATGCTTTGTAAGTAGGAAAACCTGCAAAATCGGCAGTGTATCAAATACTTGTTCTCCCCACTGTAGATAGGAACATAGAAATAGACAGATAGACAGGACAAATATAGAAAGAGATATATATAGACAGGAACATATAAATAGACCGATATAGGCAAGAGACAGACCAGAAACATAGAAAAAGGCATGGACAGGATACAAAGACAGGAAGGGATACATACACAGGAAAGTCACAAACAAACTAATATAAACAATGGCTCTTAAAAAACAGGCCTTTGTTTACACAATGACATATAAATCTAATATCATCCCCACACTGTCCAATAGAATGCATGTGCACAAGAGGCCCAGCACAGACTCATAATAATAAACAGATAGGGTCTATTTTCGTACATCAGCAACACATGGCCTTCTGTGTTTGTGTTTTCTTCTCCATTTCTGTGAAAATGAATGTATGAGGAGAAGCAGTTGGCTAATGGGTTATGTCCATGTTTTGTGAAGCAGAGGATAGTCTTTGACCAGTACTGACCTGGCTCTTTGAGAGCTGTGAGGACTGACATGCCGTTGGCGTGTTCAGAGTACGTGAACTTCATCACACATTCGTTCTCCGTCTTGTACAGGCAGAGGACAGCGTTGGGGTCGTCTGTTTCTGTGAGAGGGGAGAAAAGAGAGAGGCACTGGTGAGACACAAGCAATAAAACAGCTGGCTAAACGTACAGCTTCAGGGAGAGAGAGGAGAGAAAGAGAAAAGAAAGAAAACAAGAGAATGGGGAGAGATCCAACAGCACAACACTGTGCAAAAACAGATCAACATGTATTATTTTATTGGAAAAGCATTCTTGTATAGTGAATGATTGCACTCCACGGTAAGGACAGACATTTGCTTTGCTTTCTTGTCCTTGTTTTTGCGAACTCTTTATTATTTAAATATTCAAACTGCCTTGGGGAGCCAGACTACCTCCAGCCTTTACCCCTTGCTTTTTACCCATCGCCACCTCCAGCCCTTCCTTCTCCCCTTCGCTTTTGGCGAAAGATAAGTTCCCGGAATGTACATGAGGAGTCCATTAGGGGAAGTCAGATGGTTGGAATAGCAGAGAGAGAATGCAGTAAAACAGAGCAGTCCTGGAACAGGGAGGGCAGAGCTGGGTGACACAGAGGGAAGGTTGGAATAGCAGAGAGAGAATGCAGTAAAACAGAGCAGTCCTGGAACAGGGAAGGCAGAGCTGGGTGACACAGAGGGAAGGTTGGAATAGCAGAGAGAGAATGCAGTAAAACAGAGCAGTCCTGGAACAGGGAGGGCAGAGCTGGGTGACACAGAGGGAAGGTTGGAATAGCAGAGAGAGAATGCAGTAAAACAGAGCAGTCCTGGAACAGGGAGGGCAGAGCTGGGTGACACAGAGGGAAGGTTGGAATAGCAGAGATAGAATGCAGTAAAACAGAGCAGTCCTGGAACAGGGAGGGCAGAGCTGGGTGACACAGAGGGAAGGTTGGAATAGCAGAGAGAGAATGCAGTAAAACCCCAGTCCTGGAACAGGGAGGGCAGAGCTGGGTGACACAGAGGGAAGGTTGGAATAGCAGAGAGAGAATGCAGTAAAACAGAGCAGTCCTGGAACAGGGAGGGCAGAGCTGGGTGACACAGAGGGAAGGTTGGAATAGCAGAGAGAGAATGCAGTAAAACCCCAGTCCTGGAACAGGGAGGGCAGAGCTGGGTGACACAGAGGGAAGGTTGGAATAGCAGAGAGAGAATGCAGTAAAACAGAGCAGTCCTGGAAAAGGGAGGGCAGAGCTGGGTGACACAGAGGGAAGGTTGGAATAGCAGAGAGAGAATGCAGTAAAACAGAGCAGTCCTGGAACAGGGAGGGCAGAGCTGGGTGACACAGAGGGAAGGTTGGAATAGCAGAGAGAGAATGCAGTAAAACAGAGCTGTCCTGGAACAGGGAGGGCAGAGCTGGGTGACACAGAGGGAAGGTTGGAATAGCAGAGAGAGAATGCAGTAAAACAGAGCTGTCCTGGAACAGGGAGGGCAGAGCTGGGTGACACAGAGGGAAGGTTGGAATAGCAGAGAGAGAATGCAGTAAAACCCCAGTCCTGGAACAGGGAGGGCAGAGCTGGGTGACACAGAGGGAAGGTTGGAATAGCAGAGAGAGAATGCAGTAAAACCCCAGTCCTGGAACAGGGAGGGCAGAGCTGGGTGACACAGAGGGAAGGTTGGAATAGCAGAGAGAGAATGCAGTAAAACCCCAGTCCTGGAACAGGGAGGGCAGAGCTGGGTGACACAGAGGGAAGGGCCTTAAAATAGTTGAATAACAAGCCCTTCAAATCTCCGCCAGGCATGTCATCATGATAATTCCCAGACAACTAACATTAACTTATTAAAACATTCCTAGGCACAAGTTAAATATATCCCGCAATGCTGAGGTGGAGTGAAAAGCTTTTTTTTACAGTCAAAAGCCCTGGGACTCTGTTCCACTTACGGGCCATGCTTTTAAAAGACATCACGCAATGACAGTTTAGCTTTATGGTTGCAGGTAGAGTTACATGTTTGTTTTGAGGGCGCGGTAGGGAGGAGGTAGGCAGGGGTGCTTCTAAACCTGTGACATGCTTCCCAGTCTAAACAGTTTGCGCATACAGTGCATTCGGAAAGTATTCAGACCCCTTGATTTTTCCACATTTTGTTATGTTACAGCCTTAATCTAAAATGTATTAAATTGTTTTCCCCCCCTCATCAATCTACACACAATACCCCATAATGACATCACAATACCCCATAATGACATCACAATACCCCCATAATGACAAAGCAAAAACAGGTGGAGAAATACATGCAAGTAAAAAAACTTATATCACATTTACACAAGTATTCAGACCCTTTACTCAGTACTTTGTTAAAGCACCTTTGGCAGCAATTACAGCCTCAAGTCTTCTTGGGTATGACGCGACAAGCTTGGCACACCTGTATTTGGGGAGTTTCTCCCATTCTTCTCTGCAGATCCTCTCAAGCTCTGTCAGGGTGGATGGGGAGCTGTACAGCTATCTTCAGGTTTTTCCAGAAATGTTCAAATCGGGTTCAAGTCCGGGCTCTGATTGGGCCACTCAAGGACATCCAGAGACTTGTCCTGAAGCCACTCTGTGTTGTCTTGTCTGTGTGCTTAGGGTGTGCTCTGTGTGCTTTCCTCCAGACTTGTCGTTTGGCATTCAGGCCAGAGAGTTCAATCTTTCATCAGTCCAGAGAATCTTGTTTCTTATGGTCAGAGAGTTCTTTAGGTGCTTTTTGGCAAACTCCAAGATGGCTCTCATGTGCCTTTACTGAGGAGCGGCTTCAGTCTGGCCACTCTACCATAAAGGCCTGATTGGTAGAGTGCTGCAGAGATGGTTGTCCTTCTGGAAGGTTCTCCCATCTCCACAGAGGAACTTTGGAGCTCTGTCAGAGTGACCATCATGTTCTTGGTCACCTCCCTGGCCAAGGCCCTTCTCACCAGTTTGGCCAGGAGGCCGGCTCTAGGAAGACTCTTGGTGGTTCCAAACTTCTTCCATTTAAGAAAGATGGAAGCCACCCTACATTTTTTCTCTTGAGAAGAAGTGCACCAAACATCTTAGATAGATGTAAAATTGCTTGATTAAGACCCCTGCAAAAAGGTCAAAATTAATTACAGATTTCTTGATTTATCTTAGATTAATTCTGATTTATGAAGAAATGTTACTGGGCACGTTGTTGCTACGGTGGCTCAAAAGGGACAAACAGTAATATTTTGCCACTTTTTTCTAGTTTTTCAAGCAAAGACCCATAGAGAATATGCAATCACAGACGTTCGCGTCGCCTAGCCGAGTTCTGCTAGAAGCAAACCAAACCTATGTATTCGGACGCCTTTAGGGCGTCATATTTCAAAGGGGACTGCGTGTCTTTGGACAAAATGAAGGCTTTGGCTGCATGGCGCAGCCCGGCTGTTATTATAAGCTGCTATCAGGAGGACAGAACAGAAGATATGTCTGCTCTGCCACTACAGACCCAGACTGACACTCGCCAGATAATAACATAAACAGACGCCCACTCTGGACTGGAGAGGGTATATTTATTTTCATAATTAAATATACATGTGACGTGGGGGCTGTATTAGCACAGAGATGGCCAGGCACTGTGTGTTCATGAGTGTGCTTTACTTTGGTCTGAAGCTACCCTGTCAGAGCAGCTGGGTCATGTCACATTATCTAAAACAGCTGTATGTATGGCATGTTTTGGCGAAGCTCTGCCCAGTAAGAGTAGGGGACAGCTAATAAACAAGGACAAGGGAAGAAGTACAGTATGTATTGCATCGACACAACTGAAAGTGTTGCAGACGCTAACCACAGACGTTGATACTCCTCTCTGTGTGTGTCTGCAGGCCAGCTGATGTTAAAGAAAGGAACCACAGTCAGTGTGTTTACTCACTAAGCGTTTCCACAGTGATGATCTCATCCTTGCATAGCCGCTGGCAGGTCTGGTTGTCGGACAGTCTTCCAGAGCTGAAAAGCCGGCATTCGATGCATTCCCTGGAGCAGAGAGAGGGAGGGATGGATAGAGAGAGACAGAGAGAGAGAGACTGTAAGCGTGGCATAATGACATACATCATACACGTGTCGTGTTCATAGGAGCACAGAGGTGAACAGACTGTGTGTGAACAGGACTTGAGGTTAAGGTCAGTTTAGGGTCAATGGTCACACACTAAAAGGTCACCTTTAACCTCTCTCAAATAAGATCCATGTGTGACGATAGGAGCATGTTGTGAGGGTACCACAGTCCTGACTCCTGACTGATAGCAACAAATTCAAATCAAAGTTTATTGGTTGCGTACACAGGTGCAGCGAAATGCTTGTTTTTCTAGCTCCAACAGTGCAGTAATACCTAGCAACAACATACTAAACAATACACACATAACACCCCCCCCCCCCCAAATTAAATCAAATTTTATTTTATTTGTCACATACACATGGTTAGCAGATGTTAATGCGAGTGTAGCGAAATGCTTGTGCTTCTAGTTCCGACAATGCAGTAATAATCCAACAAGTAATCTAACTAACAATTAAAAAAAAAAACGACTGTCTTATACACAGTGTAAGGGGATAAAGAATATGTACATAAAGATACAGTGCCTTGCGAAAGTATTCGGCCCCCTTGAACTTTGCGACCTTTTGCCACATTTCAGGCTTCAAACAAAGATATAAAATTGTAAAAAATTTGCGCCTTCTTCACGATGCTGTCCGTGTGAGTGGACCAATTCAGTTTGTCTGTGATGTGTATGCCAAGGAACTTAAACCTTGCTACCCTCTCCTCTACTGTTCCATCGATGTGGATAGGGGGGTTCCCTCTGCTGTTTCCTGAAGTCCACAATCATCTCCTTAGTTTTGTTGACGTTGAGTGTGAGGTTATTTTCCTGACACCACACTCCGAGGGCCCTCACCTCCTCCCTGTAGGCCGTCTCGTCGTACTGCTCTTATGAAATATCATAATGAGAAATGTCAGAAACTGGTATATAAATATACACCGTGGCCAATTTATTAGGTACACTTCTACAAACAGTGAGTCACGTTGCCGTGGCTTGCTATATAAAGCAGGCAGACAGGCATCCAGTTACTGTTTGATTGAACGTTAGAGTGGGCAACATAAGTGACCTACGTGACTGAGCGTGGTATGATCGTTGGTGCCAGACGCACCTGTTCCAGTATCTCAGAAACTGCCGGCCTCCTGGGCTTTTCACACATGACAGTGTCTACGGTTAACCCAGAATGGTGCGACAAACAAAACAATATTCAGTCAGCGGCAGTCCTGTGGGTGAAAACAGGCAAGGATGGCAAGGATAGTACAAGCTACCAGGCGGGCCACAAACAGGTAAATAACAACGCAGTACAACAGTGGTGTGCAGAAAGGCATCTTGGAACACACAACTCGTTGGTCCTTGTCACGGATGGGCTAAAGGCAGAGTCAGGATTTTGCGTAAGCAGTACGAGTTAAGGGCTTGTAAGTAAGCATTTCACTGTAAGGTCTACACCTGTTGTATTTGGAGCATGGACAAATAAAATTTGATTTGAGTCCATGGCCCCATTCTGACTGGTGTCAACGGTACAGGCAGGTCGCGGGAATGATTTCCTGGCACACATTAGGTCTCTTGATACCAATTGAGCAACGTATCCTAACTGACCTAAGACAGGGCATTTTTACTAGGATTAAATGTCAGGAATTGTGAAAAACTGAGTTTAAATGTATTTTGCTAAGGTGTATGTAAACTTCCGACTTCAACTGTATATATATATATATATTATACACACACACACACAAATATATAAAATGGTGTGCAAAGACATCATGGACAGTATATCGAAAAAATAGAAAAGATGTGTAGAGCACAGCAGTTATATAGGTAGAGCCATGACTAGAATAGTGTATATACATATACAGCGGGAAAAACAGTATGTAAACATTTTTTTATTTGACCTTTATTTAACTAGGCAGGTCAGTTAAGAACAAATTCTTATTTTCAATGACAGCCTAGGAATAACTGCCTTGTTCAGGGGCAGAATGACAATCAGCGGCAGAATCCTTGTCAGTTCGGGGATTCGATCTTGCAACCTTTTGGTTACTAGTCCAACTCTCTACCACTAGGCTACCTGCCACCCCAGTGTTCAATGACGCTGTACATAGGGCAACAGTCTCTAAGGTTCTGGGTAGAATACCGGGTGGTAGCCGGCTAGAACAGTGACTAAGGTTCAGGGCAGGGTACTGGGTGGAGGCTGGCTAGTGGTGACTGTTTAACAGTCTGATGGCCTGGAGATAGAAGTTCTCAGTCTCTCGGTCCAAGCTTTGAAGTACCTGTACGCCTTCTAGATTGTAGCATGCCCCTGGTGATGCATTGGGCTAACCTCACCACCCTTAGGAGAACCCTGAGGTTGCTGGCGGTGCAGTTGCCGTACCAAGTGGTGCTACAGCCTGACAAGATGCTCTCCATGGTGCATCTGTAGACGTTTGTGAGGGTCTTAAGGGCCAAGGCGTACTTCTTCAGTCTCCTGAGGTTGAAGAGGTGCTGTTGAGCCTTCTTCACCACACTGTCTGTGTAAAGGGACCACCTCTCTCACCTCCTCCCTGTAAGCTGTCTCATCGTTGTTGGTAATCAAGCCTACCACTGTTGTGACATCTGCAAACTTGATAATTGAGTTGTAGACGTGTTTGGCCAAGCAGTTATGGGTGAACAGGGAGTACAGGACGGGACTGAGCACGCACCCTTGTGGGGCCCCGTGTTGAGTACCTTCACCACTTGGGTTCTGCTTGTCAGGAAGTCCAGTACCCAGTTGCACAGGGAGGGGTTCAGACCCAGGGCCCTGAGCATAGTAATGAGTTTGGAGGGCACATGGTGTTGAAGGCTGAGCTGTTGTCAATGAACAACATTCTGGGGGTGAGCAGTGAAATACACCTGCTGAAGCCAGTGCTACGGGTGGGTGTTGCTATGGTGACCAGTGAGTTGAGATACGGCGGGGCTTTACATATCAAAGACTTATAGATGACCTGGAGCCAGTGGGTTTGGCGACGAATATGAAGCGAGGGCCAGCTAACGAGAGCATACAGGTCGTAGTGGTGGGTAGTATATGGGGCTTTGGTGACAAAACAGATGGCACTGTGATAGACTACACAGAGTGTAGATAGCCTCCTACTCAGTCTATTTTGTAAATGACATCGCCGAAGTCAAGGATCGGCAGAAGTCTGTTTTATGTTTAGGTATGTTTGGCAGCATGAGTGAAGGATGCTTTGTTGCAAAATAGGAAGCCAATTCTAGATTTAATTTTGGATTGGAGATGCTTAATGTGAGTCTGGAATGAGAGTTTACAGTCTAACCAGACACCTAGGCATTTAGTTGTCCACATATTCAGAACCGTGATGCTGGACGGGCGGGCAGGTGCAGCGATTGGTTGAAGAGCATGCATTTAGTTTTACTTGCATTTAAGAGCAGTTGGAGGCCATTGAAGAAGAGTTGTATGGCATTGAAGCTTGTCTGGAGGTTAGTTAACACAGTGTCCAAAGAAGGGGGGGGGGGGTATACAGAATGGTGCCGTCTGCGTAGAGGTGGATCAGAGAATCACCAGCAGCAAGAGCAACATCATTGATGTATAGAGAGAAAAGAGTCGGCCCGAGAATTGAACCCTGTGGCACCCCCATAGAGACTGCCAGAGGTCCGGACAACAGGCCCTCCAATTTCACACACTGACCTCTGTCTGAGAAGTAGTTGGTGAACCAGGCGAGGCAGTCATTTGAGAAACCAAGGCTGTTGAGTCTGCCGATAAGAATGTTGTGATTGACAGAGTCGAAAGCCTTGGCCATGTCGATGAATACAGCTGCACAGTATGGTTTCTTATCGATGGCAGTTATATCGTTTAGGACCTTAAGCGTGGCTGAGGTGCACCAATGATCAGCTCAGAAACCAGAGTGCATAGCAGAGAAGGTACGGTGGGATTCGAAATGGTCAGTGATCTGTTTGTTAACTTGGCTTTCGAGGGAGATGACCGCGGCAGCTTTCCAATCTTTGGGGATCTCAGACGATACGAAAGAGAGGTTGAACAGGCTAGTAATAGGGGCTGCAACAATTTCGGCAGCTAATTTTAGAAAGAGAGGATCCAGATTGTCTAATCCGGCTAATTTGTAGGGGTCCAGATTTTGCAGCTCTTTCAGAACATCAGCTATCTGGATTTGGGTGAAGGAGAAACGGAGGCTTGGGCAAGTTGCTGTGGGAGGTGAAGGGCTGTTTACCGGGGTAGGGGTAGCTAGGTGGAAAGCACGGCCAGCCGTATAATAATGCTTATTGAAATTCTCAATTATCATGGATTTATCGATGACTGAAGTGAAGAAAATTATCTCGGGTGGTAATGCGGTCTGCTTTTGATGGTGAGATATTAGAGATCGGAAGAACAAATGGACTTGAGTTCCTGTACATTACCACAATCACACCATGAGTTGTTAATCATGAAACAAACCCTCCGCTTTATTTTTCCCAGAGAGTTTTTTCTTCCTGTCCGCGTAATGGGCGGAGAAATCCGGTGGCTGAATTGATGGGGGCAATGTATCCAGAGAAAGCCATGATTCCGTAAAACAGTGTATATTACAGTCCCTGAAGTCTCTCTGGAAGGAGATCCTTGCCCTGAGCTTGTCTACTTTATTGTCCAAGGACTGAATGTTAGCAAGTAATATACTCGGAAGCGGTGGATGGTATGCACTCCTTCGGAGTCTGACTAGGGCCTCACTCCTTCTACCTCTTCTTCGGCATGGTGCCACTCCCGGGATGAACAGAGATGCCTCTGGATGTTCAAATAAAGGATCCAGGTCAGGGAAGTCGAATTTCCGGTGAGTGACTGCCGATCTAATATCCAAAAGTTATTTCTGGCAGTAGATAATACAAGAAACGTTCTGAGCAAATAATGTAAGAAATAACACTTGTAGCAGGCTCAAGTGTGTGGGGTTTCCACGTCGCCAAGTACAATAACAAACATGCACCAGTAGCACAACTAGAATGCAAATGAGAGTTTATTAGGGATTTTTGTATACTGGGGAAGAAGGGGGAATTCACCAATTACCTCACAGTCCACAAGCCGTTCCCGTTGTCCGTTCCATTCTCCAGGGGTAATCCTAAAACTCGGGTCCTCAGCCAATCCGGTACACAAGATGGGTAAATCAGACAGTCCAGGTAATCACACAGATATTGTTCTCTCTTCTCCCACTCTTCATAATGCACGTTTTTCTCTCCATTCTCTGCCTCTTTGTGCAGGCCGCTTCCTCTTATCTCCAAGCACTCCCTGGCTTAATGATCTAGAGCCTCGCCTCGTTGGGGCAGGAAGTCCATATAAGGATTGGGGTTGAGCCAGCGGGTTGCAAGATATCTCCCCTCAATAACCACTCCCCTCACCTCTCCCTGCCGTCTGCCACACACCCCACGCCTTCAGCTCTGACCGGGGGGGAGGGGCAGTCCAGCTCCCTAGAGCATCCCTCCTGGAGAGAGCATTGACATTTCCATGGGCTGCACCTGATCTGTGGACAACGGAGAAAGCAAAGAGCTGTAAGAATAGGAACCAGCGTGTGACCCGGGCGTTACTGTCCTTATTCCGTGACATCCAAACCAGTGGTTTCAGCGTTTCCAGCTCCCCTATTCTTTCTCCACAGTGGAATATCTTCGTTCTTGTGGCAACAGCTTCCGGCTAATGTACATGACTGGGTGTTCCTCACCTTCTTGTAGCTGTGATAGGACGGCATCCACCCTGGTTTCGAAAGTGGTACACACTAGTGGTTTGGAGATGTCCGGGGTCAGCAGCACAGGTCCAGAACACAGTGCTCCCTTTAGGTCCTGGAAGGCTTTCTCCGTCTCCTTGGTCCATGTCACCTGGGCGGGCAAATGGCTCCCGTAAGGCCTGCAGTACTGCGCTCACCTGGTTTAGATGTCTCCCACTCGCTCCCATGGACCACAATGTCGTCGATGTATGCCGCCAAGACGGTTTTTGTTCTTCGTGTTATCCACATTTCTTTATCCACGTCCAGCAGTCCTCGGGGTCGTCTCCCGTACAGGAGTTCGACGGGAGAGAATCCTGTTGAAGTTTGGGGCACTTCTCAGATCGAGAACATCAGGTAGGGTAGCAGCTGGTCCCAATTAATTCCGTCAGCCTCCATCACCTTCTTCATTTTCATTAGCTTGCATAGATCCTTCATGATTCGCGACATGAACGGGGTGCCCTGGTCGGTCAATATCTTGTCGGGGATGCCTACTCGGGAGAACAGGATGACCAACTCACGTGCGATTCCCTTGATGGCCATGGTGCACAGGGGAATGGCTTCTGGGTACCTGGTGACATAATCCAGAATGTATAGGTGCCCTCGGTTGCTCTTTGGTAGAGGAAGAAAGGATCTTCCAGTTGGGTCGTGCCAAACCGGCCCGCTAGAGAGGCGGGCTCTGGCGCCACCTCATGGTCAATCGGGAACATGTCTTCCGACTCACCACCTCTCCCTCCAGTCTGGCTTCAACAGAGTCCCCCTCTGAGAGGGGGTCAGTTGACGCCTGGGGGTCCACTTCCTGGAATCCACACATCCCGGCATCCCTCCTCCTGGCGTCTTTCCCACCTCTCCACCTTCCTCCTCCCTTCTGGTTCCCTCGGTTCCCCACGTCTCCGGACATCCTGGTCCACAATTGGAGGAACTTCGGGAAATCCCTCCGGATAAGGACCGTGACAGGCAGGTTTGGGACGACTCCCACTGGTCCCATGTGCTGTCCCTTTGTGGTCTGTAGGTGGAAGAGTGTAGTAGGGTAGTCCTTGGTCTCATCGTGTATGAACGTAATGGCCACGGTCTCCGCCAGGTTCGAGGACTGGGCAACATCAGGTCGGACCAGGGTCACCATACTCCCGGAGTCCACAAGTGCCGTGGTGTACTTTCCATTGGCTCTTACCGGGGTGACAGGGGAAGGACCACTCTCCCTAGGCCAGCATGCCATCAGCAAGCCGCAGGGCCGCCCGTTGGCTATGTCACTGGCTGAAGCCAAAGGCGTCGGACATCGTGGTTTGAACAGTTCCAGGGGATGTGTCCCGGCTCGCCACACACATTTCCTGCTGTCCAGGTTCAGGAAGGAGTGTCGTCTCGGGGAGCTGACTGTGAGTGTCCTCCTATCCTTGGCCGGGGTCCCGGCATGGTCCTCCTCCCCTTTTCGCTCCTTTGGGAGAGTGGAGGATTCGCCTTCCATGGTTGTCCTCTGCGCAGGACCTCAAAAGCCACCTGTTGTCCTTACACCAGTTCCACCAGCTGATCTCTCCTTCTCTCTCTTCTTCCCTGCAGGTTAGCTTGGTTGGTTAACTTTTTAGCTTCGAACGGAAGAGAGTGTATAAATTGATCTATGCCCACTTTCTCAATGGGCGTGAGCATCAGGAGTTCAGCAGTTAGCCAGCTCTTGGCCAGCCTAATTAGATCATGCATTTGCGATCGGGGGGGACACTGTAGGATCATGCGCCCAATCATGGAATCTTTGTGACCTAATCAGGGTGTAACCATACCGGTGCAGGATTTCCTTTTTCAGCACCTCGTAATGTGTCACCTGGTCAACCAACAGATCCTGATAGATCCCCATATCTCTCTCTCCCTCCCTCGCTCTCTCCCTCTCTTTTTGCCCTGTATCTCTCCCTCCTCCGCTCTCTTCTTTCCCCATATCTCTCTCCCTCCCTCTCCCTCTCTCTTCTTTCCCCATATCTCTCTCCCTCCCTCTCCCTCTCTCTTCTTGCCCCATATCTCTCTCCCTCCCTCTCTCTCTTCTTGCCCCATATCCCTCTCTCCCGCCATCTCTTTTTGCCCCATATCTCACTCTCCTTCACACTCTCTTCTTGGCCAATATCGCTCTCTCCTTCCCTCTCTCTTTCTTCTTGCCCCATATCTCTCTCTCCTTCCCTCTCTCTCTTCTTGCCCCATATCTCTCTCCTTCCCTCTCTTTTTGCTCCATATCCCCCCTCTCTCCTTCTCTCTCTTCTTGCCCCATATCTCTCTCTCCTTCCCTCTCTCTCTTCTTGCCCCATATCTCTCTCCTTCCCTCTCTTTTTGCTCCATATCCCCCCTCTCTCCTTCTCTCTCTTCTTGCCCCATATCGATCCCTCCCCACTCTTTCCTTCCTTCTCTTCTTGCCCCGTATCTCTCCCTCCCTCTCTCTCTCCTTCCCTCTTCTTGCCTCGTATCTCTCCCTCCCTCTCTCTCTCCTTCCCTCTTCTTGCCTCGTATCTCTCCCTCCATCTCTCTGCACCTCCCCTTCTCTCCCTTCCCTCTCTCCCCCTCTCCTCTGCCTCTCTCCCTTCCCTCTCTCCTCCCTGTCCCATACCTCTTGGTGCCACAGGCATCAGGGCAGGTGGGGCATTTTTCGCAGGTGTCCCCGAAGGCCCCTGGTTCAGTGCACTGGCAGCGCCCACAGGCACAGCTGCCCCGCCCGCTGCAGATCTGCCCGTCATCAGACACACAGGATGAGGTGTCAGTGGAACAGTTACAGTTGTCCCCGATATAGCCCGCATGGCACTTACACTCTCCACAGTGGCACTCTCCGTGACCTGAGGAAGAGAGGATAGATGAGGGAGCTTGTGAGGACAGTTCTTCAAACAGAGTTTCAAATGGTATAAAAACAAGTCAATATGTTAGCGCCAATTAGCTTTACACAAGAAAACTAAAAACACAGAAAATAATTTCTGAGACAAAGTGATATGGAAAAAAATACACATCCACATTTAAATTCCCACAACAGGCCATTATCTAGCAAGGAATGATTTCCAAACATTAACAAAGCATTTATAGACAATACAGCCAATCACACACACTTCATCATCTGTTATTGATCACAAAATCTGCGAAAAGCTGTTTACTGGCCAGAAATGTGTCTCCAGTGATGAACAACTAGACTAGATCACAGTTATTTCAGTCGGGGGAGAGCTTGGGCATCTAATGCCGGCAACAAGCCATGAAACACTAACAGTCTTTAAAAAGGCCAAGTGGAGTCCAAATGCATTTCCCCCATGTTATATCATATTGTACAACAGCTGATGAAACTAACACTGTAAAAGTGTGAAAACATTTGATCAGTGCTATTTCCTGACATTGTAGTTGCTGGTTGAAAATACAATCTACATAGGACCTTCTAATCAGCAGGTTTGCATGGACGGGAGTTTCGGCTTTCCATGGTGACAAATTGGTTAAAAGACCAATAAAAAAAAGAGTTCCAAACCTCTCTGCCAATAACAGCTAGTTTTCAGTTTTCCCCTCCACACTCAGACCACTCCCAGACAGTCCTAGCAAAATTCTTTCTTGAGAAAGTTTTTTGCTATAAAGCTATTTTTTTTGCCAATTTGAATGGAACTCTATCACAGTAAGGTACTTAATTTGTTACCCAGAAATTATTTGATATTGATTTAAAAATGGCTGCATTGGGACTTTAATGGAACAAACCTTATCGACATCGGAAGCTATGGACCAGAGGTCAACCCAGAGGCAGCCCAAGGGTGTGATGTCACAGTGGAAATAATCCCTGTTCAAACACTGACTTGTTTTAGTAGCGGGCCCTGTGTGTCAGTGTGTGAGATGGGAAGGCTGGGTTCTTCAGACAAGAACAGCTGTAGTTAAGTCTTAACTGCTGTGCTTCCACGCTGACTTTAAGCCAGTTGTTCCCACAAGGCCCCACAACAAGAGCATTCATATTAGGCAATTGAAAAAAGCAAAAGGCGACCAGCACAGAAGCAAAGAGATGGCAAGCCTCAATGTTACACAATTAGTCTACATCTGATGACCAAAGGCCTTGCAATTAAAAAAAAAAACGATCAACTTGGCAAATCTGAAATAAAGCAACTTTTTAAAAAAAGGACTTGTTTGGGACAGAGGCACTAGCCAAGGGGGTTAGTCTGACCTGGAAGTGTAACAGCACTGCTGTTTAACTGAGCCCCACCACACCACAGCTGGTAGCTGGAGGTTACTGTCTGAGGTGGGAGTCTACTGCTGTAGGAGAGTACAGGAGGTTGAACTGACCTGCTCCTGTTCCTACAGGCCTCAACCCTGTTCAACCCTGTGAGCTCTAGTAAAAAGCAAGATGTCTTCTGTATGGAACAGAGTGACCTCTAAGGTTCTTAGAATCTCCACCTGCAATACTCATCTATTTAGACCTGGGAAGTAAGGGGACACTTGGACTTAGGCCTCAATTGTGTGAGACAGAGCTTTCTCAGGCCTTTTCTAACATCGAAAAAGCCAAGTCTGGTCTGATCTTCCAAGAAAGCTCTCCTAATGCAATCCATGTGTTGTTGCCTACTTCTCCCTCTCCTCTAACAGCAGGATAATTCCACTGAGATTAGGTATTAGAAGAGCCTTACTTCATTTGACTTATAATAAACTTCACAGACGGGACAACAGGGGGGCAAACTAACCAGTCTGAACATTACAGCACAACAACAGTGCTGCACTGCTAGCACACAGAGTGCTGCCTCATCTATAGAACACCTATTAGGGTTATTTTGTTAAAGTTGTTCTAGAATCTATAGAAGGATTCCATTCTGTTGTGGGTTGGTAGAGATGTATGCAGACTGACAGACAGGGCCCAGATAATGTAGGTCGCCTAACTAATTTAATTTGTGCTGTCTATTGGTGGAGGATACTTTGTTTTAAGGACATACATCTCAATCATGGGTAATGAGTTCCAGCTTGAAGTGCCCCTCGGAAAAATGGTGCCTTAAAGCAATAAAAAGACAAAGCCTAAAATAGGCTTTTCAAAAAGCCCTTTCAATTTGATCATAAACATATATGTTGTGTTCAGAAAGTATTCATACCCCTTGACTTATTCCATATTTTTCTGTGTTACAGCCTGAATTCAAAATGGATTAAATCAAAATTTTTCTTACCCATCTCCACACAATACCCCATAATGACAAAGTGAAAACATGTTTTTTGAAATTGTAGCAAATGTATTGAAAATTAAACACACCTTTGGCAGCGATTACAGCTGTGAGTCTTTCTGGGTAAGTCTTCAAGAGATTTCCACAATTGCATTTGGCAAAATTTGCCCATTATTCTTCTCAAATTTCTTCAAGCTCTGTCAAATTGGTTGTTGATCATTGTTAGACAACCATATTCAGGTCTTGCCACAGATTTAAGTAGATTTAAGTCAAAACTGTAACTCAGCCACTCGGGAACATTCACTGACTTCTTGGTAAGCAACTCCAGTGTAGATGTGGCCTTTTGTTTTAGGTTATTGTCCGGGTGAAAGGTGAATTCATCTCCCAGTATCTGGTGGACAGCAGACAACCGGGCATTCCTCTAGGATTTTACCTGTGCCTAGCTCCATTTTGTTTTGTTTTTTTATCCTGAAAAACTCCCCAGTTCTTAATGATTACAAGCAATAACTATGCTTCAAAATGACTCAGTAAGGTGTTGTATTGGATTTGCCCCAAACATAACACTTTGTATTCAGGACAAAAAGTGAATTGCTTTTTTACAGTACCTTACAGTACCTTAGTGCCTTGTTGCAAACAGGCCGAATGTTTTGGAATATTTTTATTCTGTACAGGCTTCCTTCTTTTCACTCTGTCAATTAGGTTAGTATTGCGGAGTAACTACAATGTTGTTGATCCATCCGCAGTTTTCTCCTATCTCAGCCATTAAACCATGTAACTGTTTTAAAGTCACCATTGGCTTCATGGTGAAATCCCTGATTGGTTTAATTCCTCTCCGGCAACTGAGTTAGAAAGGACACCTGTATCTTTGTAGTGACTGGGTGTATTGATACACCATCAAATGTGTAATTAATAACTTCACCATGCTCAAAGGGATATTCACTGTCTGCTTAGTTGATTGTTTACCCATTTACCAATAGGTAACCTTCTTTGCGAGGCATTGGAAAACCTCCCTGGTCTTTGTGGTTGAAAATGTTTTTGAAAATCTCTACTCAACTGTGGGATTTTACAGATAATTGTGTGGGCTGCAGAGATAAGGAGATAAGGTAGTCATTTAAAAATCATGTTAAAACACTATTATTGCACACAGAGCGAATGCAACTTAAGTGACTTGTTAACATGTTAACTCCTGAACGTATTTAGGCCATAACAAGGGTTGAATACTTATTGACTCAAGACATTTCAGATTTACATTTTTAATGAATTTGTAATATAAAAAACAACAACACAATTCCGCTTAGAAATGATGGGGTATTGTGTGTAAACCAGTGATGCAGAATCTCAATTTAGTCCATTTTAAATTCAGGCTGTGACGCAACAATGTGGAAAAAGTCAAGAGGGCAGAATACTTTCTGAAGGCACTGTATGATGTGTGTAAGACGTTTCTAGTATGTAGAATTTGCTTTTCTTTACTCATATTTTCCCCAAACTGCCCTGGGTGAGTAGTAACTTAAGACATTTACACCAGGGCCTGTGTAAAGGGCATGTACTGTTGTTAATAAGGACCATATTTTAAGAGGTGGAAAAGTTGAGTCTGGTGTGATTAAATTGTTCCTGTGGTTTATGGTCACGTCGCCGCGCTCAATGACTGTTGGTCACTGGTGGTGGCCAGAAGCACAACCATGATGGGCGTGTGCGTGTTTTTGTTTTACTATCCTTGTGGGTACTAGAAGTCCTCACAAGGATAGTAAAACAAGGAACATAATCTCGGTCCCAAGTGAAAAAAATGCTATTTTGGGCTCAGGGGTTAGGTTTAGGGTTATGGTTACGGTTAGTATTAAGGTTGGGGTTAGGGTTAGAGGTTAAAGTTAGGTTTGGAGTTAGGGTTAGGTATAGTTTTAGGGTTAGGGGTTAAGGTTAGGCTTACGGTTGATTAGGGTTATGGTTAGGTTAAGGGTTAGATTTAGGAAAAATAGGATTTTTAGATGGGAATCAATTATTTGGTTCCCACAAGGATAGCAATACAGAACTGTGTGTGTGCACAACCATGAGGTATAGGTGCCACCTGAGTCTGGTGGCTTGAGGCCTGGGAACATGTCCTTAGGAGAGGGCACTGCACCTCTGGAAAGTTCATAGGTAGAGACTGAATCTCCCTTTATAGTGCACTATTTTTGACCTGGACCCAGGTCTATGGTAGAAATGTAGAAAGGGAATAGTGTACCATTTAGGACACAGACAGATTACAATAGATTCATCTTGGAGGTAATGCTCATTTGACTGTCTACCTGGCACACTGCTGTCTCAATGTTAGGGCTTCTACGGTAAGAGGCAAGTCCTGACATGCTGCCATCACAGCTGTTTCTTCCATCGCTCTCTGCTCTGCTGCTCATTATTAAATGTGTATGTGTGTGGTTCCCAGAACATCTAGATGAGGATCAGTAGAGCTGGTTTAATGCTGTGTAATCCTGTATTTAATGCCCTAGTCAGGGATGTCAATTTCTTCATCTGATAGCATCAGGATCTTTGATACCGTTTGAGGACTTCCTTTGTAAGATCAGCAGTAGTTGACTCATGCTCACAGAGCCCAACTAACTCTTGTCCCTTTGTCACCATTTACATCATAGGACCAGCTAGCTACAGAATGTAGATAGAGAGGAACATTAATCTACCTCACAATGTCTGCATTCACTTGGGTACTGTAGGTACAGTACCAGTCCCTTTATTTTTTTAACTATTTTCTACATTGTAGAATAATAGTGAAGACATCAACACTATGAAATAACACATATGGAATCATGTAGTAAGCAAAAAAAGTCTTACACTAATCAAAGTATATTTTATATTTGAGATTCTTCAAAGTAGCCACCCTTTGCCAAAAGTGTGCAAAGCTGTCAACAAGGCATTCTCCCGACCAGCTTCATGAGGTAGTCACCTGGAATGCATTTCAATTAACAGGTGTGCCTTGTTAAATGTTAATTTGTGGAATTTTTATTCTTCTTAATGCGTTTGAGCCAATCAGTTGTGTTGTGACAAGGTAGGGGTGGTATACAGAAGATAGCCCCATTTGACAGAAGATCAAGTATTTTACCAAATGGCAAGAACAGTTCAAATACGCAAAGATAAATGACAGTCCATCATTACTTTAAGACATGACGTTCAGTCAACCCGGAAAATGTCAAGAACTTTGAAAGTTTCTTCAAGTGCAGTCGCAAAAAGCATCAAGTACTATGAAGAAACTGGCTCTCATGAGGACCGCCACGGAAAAGGAAGACCTGGCGTTAACTCTACTGCAGAGGATACGTTCATTAGAGTTACCAGCCTCAGAAATTGCAGCCCAAATAAATGCTTTACAGAGTTCAAGTAACAGACACATCTCAACATCAACTGTTCAGAGGAGACTGCGTGAATCGGACCTTCATGGTCGAAATGCTGCAAAGAAACCACTACTAAAGGACACCAATAAGAAGAAGAGACTTGCTTGGGCCAAGAAACACAAGCAATGGACATTAGACGGGTAGAAATCTGCCCTTTGGTCTGATGAGTCCAAATTTGAGATTTGTCGTTCCAACTGCCGTCTCTTTGTGAGACGCAGTGTACGTGAATGCACATCTCTGCATATGTGGTTCCCACCCTGAAGAATGGAGGAGGTGGTGTGATGGTGACACTGTCTGTGATTTATTTAGAATTCAAGGCACACTTAACCAACATGGCTACCACAGCATTCTGCAGCTATACGCTATCCCATCTGGTTTGCGCTTAATGGGACTATCATTCGTTTTTCAACCAGACACTGATCCAACACACCTCCAGAATGTGTAAGGGATATTTGACCCTGTGTAAGGGCTATTTGAAGGAGAGTGATGGAGTGCTGCATCAGATGACCTGGCCTCCACAATCACCCGACCTCAACCCAACTGAGATGGTTTGGGATGAGTTGGACTGCAGAGTGAAGAAAATGCAGCCATCAGGTTCTCAGCATATGTGGGAACTGAAGACTTTTGGAAAAGCATTCCAGGTGAAGATGGTTGAGAGAATGCCAAGAGTGAGCAAAGCTGTCATCAAGGAAAAGGGTGGCTACTTTGAAGAATCTAAAATATATATTTTTTTGTTTAACACTTTTTTGGTTACTACATTATTCTATATGTATTATTTTATAGTGTTGATGTCTTCACTATTATTCTACACTGTAGAAAATAGTACAAATAAAGAAAAACCCTTGAATGAGTAGGTGTATCCAAACTTTTGACTGGTACTGTATATTATTTTGTTGATAGACACATACATGGTATGGTAGTGTTTGTCAACAGACTGGGATGTGACCACTAACAAGGAACTTTGTTTGGTACAATGTTTTTTCTGTCACTGATAATTTAGACAAATCATGATTTCATAGGTGTTCGCGCCTTTACTAGGCTTGGACGGTCTCCAGATTGTCATACCTTCATACCGACCTTGTGCCATCCTGGGATATTCGGTAATACTGGCACTCAAATCAAGGGACAATATTTTTAAACCCCGCTGAGCCTCTGTAATCCGAAGGGTAGCAATGCTAACAATATCATGTAAAATCATGCTAACAAGCACATTGCGAACGTTTTATACAGCCTCTGACCTAAAGTATTTGTAGGAGAGAAATCCCAGCTCATACAGTTATACAAGTGACTAAAAACTGCTACTCACAGTTTGCTACATGCGCAAAACAAATATTAGACAGCAAGGCTCTTGGTCCAGGAGGGGACCTCTGGTTCCAAATATAACCATTCAAAGGGTGCTATTTGTAACCAAAAAGGGTTTTATCTGACTCGAAAGGGTTCCATCTGGAACCTTTTTAAGGAGGGTTCTCCTACAGGGACAAATGGCTCTACATAGCTTTTTTCCCCCCGAGAGTGTACCGCCCTGCTTCCACTCCTCATTCTAGTATCTTTTCTAACACAACTCCCCCCAGAATTTAATCGAGCATCTGACGCAATTAAGCAAGATTTTAGTTCTCGGTCTCCGAGATGACTGTAGGTATAACATCAGGTGCTATAATGCTATAGGTCATTTTCTGGATTTCTGGACAAAAATCCCCACTTACAATGGATATTGGAGATTTTCCATTGGGCATGGGTCACCAACATACGTGCAGTGAAAAAGCATAGCGTAGTGTGTGGTTACTGGGGTAGAAATAAATAATAAAAACACTCAACTGTACGTAACAACTAGCACACATGCTAAAATCATCAATACATTTTTCTCACACACTCAACCAGATGCATGTTTGGCGTAATGCATAGGTACTGCTCTGGTGCTGTTAATCATCATAGTATACATCTCAAGTGGCACCCAATTCCCTATTTAGTGCACTACAGGGAATGGTAGTGCACTATACAGGGAATGGGGTGCCATTTGGGACTTCAGCAATAGTCTTGTGTTGTTGTTATTCATCAGCATTATATATACATTTTCCCCCTTCCTAATGACCTGGTCATCCTGACACCAGGCCAGTATAATGTGGCTGAGAGATCAGACATAGCCCCAGATAAACAGAGCCAGTGAGGGGAGCGCCGACCCACTTCATCTCAGCCAGACAAGCTTGGTATGCTGCAGCAGCTATCCGCAGCCACTTTTTCTCCTTCTATCCCAGCTCTGCATGCTCTCTCTCCCTGGCAGGATGCAGGTCAGCGAGTTAATTAACTTAATGCACACCTCGCATCAATGCCCTCTCTGACTGAGCGCCATGGAGAGAGAAGGGCAGAAAAGTACCAACCAACGTGTCTATCCCTTTCACAGCCAAAGCCCAGCAACAACCTCTCGTGACAGAGAAGGGACATGCATGAAAGGCTGCTAACATCTAGCAATCTATCCCTTTCACAGCCAAAGCCCAGCTCAGCTTAGTTCAGTCCAGGGCCCTAGGCCAAGGTAAAGCAACCAAATCACACACGGGCGAGTGCAGATCCACCCACAGAGAGGTAGAGAGAGAGGGAGAGACAACAAGATAGTAATTAAAACAGAAGTGGGAGGTGGGCTGAGAGGAAAGTGTTGCTTCCCTCGTTGCTGGGGTTTAATAGCACTGAAGATATAGGGCTGGAATATAGGATAATATATACACAAAAGTATGTGGACACCTGCTCGTCGAACATTTCATTCCAAAATCATGGGCATTAATATGGAGTTGGTGTCCCCGTTGCTGCCCCAACATCCTCCACTCTTGAGACGGCTTTCCACTAGATGTTGGAACATTGCTGAGGGGACTTGCTTCCATTCAGCCACAAGACCATTAGTGAGGTTGGGCACTGATGTTGGGTGATTAGGCCTGGCTCGCAGTCAGCGTTCTAATTCATCCCAAAGATGTTCGATGGGGTTGAGGTCAGGGTTCTGTGTAGGCCAGTCAAGTTCTTCCACACCGATCTTGACAAACCATTTCCGTATGCACCTCGCTTTGTGCACGGGGGCATTGTCAGGCTGAAACAGGAAAGGGCATTGCCCAAACTGTTGCCACAAAGTTGGAAGCACAGAATTGTCTAGAATGCCATTGTATGCTGTAGCATTACGATTTCCCTTTGCGGGAACTAAAGGGCCTAGTCCAAACCATGAAAAACAGTCCCAGACCATTATTCCTCCTCCTTTACAGTTGGCACTATGCATTGGGGCAGGTAGCGTTGGACTGCCAGATGGTGAAGCGTGTTTCATCAGTCCAGATAAAGTGTTTCCACTGCTCCAGAGTCCAATGGCAGCGAGCTTTACACCACGATACTTGCCATTGCGCATGATCATAGGCTTGTATGCGGCTGCTCGGCCACGGAAACCCATTTCCTGAAGCTCCCCACAAACGGTTCTTGTCCTGACGTGGCTTTCTGAGCAAGTTTGGAACTCGGGAGTTAGCGTTGCAACCGAGGACATATGATTTTAACGTGCTACGAGCTTCAGCACTCGGCGGTCCCTATGACGGTACCACATTGAAAGTCACTGAGCTCTTCAGTAAGGCCATTCTACTGACAATGTTTGTCTACAAAGATTGCATGACTGTGTGCTCGATTTTATACACCTGTCAGCAACATCTATGGCTGAAATAGCCAAATCCTCTCATGTGAAGGGGTGTCCACATACGTTTGTATATATAGTGTAGGATGAAGTATAGGGTTTGAATGCATTGAGTATTAGGTTGGCTGATTTCTAAGAAATGTTAGGGGGGCTGGTAAGTGTGGGGTAGAGAATGGTCGATGCAAGAGAGAGAGCCTATCAATGTCTACGTTTGACACGGTGGAGAGATTCTGCTTTAAAACAAAATGGTAGAAACATTTTGCAGGCCGCTTCTGGACCAACTGCTGTGCTTTTCCAAATATTTACTGTCTGCTGCCTGAGTGTCCATACTCCTGCTTGACTCACTGCTCTGGTGTCTTCTCATGACAGAGGGAAAGAAAGAGAGAGGGTGAGAGAGGAGGGGAAAAAAGAGAGAACTAAGAGAGAGAAGAGAGAGAGAGAAGAGAGAGAGAAGAGAGAAGAGAGAGAGAGAAATCATAAATGGGAGGGCAGCAGTCATTCAATTGATTGCGCTCAGCTGGCTTTTCTGTCAGAAGACCCACATCAGTTAACAGCTGCTTTAGAACTGGTGTGAGCCTCGTTGAAAGCATTACCTTTAGCCCTCTTTGCTGCTTTTCATTCTGTTGCTCATTTATGGACCTAAATATTATTTCAGTGAAAACATTACAGCTAAAAATAATAACGTGTCACTGAAATGTTAAGCCCTCCATTAAAGATGGAATCTGCAGTAGTGGGAAAGGCCAGTGGCACTGTTTAAATTTAAATAAATAAAAAATATAATAATAAATAAGGTACATTTTGTACTTTTCTATCATGCGTGAAATGATGTCTGAGGGGGAAAAACTGTGGTTGTTGTTTGCAGTAATTTCCTTGTTGTTATAATATCGCAAACGGACGTAGACGTTTCACCATTACGGATTCTAGCTTTTAAATGGGTAGAAAGATTTCAAACATTATAATGTTGGCCCAGCGCTGTCCGGGTTAGGGTTTGGAGGGGGTAGGCCGTCATTGTAAATAAGAATTTGTTCTTAACTGACTTGGTCTTTTACCAAATAGGGGTGTTATACAGAAGATTGCCCTATCTTGTCACAACACAACTGGCTCAAACGCATTAAGGAAATCAATTCCACAAATTTACTTTTAACAGGGCACACCTGTTAATTGAAATGCATTCCAGGTGACTACTTCATGAAGCTGGTTGAGAGAATGCCAAGAGTGTGCAAAGCTGTCATTAAGTCAAAGGGTGGTTACTTTAACAAATCCAAATATATTTTAGATTCTTCAAACACTTTTTTGATTACTACATGATTCCATATGTTAGTTTTGATGTCTTCACTATAATTGTACAATGTAGAAAATAGTAAAAATAAAGAAAACCCCTTGAATGAATAGGTGTGTCCAAACGTTTGACTGGTACTGTAAACATTTTAGTAATTTAGCAGATGCTCTTATCGAGCTAGCTAGCCATGTATATTTTACATTTAGATCAAATAAAACATTTAGATTTTAGTTTTAGATACATTTTTTATGTACGTTTAACTAGCTGGCTAGCTGGATGAATACCATTTAAACTTCCTAGCTTAGAATTGTAAAGTAAAATGTCTAGTTATCCTTGTCACCATTGACTTGACTGGCAGTAGGTTGAGTTGATGCCCACTCCTTTACCCACTCCTTTGTTAGTTAGCTCATACATTCCAGTACAGATGTGGCAGTCAATTGGGAACAAGCTATAAGAGATGACTAAATTGAGGAAATCAAGTTAAGTTGAAATATGCTTCATATGAAATGTATTATTCATGTCCATGTTGCTCATTGCTCCTCATCACTCTAGTGTCTCATACCCCACTCCGTTGTTAGAGTATCATCAGCTTTAAGACCTACCCTATAGAAAGCCTGCTCTGTAGGATGACCCTAAATAACTCAGTAACCCCAATTATAACCATGGGTGAAAGTAGATGTAATGTCTTCCTGGTACGGGGACCTCCTATGTTTGCACACATTCTTTTTTATGGGCCCAATCATAGAATGACATATAGAATCTATATTCATTTAATAGGATCTCTATGGGCCTAATAGTAAAGATTTGTCACTTAACTTTTAAATGTATTAGCCTACCTGATAATGTGGCAAAAAAACACAACCAGTCATAATGTTTTCATCTGATTGTCAAACAATTACTTCAAAATGGCCATGTCGGCTACGTTACTCAGGAATGGCGGAAAGACAGATGTCGCAGGAATAAAAGTATAGCCTCATTAAGATATTTTTTCTGCTGATATTTTACAACATTTGGTAGGCTATTCGTTAGTCAACTTGTCTATAATTAGATACATGCAGCTTCTCATCATAGCTTGATGCTTGTCTAGAATACTAAAAGCCTTGCTCACCAGGATAATGTCAAATCAATAGAATGATCAATGCATCATCAACAATCTAGTTGACATCGGTAAAGTTCTCTTTCATTTCTGCTTCTCTCACAGAGCGAGGACGTTTAGGGACCAGGCAGTTTTACGCAATTATGACATAACATTGAAGGTTGTGCAATGTGACAGGAATATTTAGACTTAGGGATGCCACCCGTTAGATAAAATACGGAACGGTTCCGTATTTCACTGAATGAATAAACGTCTTGTTTTCGAGATGATAGTTTCAGGATTCGACCTTATTAATGACCTAAGGCTCGTATTTCTGTGTGTTATCATGTTATAACTAAGTCTATGATTTGATAGAGCAGTCTGACTGAGCGGTGGTAGGCAGCAGCAGGCTCGTAAGCATTCATTCAAACAGCACTTTCGTGCGTTTTGCCAGCAGCTCTACTGTTTATGACATCAAGCCTATCAACTCCCGAGATTAGGCTGGTGTAACCGATGTGAAATGGCTAGCTAGTTAGAGGGGTGCACGCTAATAGCGTTTCAAACATCACTCGCTCTGAGACTTGGAGTAGTTATTCCCCTTGCTCTGCATGGGTAACGCTGCTTCGAGGGTGGCTGTTGTCGTTGTGTTCCTGGTTCGAGCCCAGGTAGGAGCGAGGAGAGGGACGGAAGCTATACTGTTACACTGGCAATACTAAAGTGCCTATAAGAACATCCAATAGTCAAAGGTTAATGAAATACAAATGGTATAGAGAGAAATAGTCCTATAATTCCTATAATAACTACAACCTAAAACTTCTTGCCTGGGAATATTGAAGACTCATGTTAAAAGGAACCACCAGCTTTCATGTGTTCTCATGTTCTGAGCAAGGAACTTAAACGTTAGTTTTCTTACATGGCACATATTGCACTTTTACTTTCTTCTCCAACACTTTGTTTTTGCATTATTTAAACCAAATTGAACATGTTTCATTATTTATTTGAGGCTAAATTGATTTTATTGATGTATTATCTTAAGTTAAAATAAGTGTTCATTCAGTATTGTTGTAATTGTCATTATTACAAATAAAAAAAAATCTATAAAATCGGCCAATTAATCGGTATCTGCTTTTTTTGGGGGGATTCTCCAATAATCGGTATCGGTGTAGAAAAATCATAATCGGTCGACCTCTAGTTAATATTATAATAGGCTATATGTGAGACCCACATTCAGTGTCCAACTTGTAGGCTACTCCACTCTAAAATAATGCCGGCATCCATACAGTGCCATTTGATAAATGCAAAGAGACATCACTTACAAAACACCAAACAGTTTTATGAATGACATTCAGTGATTGTTCTTTATTAGACCTACACAAGTCTCGTAACCTGAATTGATGCATACACTGCTGTGAGCGTGCCTCTTGGTCACTCATCTCTGCCTTGGCAAAATTTCAGTGCTATCATAGAACCACACTGCATTTGAGTCTATTCGCTCATTTTTGACAAGTCTGACATGCAGTAATGATAAATGGTGTAATATCCTACTGTTGTCTTGGAAACGTTGTTTTAATGATTGTGATAGTCTCATGTTTTACCAGTACGTTGTACCCCCACTTGTCACGCCTTGGTCTTAGTATTTTGTGTTTTCTTTAATTATTTGTTCAGGCCAGGGTGTGACATGGGTTTGTGTGTTGTGTTTCGTATTGGGGTTTGTAGTATTTGGGATCGCGGCTGATTAGGGGTGTTGTATAGGCTTGGCTGCCTGAGGCGGTTCTCAATCAGCAGTCAGGTGATTCTCGTTGCCTCTGATTGGGAACCGTATTTAGGTAGCCTGAGTTTCGCTTTGTCTTTCGTGGGTGATTGTTCCTGTCTCTGTGTAGTGTTCACCAGATAGGCTGTAATAAGTTTCACGTTCCGTTTGTTGTTTTTTGTATTTATTAAGTTATTTCATGTATCGTCGTTTATTTCATTAAAGACATGAGTAACCACCACGCTGCATTTCGGTCCGACTCTCCTTCGACAAACGAAGAACGCCGTTACACCACTAGTTATTTTGCCGGTACCAGACCGGCTTACTTTCACCCCTGATTATAACCCAGAATCCCCTACATGGCGTTGCCATGGCCATACAGGGATACTAGAAGCTCTCTATGCTGATCGTCAGACAGAAGTCCTCCAGAGGCAGTGACTTCAAATCAAATCTTATTTATCACATGCGCCGAATACAACAGGTGTAGACCTTACCGTGAAATGCTTAATACAACAGGTGTAGACCTTACCGTGAAATGCTTACTTACAAGCCCTTAACCAACAATGCAGTTTTAAGAAAATACCCCACCCCCCAAAAAAAAGTATGAGATAAGAATAACAAATAATTAAAGATCAGCAGTAAATAACAATACCGGGGCTATATACAGGGGGTACCAGTACAGAGTCAATGTGCGAGGGCACCGGTGTAGAGCTAATATGTACATGTAGGTAGAGTTATTAAAGTGACTATGCATAGATGATAACAGAGAGTAGCAGCAGCATAGAAGGGGAAAGGGGGGGGTAATGCAAATAGTCTGGGTAGCCATTTGATTAGCTGTTCTTATGGTTTGGGGGTAGAACCTGTTTAGAAGCCTCTTGGACCTAGACTTGGTGCTCCGGTACCGCGCGGTAGCAGAGATAACAGTCTATGACTAGGGTGGCTGGAGTCTGACAATTTTTAGGGCCTTCCTCTGACACCACCTGGTACAGAGGTCCTGGGTGGCAGGAAGCTTGGCCCCGGTGATGTACTGGGCCGTACGCACTACCCTCTGTAGTGCCTTGCGGTCACCGGCCTAGCAGTTGCCTTACCTGGCAGTGATGCAACCTGTCAGGATGCTCTCGATGGTGCAGCCATAAAACCTTTACATTGGCACCGGGGGGTCAATGTAAATTGTCCGGTGGCGATTTTATGAATTGTTCAGCAGTCTTATGGCTTGGGGGTAGAAGCTGTTGAGGAGCCTCTTGGTCCAAAACAGTCTATAACTTGGGTGACTGGAGTCTCTGACAATTTTATGACACCGCCTATTATATAGGTTTGGATGGCAGGAAGCTTGGCCCCCGTGATATACTGGGCCGATGCTGAGCAGTTGCCAAAACAGGTGGTGATGCAACCGGTCAGGATGCTCTCGATGGCACAGCTGTAGAAATTTGAGAGGATCTGGGAACTCCTGCCAAATCTTTTCAGTCTCCTGAGGGAAAATGTTTCTTCGTGCCCTCTCCACTACATCTCTGTCGATGTTAATGGGGGCCTGTTCGGCCCGCCTTTTCCTGTAATCCACGATCAGCTCCTTTGTCTTGCTCACATTGAGGGAGAGGTTGTTGTCCTGGTACCACACTGCCAGTTCTCTGACCTCCTCCCTATAGGCCATCTCATCGTTGTCAGTGATTAGGCCTACCACTGTTGTGCCGTCAGCAAACTTAATGATGGTGTTGGAGTCGTGTTTGGCCACGCAGTAGTGGGTGAACAGGGAACACAGGAGGGGACTAAGTATACACCCCTGAGGGGCCCCCAGTGTTAAGGATCAGCGTGGCAGATGTGTTGTTGCCTACTCTTACCACCTGGGGACGGCCCGTCAGGAAGTCCAGGATCCAGTTGCCAAGGGAGATGTTTAGTCCCAGAGTCCTTAGCTTAGTGATGAGCTTCGTGGGCACTATAGTGTTTAACGCTGAGCTGCAGTCAATGATTTGATGTGCGCCATGACCAGCCTTTAAAAGCACTCCATGGCTACTGACGTGAGCGCCATGGGGCGGTAATCATTTAGGCAGGTTACTTCCTTGGGCACAAGGACTATGATGGTGTGCTTGAAACATGTAGGTATTACAGACTCAGTCAGGAAGAGGTTGAAAATTCAGTGAAGACACTTGACAGTTGGTCTGCGCATGCTTTGAGTACACGTCCTGGTAATCCGTCTGGCCCAGTGGCTTTGTGAATGTTGACCTGTTTAAAGGTTTTGTTCACATCGGCTACCGAGAGTGTTATCACACAGTCATCCAGAACAGCTGGTGCTCTCGTGCATGCTTCAGTGTTGCTTGCCTCGAAGCGAGCATAAAAGGCAGTTCGCTCATCTGGTAGGCCCGCGTCACTGGGCAGCTCACGTCTGGGTTACCCTTTGTAGTCCATAATAGTTTTCAAGCCCTGCCACAACTGACGAGTGTCTGAACCGGTGTAGTAGGATTCAATCTTAATCCTGTATTGACCCTTTGCTTGTTTGATGGTTCGTTTGAGGGCATAACGGGATTTCCTATAAATGTTCGGATTAGTCTCCCGCTCCTTGAAAGCAGCAGCTCTAGTCTTTAGCTCGATGCGGATGTAGCCTGTAATCCATGGCTTCTGGTTGGGATATGCACGTACAGTCACTGTGGGGATGACGTCATCAATGCACTTATTGATGAAGCCGACGACTGAGGTGGTGTATTCCTCAATGCCATTGGATGAATCCCGGAACATATTCCAGTCCTGTAGTGTAGCATCTGCATCATCTGACCACTTCCGTATTGAGCGAGTCACTGGTACTTCCTGCTTTAGTTTTTGCTTGTAAGCAGGAATCGGGAGGATAGAATTATGGTCAGATTTGCCAAATGGAGGGCGGGGGAGAGCTTTGTATGCATCTCTGTGTGTGGAGTAAAGGCTTTTTCCCCCATGACTTGCTGGTATAAATTTGGTATAACTGATTTAAGTTTGCCTGCATTAAAGTCCCCGGGACTAGAAGAGCAGCTTCTGGGTGAGCATTTTCTTCTTTGCTTATGGCCTTATAGAGTTGGTTGAGAGCGGTCTTAGTGCCAGCTTCGTTTTGTGGTGGTAAATAGACGGCTACGAATAGTACAGATGAGAACTCTCTTGGTAGATAGTGTGGTCTACAGCTTATCATAAGGTACTCTACTTCAGGCAAGCAATACCTCGAGACTTCTTTAATATTAGACACCTGCTGTTCTTGACAAAAAGACACACACCCCCACCCCTCGTCTTACCAGAGGTAGCGTCTCTGTTCTGCCGGTGCATGGAAAATCCTGCTAGCTCTATATTGTCCATATATTCGTTCAGCCATGTCTCGGTGAAACATAAGATGTTACGGTTTTTAATGTCCCGTTGGTAGGATAATCTTAATAATAGGTCATCAATTTTATTTTCCAATGATTGCACGTTAGCCAGAAGAATGGAAGGCAGTGGGAGTTTACTTTGCTCGCCTCCAGATTCTCAGAAGGATGCCCGATCTGCGGCCCCTTTTCCGGCATCTTTTCTTCACTCAAAAGTTGTAGATCTGGGCCTGTTCCAGTGAAAGCAGGATATCCTTCTCGTTGGACTCGTTAAAGGAAAAAGTTTATTCCAGTCCGTGGTGAGTAATCACTTTTCTGATGTCCAGAAGTAATTTTTGGTCACAAGAGACGGAAGCAGCAACATTACGCAAAAAACTGACAAAATATCACAATTGCTTGGGAGAATGTAAAACGTCAGCCATGTTCTTCGGCCCAATAAGACAGTCATCACCTTTGTATACAAAACATCCATTAAATTACTCACGTAATTGTCTTTGAGGACAATTTTTTATATCACTCACAGACTATTTTAACATTTTATATTCATCCAATGTCTCATTTTTCTGGATGACATCATGACATCTCCAGTGAGCACTGAGTGCTACTATGCAGGCGTTATGGGCTCTTTAAAACCAGTTCTAGACAACCACGAAACGGCATATGTGAACGTGAGTAGATTACATTGAAAACGGCCGTCCAACTTGGACGACGTCTCTAGTTCATATACACTGCAGTGCCCCGACCACGACTAGTGTGTAGCAGCAGAAAATACACTTCCTGAAGTTCCTGCTCTCAGTTGAGCACAGTGGTGTGAGGAACGAGGATAGTCACTAAGGGAGCAAAAATAAACATCTTTGGATGATGTCAAACCTCGGCCCAAGGAAGTAGGGCTGATTCATGGTAGGGCTGAGATGAGATGGGGAGAGATTGTGTAGAGGAAGTAGGTAAGTAACATAATATTATCAAGTAAGCCAATAGTAAGTCTGCACTCCAGTAGTAGGGCTGACTATTTGCATTGCCCCCCCCCCCCCCCCCCCCCTTTGTTTTTACACTTCTGCTACTCGCTGTTTATTATCTATGCATAGTCACTTTACCCCTACCTACCTACAACGGGGCCTTGCTGCGCTCCACAGTGTCACAGACTGGAGACACAGGTGCCTGTTTAAAGACACGCCTCCTTTATGATCTGTTTACTAGTTATGGGAAAAGGCCTTGTCATTGATATTATTGGGAGTCTAATGGAGGAGCATTTTGATGTACAGAAAAAAAAATGTATTCTGAAATGTATTTATGTGGAGTCAGAGTCAATCATGCTATTTTGAAATGTTGAAAGACAAAATGAGAACTACTGTCGTAGCATGCTTTAAACTATCTTCAAAGGACTAGATACATCCATTATTGCACTGGGCCACTCCCTTTGTATGGGAAGTATTTTCAAAATACTGCCTCTAATGAAGGCTTTGACAGCAGAACAATACCGCCATAACCACACAACTTAATTATATGTTTTCAAATTAGATATGCCTCACAGTCGCAGAGTATTTAGGTCTCTACAGTACAAAGAGCTGGCTATCCCCATAAAAAAATAAAAAATAAAAAAAGAATAAAGAATTGGCTTGTGATGAGTAAGCGATTCATTTTGTTATCCAATAGCGAAGTAGAACAAAGGTAAACAAGTCTTCAAACGCAGAATACATTGCGTCTGTGTTCATTTATAAGGACCCTGCTGTGGATACACAAACAATCTGCCTTTCTACAAATCTTGTTTAGAGCAATGGGAGGAGATAGCTTATTTGTACTGTCTGCAGGCTTTGGGGTCCTGGCTGCTCTACACACACACACACACACACACCATACAGAAGCCATCAAAAGAGAATTTAGATTTACCATGAGGCTGATCTGTAGGGACATTCTCAATTCCCCATTATGACACCACATCGAAACACTGCACTCCCGGAGAGTCAGCACGCTGCCAAAGAGTACCGAGATGGTTTCACGATGAGGGAGAAAAGCCACACAAAAAACAGACTGTAAGCACTGAGCACAGCAAAGTCTCAACAACGTGACAGTGGCTTCTGTAAACATATCAGCCAGCTCTTTTCCACTTCAGTGAAGGAAACTGTACTGTGAGACTTGGAAATTTCAACTAAAGCTTGCAAGTCAAGACAGGCCTATGCAATCAATCCAATAATTCTTCACATCATACATCAATTCCCAAAGGTTTCAGTTGGACAAGAAAAAAACCCAGATAGATAACGAAACTTAGCAAGAAGGGGGTTATAGTGGCATTACTAACATATTTATAGAGTGGAGTCTCTGCTACGGCTCCTCCGCCTTCAGTTTAATTAGAAGTCAAAGACAGAGAGAAATGTTAACATTTGACTAGAAAGTGAGTCTGGTGTGAATAAGGCAAGATACAGTCTGTATACAGTCTAACGGCTCCTTCTGAGTAGCCAGTTGCTAACCCCCCCTGCTACTTGAGCAGGCAGGCAGCAGTGTAGCAGGCAGGCAGAAGTGTCCTAGATTACACAGTCAGAGATAACGTACAGGGAATACCGTCTCCCTCCCAACGCCTCAAGGTCAGTGCTGCTCATATTTGATGTTGCTACATTGTGAGAGAAAAAAAGCTAACTTGGGGAGAGGGCAGAGGGGGAATGGTAATAAATTACATCCTGTTTTAGCATAGGGAAAATACCAAATGAGATGAATTGTTTTTGAGTTCAAATCCTCCTTGCTGTGTCCTATGACATGAAGTGGAACACCTTAAACATCACAGAAAAAAGAAAGAAAAGTACTTATGCTCATGCTCTGAGACAGACAGCTGTGGGAGATAAGTAGAATCTGTGGATGGTTTGACTTGGAGACAAAGGAAAACAGACCAAGTTGAGAGGAATGTGTGATGTCCACTGTGTTATGACAGGGCTGTGAGTGGGTGATCCAGCGTGTTGCTGTAGCCTAGTTTAACAGAGAGAGGACTATGGCTGGGCCTGGGAGAAACTAATGCTCTCCGTCAGTGAGAGGGAAGGCAGCAGTGTGAATGTCTGTTACACCAGACTTGAGGCACTGCCAGGACTGTGTGTACTTGTTTATCTATTCTTGTGGGGACCAGAAGTCCCCACATAAATATTAAACAAACAAAAATTTGACCAACTGGGGACATTTTGTTCGTGCCCAGGTGGTCAAATGCTATTTCTAGGGGGTTTATGGTTAAGGTTAGAATTAGTGTTAGAATTACGTTAAGGGCTAGGGTTTGGAGCTAGGGTTAGGAGCTAGGGTTAGGAGCTAGGGCTACTTTTAGGGTTAGGAGCTAGGACTAGTTGTAGGGTTAGGAGCTAGGGATAGTTTTAGGGTTAGGTTTTTGGGTTAGGGTACAATTTAGGGGTTAGGGAAAATAGGATTTTGAATGGGACTGAATTGTGTGTCCCCACAAGGTTAGCTGTACAAGACTGTGTGTGTATGTGTGTCTGTGAGATAGTCAGCCAGGTGTTGCCAACAGCACAACATCTGCTCTACTGTCAGCATCAATTTCTACAACAGCGCAACGCTTCTACAACAGCACAACATCTGCTCTACTGTCAGCATCCATTTCTACAACAGCGCAACGCTTCTACAACAGCACAACATCTGCTCTACTGTCAGCATCCATTTCTACAACAGCGCAACGCTTCTGCAACAGCACAACATAGCGCAATGCTTCTACAACAGCGCAACACTTCTTCAACTGCGCAACATAGGGCAATGCATCTTCAACAGCTCACTGCCTGAAACCAGAAGAGGTAGAAGAGGCACTGCCAAGGTCGACCGATGATCCTCATAGAAACACACACAGGCTCAAATGTAAACAATGTCTGAAATATCCCTAATCAAGGGCCCAGGAAGGAGCTATAGGGGGACATAACTTTCTCAGTTACCAAGGACACTGGCAGAGTACTGTGGTGGTGGATAGGGAGTGTTCCCTACCACACAGGTGGCTCAATTCACCTGTTTTATATAGCCTAGCTACCTTCCAAATTGCTCCCATATGCTGCAGACTGAGCTACAATGTATTTCACTGCTGTACAGTATGATGTATTTGACTCTGCTCCGACATTTGTTCAGTACATTTGCATTTTTTAAACATTTCAGTTATTTAGCATATGCTCTTATCCAGAGCAATTTGGGTTAAATGCCTTGCTCAAGGGCACCGACAGATGTTTCCCCTTGTCAGCTCGGAGAACCAGAGACTTTTCAGTTACTGGCACAACGCTCTTAACCGCAAGACTACCTGCTACACCAGTACAGTGAGTTATTGGACTTCCAGAGATAGATGGGCCAGTCTTAATTTGCGTCCTTCTTCTCTCTCTGAGAGGATAACACTAACACAGTTCTCAACAGAAAAATGTGTGTTAAGCAAGTATGCAGGCCATGACAAGCTGCCTCTTGTATGCTGAGCCAAGCTTTGGTGCTCATCGGCAAAAACTTAGTCACTAGATTTCTGTAATATGTGTGAAATATTTATGAATTTAAACTAGGGATATCATGTTTCACTGTCACTTCTCTGGAGTTCAGATCATGCAGGATCATACACCTGTATGCTAGGGGGTTGCAGCATCATACAGTCTACCTGTATGCTAGGGGGTTGCAGGATCATACGGTCTACCTGTATGCTAAGAGGTTGCAGGATCATACGGTCTACCTGTATGCTAGGGAGTTGCAGGATCATACGGTCTACCTGTATGCTAGAGGGTTGCAGGATCATACGGTCTGCCTGTATGCTAGAGGGTTGCAGGATCATACGGTCTACCTGTATGCTAGAGGGTTGCAGGATCATACGGTCTACCTGTATGCTAGAGGGTTGCAGGATCATACGGTCTACCTGTATGCTAGAGGGTTGCAGGATCATACGGTCTACCTGTATGCTAGAGGGTTACAGGATCATACGGTCTACCTGTATGCTAGGGGGTTGCAGGATCATACGGTCTACCTGTATGCTAGGGGGTTACAGGATCATACACCTGTATGCTAGGGGGTTGCAGGATCATACGGTCTACCTGTATGCTAGGGGGTTGCAGGATCATACGGTCTACCTGTATGCTAGAGGGTTGCAGGATCATACGGTCTACCTGTATGCTAGAGGGTTGCAGGATCATACAGTCTACCTGTATGCTAGAGGGTTGCAGGATCATACGGTCTACCTGTATGCTAGAGGGTTGCAGGATCATACGGTCTACCTGTATGCTAGGGGGTTGCAGGATCATACGGTCTACCTGTATGCTAGAGGGTTGCAGGATCATACGGTCTACCTGTATGCTAGGGGGTTACAGGATCATACGGTCTACCTGTATGCTAGGGGGTTGCAGGATCATACGGTCTACCTGTATGCTAGGGGGTTGCAGGATCATACGGTCTACCTGTATGCTAGAGGGTTGCAGGATCATACGGTCTACCTGTATGCTAGAGGGTTGCAGGATCATACGGTCTACCTGTATGCTAGAGGGTTGCAGGATCATACGGTCTACCTGTATGCTAGGGGGTTGCAGGATCATACGGTCTACCTGTATGCTAGAGGGTTGCAGGATCATACGGTCTACCTGTATGCTAGAGGGTTGCAGGATCATACGGTCTACCTGTATGCTAGAGGGTTGCAGGATCATACGGTCTACCTGTATGCTAGAGGGTTGCAGGATCATACAGTCTACCTGTATGCTAGGGGGTTGCAGGATCATACGGTCTACCTGTATGCTAGAGGGTTGCAGGATCATACAGTCTACCTGTATGCTAGAGGGTTGCAGGATCATACGGTCTACCTGTATGCTAGAGGGTTGCAGGATCATACGGTCTACCTGTATGCTAGAGGGTTGCAGGATCATACGGTCTACCTGTATGCTAGGGGGTTACAGGATCATACGGTCTACCTGTATGCTAGAGGGTTGCAGGATCATACGGTCTACCTGTATGCTAGAGGGTTGCAGGATCATACAGTCTACCTGTATGCTAGAGGGTTGCAGGATCGGATGGAAAGCAGGATCTGTCTGTAGGCTTTTTTCCCCTTTCTTCTTCCTTTTTCTTCCTACAAATATTGTAATTAATTTGCCAAATGATGTCACATCTTCATCCCATAATTATTGAAGGCAGTGTGATGTTACAACAATCCTTTAGACATATAGCCAGTACCACCACTGAGGTATATAATTATAACCAAGGGTTAAAACCGGAAAATAACGAAATTTGAGGAACAGAACCAAAACCAAAATTTTCTGGCAAAGATGTGTCTGTAGCACATTGCTAAACTTCATTTTATATGGATAATATTAACGTAGGTTTGCCCGCAAATGCTGATGACTGGTCATTGGTCAACAGTCAAACCACGCAAATGTTTTGCTCTGAAGCACAGATTGTTTGATTGTTTTACCAATAGGTGCCCTTCTTTGCGAGGCATTGGAAAACCTCCCTGGTCTTTGTGGTTGAATATGTGTTTGAAAATCACTACTCAACGGAGGGACTTTACAGATAATTGTGTGGGGTGCAGAGATAAGGAGATAAGGTAGTCATTTAAAAATCGTGCTAAACACTATTATTGCACACAGAGCAAATGCAACTTAAGTGGCTTGTTATGCACATGTTAACTCCTGAACTTATTTAGACTTGCCATAACAAAGGAGTTCTTGAGGCTCCAAGTCATGTGACTCGAGTCCACACCTCTGGACTACTCCTTCTATTTCTATGGGAACACATGCAGTCAGCGAAGAAGAGGAGAGAATGTGTGTACATTTAGCTTTTATTTTTATAATAATGTAAAACAAATATGCTATTCAAAATGGTTATTACAGAGACCGCGGTCATTTGACTGGCCAATTACTGTCATCCAAAATTCCATGACAGTCACAACCCTACTTGGAACAATTGGTTGACTGCATTTGACCTAAACAGAAAAGCATGCAACTGTGAATCTAACAGTGTAGAGGAGGAACTGCGCTGCTTGAGTCACAGGGGGCGGGGATTGGTGTGTGAGGGAAGCAGCTGCAAGAACAAGAAAAACAATTATAAACTATAAAAGCTGACATTACAAGTGGCTGAGATGCCTTTCACAATATTGCATGCGATATAGATATTTTGCGATATGAATATTGCATTTGTCAATATTGTGATTTCGATGTGAATTTGACTAATTGTGCAGTTCCAACACATCACTCCCAATATGAACCCCTATCTACCGAAACACCGAAGGATCATGAATGGGCAGGTAAAACACATCAAACACAATAAATAAGAGGAGGCTATATACTGGGTCCGTGCCTATACCACATTTACAATGTGCAGGGATACTGGAGTATTTTAATTACATATGTATAAATGGGGATTAGGAGAAAGTGACTGGTATCTGTATAAACGGGGATTAGGAGAAAGTGACTGGTATCTGTATAAACGGGGATTAGGAGAAAGTGACTGGTATCTGTATAAACGGGGATTAGGAGAAAATGACTGGTATCTGTATAAACGGGGATTAGGAGAAAGTGACTGGTATCTATATAAACGGGGATTAGGAGAAAGTGACTGGTATCTGTATAAACGGGGATTAGGAGAAAGTGACTGGTATCTATATAAACGGGGATTAGGAGAAAGTGACTGGTATCTGTATAAACGGGGATTAGGAGAAAGTGACTGGTATCTGTATAAACGGGGATTAGGAGAAAGTGACTGGTATCTGTATAAACGGGATTAGGAGAAAGTGACTGGTATCTGTATAAACGTAGATTAGGAGAAAGTGACTGGTATCTGTATAAACGGGGATTAGGAGAAAGTGACTGGTATCTATATAAACGGGGATTAGGAGAAAGTGACTGGTATCTGTATAAACGGGGATTAGGAGAAAGTGACTGGTATCTGTATAAACGGGGATTAGGAGAAAGTGACTGGTATCTGTATAAACGGGATTAGGAGAAAGTGACTGGTATCTGTATAAATAATAGAAACTGAAAGCAGGCTCTAGAACCCTGACCTGAGGATCTGTGGATCTGAGGATCTGGCGGTCTGTGGATCTGAGGGTCTGAGAGTCTGTGGATCTGGCGGTCTGAGGATCTGAGGGTCTGTTGATCTGAGAGTCTGTGGATCTGAGAGTCTGTGGATCTGAGAGTCTGTGGATCTGAGAGTCTGTGGATCTGAGGTGCCATAGAACTCCAAGAGCACCATTTACAAAGGTGTGGTTTTTCATCTCTTCCAAGCAATAGAGTTTTATTTAAGAGTCCAGATCCATGGGTTGAACCTGTGACCTGCGACGACTTATGAGGGCTGAGGCACCACCCAGAATACTGCCACACAATACTGCCACACAATACTGCCACGTCATTTTCAAAACATGCGTTGGCCCCACAAAATGATAAGCAAACACTGTAAACTCTTCCCACCTGAGGTTTGGGGAGAACGTAAAGTTACTGACTTTGTTCAGATGCAAATGTTTTGTGAATCTAGTGTTAAGTGACCTGTTATACTGTATTACAAATGACAGTTTAGTGACATGCCATAGAAGACATGTTACGTGTGTACGGGAGGCGAAGTCAGGTGCAGGAGAGCAGCGTGGGGTTAACAGGCGCACTTTTTATTCCGGTCCAAAAGGAAAGCACATAAGAACATAAACGTGCCCAAAACACGGAACATAAACCAAAAGTATGCAGTGTGCAGGTGTGTATGGAACAAGACAAAACAAATGGAAATAGGAAAAATGGAGCGGCGATGGCTAGAAAGCTGGTGATGTTGACCGCCGAACGCCGCCCAAACAAGGAGAGGAGCCGACTTCGGCGGAAGTCGTGACAAGATAATTCCTCCCGTGAAATAACGTTGTCTAAGAAAGGGTTGAAATCATAATTTGAAGTCCACCACAAGCAACTAGAATCATCACACAAATCCCTCAGATGACGTATATACAGTGTACAAAACACTGGGAACACCTGCTCTTTCCATGACAGACTGACCAGGTGAATCCAGGTGAAATCTATGATCCCTTATTGATGTCACTTCTTAAATCGACTTTAGTGTAGATGAAGGGGAGGAGACAGGCTAAATAAGAATGTTTAAGCCTTGAGACAGCCGATACACAATCAATGTATGTGCCATTCAAAGGGTGAATGGGCAAGAAAAAATATTTAAGTGCCTTTGAACGGGGTATGGTAGTAGGTGCCAGGCGCACCGGTTTGAGTGTGTCAAGAACTGCAACACTGCTGGGTTTTTAACACTCAACAGTTTCCCACGTGTATCAAGAATGGTCCACCACACAAAGGCCGTCCAGCCAACTTAACACAACTGTGGGAAGCACTGGAGTCAACATCGGCCAGCATCCCTGTTGAGTCTTGTAGAGTCCAGCCCAGACAAATTGAGGCTGTTATGAAGGCAAAAGGGAGTGCTACTAATGTTTTGTACACTCACACTTATTAAAAGTTATTGGCAACCTGCCCAGAGCTCTATCTAACAAATAATGTACAGTAGGAATAGCCGATATCATGATAATAACAATGCCCTTTGATAGCCAAGGTAATCACACTGCATACAAGTATCTACAAAGAGGTAGTCATGACAGCCATTTGTAGTAAAATTACATATATCCAGAGAAAAGGAGGAGTGTGATGGTTTGGAATGATATAAATACACTATTCTGCTTCCGGTCTGTCCTATAACTACACTATTCTGCTTCAGTTCTGTCCTATAACTACACTATTCTGCCCCCGTTCTGTCCTATAACTACACTATTCTGCCACCAGTCAGTCCAAAAACTGCACTATTCTGCTGCCTTTTTGTCCTAAAACTACACTATTCCGCTGCCTGTCTGTCCTAAAACTACACTATTCTGTTTCCTGTCTGTCCAAAAACTGTGGGCCACAGTGTTTGATGTGTACAGCGTGGGCCTGCAGCAGCGGTTAACCCTCTGTCACGCCCTGACCTTAGAGATCCTTGTTATTCTCTATGTTTGGTTAGGTCAGGGCGTGATTTGGGTGGGCATTCTATGTTCTCTATTTTTGTTTTTGGCCGAGTGTGGTTCCCAACCAGAGGCAGCTGTCTATCGTTGTCGATCATTGTCTCTGATTGGGGATCATACTTAGGTAGCCCTTTTCCCCACTTTCAGTTGTGGATCTTATTTTCTGTTTAGTGTCTGTGCCTGATGGAACTGGTCGATTTTGTTTTTTGTCGTTGTTATTTTGTTTTTTGGTGTCATCAATAAAAAGACGATGTACGCCTACCACGCTGCGCCTTGGACTCTTTCTCCCAACGAGAGCCGTAACACCCTCTACCTACTAAAGCAGGACAATGGACTAAAGAGAAGCTCTGAGAAGAGATCTGGCCCCTTTTCCTGTGTCAATTTTCACTGCATATTTCAGAGAGACTCTACTCTAAGCAGCACATGATTCTTGGGTTGTGTCTGGGCCCTGGTCAAAAGTAGTGCACTACATAGGGAATACAGTGTCATTTTGGGTGCAAGTCTTGGAGTACCACTCATCAAATACACCCGGATGGTGCAGAGAGAGAGAGAGAGCTGTAGGTTTCCAGCAGCAACACCTGCAGTGCTTTTGGGGTTCTTTATTACATGACAGGCACGGGGGGTTGAGAGGGAGATCCTTGTATTTGAAGTATTTCTAAGAGGCAAGACCAGCCCCAAACACAGCAGGCACGGGAGGAGAGTGGCTTCTATTGTGTCTATAGTTAAAGGAGAGAGTGGAGAAACAACAATCCTAAGGGAGTATGGGTCTTTATCCTGGTCAGGTTCAGTCAGATTTGAGGGGGGTTGTGAGGGGACGAGGGAGTTTCAGGGGCCTAGCAAGGGAGAGGGGACGGAGACACTGGGTAAGGGACAAAATGATCAAACACACGCATACGTACAGCAATATGTTAGGCATGTTTGTGCTCATAGCTCTTTGCTGAGCTCTGTAGTTTACATGTTGTCAAGCATTAACCCAGAACAGATTGCCTACTAATTGCTGTGTGTTCAATTTACAACAAATAAAGCACTAATTGACTCCACTGCTGTGCCAAAATGTTTAATGAACTTCTGCTTCAGCCTTGTAGAACCTCAGATCCTGCTCAAACTATGTTCCATCAAAAACAAAAGTGATTGAATGAAATCAGACGACTACTACTACTACTACTACAGAAAGAGTAGGTGCTACAGTTGGTATTAGCAGGAGTTACAAATCATGATGGTGATTGGGACATCTTGAGTACTGGTATTAGCTTCGTTCCAGTTAGTTCTGTTCTTTTTGGACTACCACACTAATCCCACTGTATATTTCTGCCCCTGAACAGGCAGTTAACCCACTGTTCCTAGGCCGTCATTGAAAATTAGAATTTGTTCTTAACTGACTTGCCTAGTTAAATAAAGGTAAAATAAAAAAATATTGCTGAAGGCTTTTCATACAGATTAGATTAGACAGCATTACTGCAACCTGACAATACATATTAACACTTTCTGTGAATGTGCCGGATTTAGCCAGCCAGCTAATTTAACAGTAGTCCCTAGGCAGGTAGATAAAACCCAAAGTGCTACCTCTCTGCCTATGGGTTATTGGATCTTACTGTACCCCTTATGCCTCTGGCACTACCCCAAATATGGTGTTTAGCATGTCTGTAGTCTTTGTAATAGAGCTTGGGACTATAAGGTTATTTTATTTTATATTTAACTAGGCAGGTTCTATGTGCATTTGTGTTGAAATAGCCTCCGTTCAATATTCTTTACTTTTATAGTACTCTAAATACCCAAATTCATGTTAAGTTCAAAACAATACAACATACAAATTGTTGACACCATTCAAAACAATAAGGATTCAGAACTTTAGTTTATTTAGTAAATCGTTTCTTAAAACGGCATTGTTGGTTAAGGGCTTGTAAGTCAGCATTTCCCGGTAATACCTGTTGTACTCGGCGCATGAGACAAATACAATTTGATCTCAGAATCCTGTTTTTGCAGATAGTTCCTTAGAACAAAGCTCTGGAAGTGTCTGGCTGAGGAGAATAGGAGAAGCTGTAGGATAAAGGGTGTCTCATTTGTACACATCAAGCAATAAAACCAAAGTGCTTGTGTGTGCTAAATGTTTTGCAAACATTGGACTAGTTACAAGCTATGATAACAATTTTTTCAAATAGGCTAACCATGTCAGAGAGGGATTGGAAGTTGGCCAGATGCTCTCATTTCAATAAGGCACAGTCACGGTCGTGCCAGGCAGAGAGTCACACACAGGCGCACTCGCGCGCACACACACTAACAGACAAATAAACACATGTTCCCATTTACTGTTTGTCCTCCATCTCCAGCCAGCTTCTACAAGACTCTGAGGCTGCAGATTTATGGAGCGAAAGGGTTTGCGGTCTGGAAAGTCTGGAAACGAAGCCAAGCTATTCCTGGCATTTGGTGCTATTGAGCAGTTAGATTGTTACTGAGAACCTGCTGTAGATGTGACAGAGCAGAAGACTACAACGTCTAGGTTTACTGAGACAGGCCTGGTCAAAAGCAGCCGATGGTTTTCACACACAGATTTAGCTGATCCATGCATGCACAGAAAGAAGAAAAGAAAGTTTACCATTGCCTCAATGAACATCTTTTAACTCTCTCTTGGCGTCTATTTTACACACACACACACACACACACACACACACACACACACACACACACACACACACACACACACACACACACACACACACACACACACACACACACACACACACACACACACACACACACACACCTTGTCAGCTCGGGGATTCAATCTTGCAACCTTACAGTTAACTAGTCCAACACTAACCACCTGCCTCTCATTGCACTCCACGAGGAGCCTGCCTGTTACGCGAATGCAGTAAGAAGCCAAGGAAAGTTGCTAGCTAGCAATAAACCTCTTGTAAAGAACAATCAATCAATAATAATCACTAGTTAACAACACATGGTTGATGATATTACTAGTTTATCTAGCGTGTCCTGCGTTGCATATAATCGATGCGGCGCATATCGTTGCTCCAATGTGTACCTAACCATAAACATCAATGCCTTTCTTAAAATCAATACACAGTAGTATATATTTTTAAACCTGCATATTTAGCTAAAAGAAATCCAAGTTAGCAGTTAATATTAACCAGGTGAAATTGTGTCACTTCTCTTGCGTTCATTGCACGCAGAGTCGGTGTATATGCAACAGTTTGGGCCGCCTAATTTGCCAGAATTTTATGTCATTATGACATAACATTGAAGGTTGTGCAATTTAACAGGAATATTTAGACTTATGAATGCCACCCGTTATATAAAATACAGAACGGTTACGTTCTCGAAAACGTCTTGTTTTCGAGATGATAGTTTCCGGATTCGACCTTAATGACCTAAGGCTCGTATTTCTGTGTGTTATTATGTTATAATTAAGTCTATGATTTGATAGAGCAGTCTGACTGAGCGATGGTTGGCAGCAGCAGGCTCATAAGCATTCATTCAAACAGCACTTTCGTGCGTTTTGCCAGCAGCTCATCGCTGTGCTTCAAGCATTGCGCTGTTTATGACTTCAAGCCCATCAACTCCTGAGATTAGGCTGGTGTAACCAATGTTAAATGGCTAGGTAGTTAGCGGGATGCGCGCTAATAGCGTTTCAAACGTCACTCGCTCTGAGACTTGGAGTAGTTATTCCCCTTGCTCTGCATGGGTAAAACGCTGCTTCGACGGTGGCTGTTGTCTATGTGTTCCTGGTTCGAGCCCAGGTAGGAGTGAGGAGAGGGACGGAAGCTATACTGTTACACTGGCAATACTAAAGTGCCTATAAGAACATCCAATAGTCAAAGGTTAATGAAATACAAATGGTATAGAGAGAAATAGTCCTATAATTCCTATAACAACTACAACCTAAAACGTCTTACCTGGGAATATTGAAGACTCATGTTAAAAGGAATGTGTTCTCATGTTCTGAGCAAGGAACTTAAAAGTTACATGGCACATATTGCACTTTTACATTCTTCTCCAACACTTTGTTTTTGCATTATTTAAACGAAATTTAATATGTTTCATTATTTATAATTATTTATAATCGGAAAAATCATAATTGGTCGACCTCTAGTCTACACTTCAGTATCCTGACAGACTCAGCACAGGCCTCAGAAGACACCAAGGTTAGATTGCATGTGAATACAGAGAAATACATAGACCATTAGTCTCGAGAGCACAGATGAGCAGAACCAACACACACACGCCACAGCGTGGCCCCACAAGAGGGTACTGACACCACCCCTGCCCCATCGTTGCTCCTGTCTTTAGAGGCAGATTAATGCCCCTGACCTGACCCCCGTTCTACAGGCCACTTACAAACAACAGGGCTGTCCTTGCACAGTCATAAGATATTCTTGTGTGTGCTCAGTATCACAAGGTGAACTTTGTTCCGTACATAAATATTGTGAAAATTCCCTTTATCCTATCAGAGGTTAAGGTGGAACTTTGTGAATAAACATCTCCACACACACCTCACCTGAACCACCCCTACCAACTCAAATCTTCCATTCATGCAAAGTCCTTGAAATATTTCATTGAACCATTGCCAACTACATTGCATACACCAGTTGATTGAATAATGGGTTTTATGTGGGTGTAATTGGTTCAGGTGTTTTGAGCTGACAGTCACTGGCCAGAAAGCACAACTGTGTAGGCGGCTAGGCACTATGGAGGTTTGGCTTGGCACTACCTTGCATCCCCAAAGCACCAGCACCAGGCAGCACAGACATGACAAAAGCAACCGCTGGGTGTGGAGCGTGCCTGGCCTACGCCAGACTGTCATCCTCACTCACACTCTACTTGGAGACGGCCAGGGCAAACAACATCAAGAGGCTATCCAGGAGCAGAAGGAAACACCATATCCAAAAACATAAACCAGAATCATGAAAAGTCACTTTACAGTGACAATAGATAATGAAATGTAGGTAAAAGCTCAATTACTGTTTATAACAATATTCCAGAAACACAAATAGAAGATGGAACAGGTTGGCAGAGTCAAGTATCTTTGTTTTTAAAAATGCAGTAAAACATTTGTTTAAAAAACTACTATGGTACAACTGGGCTCCCTCCTGTCTCACTCCACATCTGTCTTTTATTGAGTAAGCAGGAACCAATCCCCTTGTAGGAAGGAGTTTTGGCCTGGTCCTGGCATGCCTTTTGGCCCAGTGACACAGTAGTCACATCAAACGTAGGGAGTGATGCAGGGAAGAGTCAAAGAGAGGGAAGATGTTCTAGGCCCTAGAGAGGCAGAGCTGCTTCTCCTTCCTAATGTAGTCCTGGCTGCTAACTCGATCCGCTTGGCCACCTGTAAGTCTGCCCTCTAAACCCTGACCTACACATCCTCCTGTAGGTCTGCTCTCTAACCCCTGACCCCCACAGCCTACTGTAGGTCTAAACCCTGAGGAGGGCAAGTATGCTGGTGTCATTCGCCCTTTCTCAATGGTCTAAACTCTGTCCTTTCCTAATCTCCTCGTCTTCATTGCACTAATCTCAAAGAATTGGAGAGGCGCTGAGGGGGAAGGCTGCCGTTTTAAAGGCTCCTATCCAACTGTGGTATTTTTTTGCATTGTTTGTTACTCATTTTGTACATACTGTTGTTGCTACAGTACCGTCTCTTATGACCGAAAATAGCTTCTGTAAATCCGAACAGCAAAAGACGGAGAAAAAGGGGGAGGAGGGCGGGGTGCATTGTAAGAATTTGAAGATGAGTAGGTAAACCACCACTATTATTGGCCAACGTGCAATCATTGTAAAAAAAACTGGACGATCTACGATTAAGACTATCCTACCAACGTGACATTAAAACCTGTAATATCTTATGTTTCACCGAGACATGGCTAAACGAAGCTGGCTGGCTTCTCCGTGCATCGGCAGGACAGAGCAGCTAAATCTAATAAGACGAGTGGCGGAGGTGTGTGTCTATTTGTCAATAACTGCTCTTGCACAATGTCTAATATTAAAGAAGTCTCAAGGTATTGCCCGCCTAAGGTAGAGTAGCTTATGATAAGCTGTAGACCACACTATCTACCAAGAGAGTTCTTATTTGTATTATTCGTAGCCATCTATTTACCACCACAAACCGATGCTGGCACGAAGACAGCACTCACCGAGCTGTATAAGGCCATAAGCAAACAAGAAAATGTTCATCCAGAAGCGGCACTCCTAGTGGCCGGGGACTTTATTGCAGGCAACCTTACATCCGTTTTACCTCCTTTTCTACCAGCATGTCACATGCAACCAGAGGGGGAAAAAACGAGTCACTTTCTCTCACCCTCCATTTGGCAAATCTGACCATAATTAAATCCTCCTGATTCCTGCTTACAAGCAAAAACTAAAGCCGGACATACCAGTGACTCGCTCAATATGGAAATAGTCAGATGATGCGGATGCTACACTACAGGACTGTTTTGCTAGCACAGACTGAAATATGTTCCAGGGATTCATCCAATGCCACTGAGGAGTATACCACCTCAGTCACCGGCTTCATCAATAAGTGCATCGATGACATCATCCCCTCTGTGACAGTACGTACATATCCCAACCATAAGCCATGGATTACAGGCAACATCCGCACCGAGCTAAAGGCTAAAGCTGACGTTTTCAAGGAGCGGGACACTAATTCGGACGCTTTTAAGAAATCTCGCTATGCCCTCAGATGAAATATCAAACAAGCAAAGCGTCAATACAGGACTAAGATTGAATCACTCACTCACTCACAGCCCTAGGACGATGCCTCAGGGCTACCTGGCCTGATGACTCCTTTCTCTCCCCAGTCCACCTGGTCGTGCTATTGTCCTGCCTGTGGCTGTGGAACCCTGACCTGTTCACCAGACGTGCTACCATGTCCCAGATCTGCTGTTTCAACTCTCTAGAGACAGCAGCAGCAGTAGAGATACTCTGAATGATTGGCTATGAAAGGCCAACTGACATTTACTCCTGAGGTGCTGACCTGTTGCACCCTCTACAACCACTTTGATTATTATTATTTGACCCTGCTGGTCATCTATGAACATTTGAACACCTTGGGCATGTTCTGTTATCATTTCCACCCGGCACAGCCAGAAGAGGACTGGCCACCCCTCATAGCCTGGTTTCTTCCTAGGTTCAGGCCTTTCTAGGGTGGTTTTCCCAAGCCACCATGCTTCTACACCTGCATTGCTTGCTGTTTGGAGTTTCAGGCTGGGTTTCTCGCTGTTTATTATCTATGCATAGTCACTTTACAAATGACCTCGACTAACCTGTACTCCCGCACATTGACTCGGTACCGGTACCCCCTGCATTTAGCCTCATTATTGTTATGGTAATTTTTTTGTGTTACATTTTGATTTTACTTTAGTTTATTTAGTAAATATATAACTCTATTTCTTGAACTGCAAGGGCTTCTAAATAAGCATTTCACGATAAGATCTACATCTGTTGTATTCGGCACGTTACAAATCAAATTTGATTTGAGAGATTTTAAGATATTTAAGAAAGAGCCCGTCACCTGCGAACACTCATTCATCAATACTATTTCAACCTTTTATTTAACTAGGCAAGTCACTTAAGAACACATTCTTATTTACAATGACAACCTAGGAACAGTGGGTTAACTGCCTTGTTCAGGGGCAGAACGACGGATTTTTACCTTGCTAGATCGAATCCCCGAGCTGACAACCTTTCGGTTACCGGCACAACACTCTAACCACTAGGCTGCCTGCCACTTAAAAAAAAACACTAACAGTGGTTCCTACAAATACCTATTTAATGTTCAATACTGACACAGGTGAGTTCTGCCCAAATAGCGGTGTCAGATCAATAAAGCTGGTACCCACTGCTCCATTATACTGATAAGGTGGTGCAGTACTGTTTCAAAAACAACAAGATTCCCTTCCAGATGACTTCCAGACCTCGCTGTAATGATGCAAAGGCTGGCAGAATTAAAATGCTTTGAGCTAGAAAAGAGAACCCATCCAGGTCACCGCACCAATTTATTTCCTCAAGCCGAATGCCTTTTAGCAGTTAATCAGTCTGGATCCTACTGCAGTTCAATCCAAACCAGCGTGCTTTTCTCAACACTACACAGCACAACTTAGCAAATTAGCTTTTATCAGCGCAGTATTAACAAATCTAAACCGTGTACAATGCTGTTTTAAAGCATTTAACAGGAGGGGAATGGGACTCGCTACAGAGCAGGCAGAACCTTCCCATTACCATCTGTGGGTTTAGGAGACCAGTGCTGGGACACAGAATATTTTTACAACATTGTTTAGTGTTTATACTCTTCAGCGATTAAGTAACCATGCCAGAGAAGTGTGGGAGAGGACTATCATTCTGAATCATTTGGAACTCATTAACTCATAGATTGAGAACCATGAACAGAGAGGAGGAGAAGTGTGAGTGTGTGTGTGTGTGTGTGTGTGTGTGTGTGTGTGTGTGTGTGTGTGTGTGTGTGTGTGTGTGAGAGAGAGAGCGACAGAGAGAGAGAGTGTGGGGGACCACAGAGCGTACTGGACTGTTAACATTTAAATAACCCCCCCACCCATCCCAGTTTACATGCTACCTAGAGGGCCTGCTTATGGTCCGACCGACAATCAACAAATGGCCATTGTGTATTCGCCTCTGCTGAATAAATTAAACAAGGCACTTTAACTGGGTATAACCCCCACAGTATTTGGGAATACACAAAGCACTGAGCGAGGCCTCTGTTACAAAGCTCTCTCTGTGATTTGGTAAACCAGGGGGCCTGGGCCAACATCCAGCAGGTCTCGACCCAAAATGCACAGAGGCTGCTTGGAATGGACCTGATGTTCTGGGAATCGTAATAGGACAGCCTGTTTAGTGTGTCACTCAGTCAGTTATACGCCCAGCTAGCAACCCTGCCTGCCTGCTGACCAGCGTAACAGACATCTAATGCATGGGCTTTAAGCAGGACCTTCAGGATGGAGAACATTTGACATAATTTGTGGTTGACATCAGGGCATGCATCTTTAAATTAAAAGAGTACATTTATGCTCTGGGGAACAAAAATAATGAAAGAAAGATGAGGAGAATGTTGGTGGATGGAGGAGAATAGTTTTGTTAAGAACGGAACACAAAATGGATCTTTCAGCTCTGGTTCTGGTAGTAGAAAGTATTCCTGAATCCTGCACACACCCACCACAACTCTCCTGGGTTCTAGAGCACTCAGTGTTAAAGCCAAGAAAACACAGCCCAGAGAAAGATATGATAGTAAAACATTAACTCTGCATCAACATGAAAGCACAAGCCAACTTAGACACACCCTAAATAACCACACATGTAAGGCTCTTGGAAGGTTTGTTCAGGGTTTCTATCTGCACATATATCAAGTACTGTATGAAGCACTACTGTTTGTCAGGCTACTAATTTCCTTTGTAATACATGCACACATACCCGAGCAGAGGATGCCCTTGTGTCGAGCGCAGGAGAAGTCGTCACACTCGCAGAAGGTCCCGTAGATCTTCCCGAACTCTGACTCATAGCAGAGGCACTGGTTACAGCTGCACTCCCCTCTCCCACCACATATCTGCATCCCCTCAGCCTGCCTGCAGGCGCTCAGGTACATGCTGCCAGCCTCACCCTCCTGGCACTCACAGCGGGCACCCAGGTAGCCCGGGTCACAGCGGCAGATACCACAGGTGTACTGTCCAATGGAGCTGCAGTGGGTACTGTTAGCCTGGGTCTGATCGGTGCAGCCACATGCACAGCGGTAGTCCACAGACACCTCCAGACGATCCTTGAAGCCCACAGGCTTGATGGTGAAACTCTGCTGGGTACCTGGGGCGGGGCAGCCTCTGGCGTCTATACTCACGTCGAAGGACACCTGGAAGAAAGAAGAACAGTACAACAGGGTCAGTTTATGGACTGGACTAGAGAAAACAAATGTGCCACAATTTGAGAACACTTCTCAATCAAGGAGTTGGGCCTTACAAAAAACAATGTAATAGTGATTATTATTCATAAGTGGATTTTTAAAAATGGCCACCTTGACCTGGAACCATTACATTTTTATTATCTTCCTCCATATGACTCAGAACCTATTCTGCTTTCATTAGGCTTAGCTGGGACAGGACTGTGTATTACATATGACCTGCAAGCTGTTTTTTATACATGTGGACTTAATTAACTCAGACACACACCAACACAGAGACACACACTGAGACAGAGACACACATTGAGACAGAGACACACACTGAGACAGAGACACACACTGAGACAGAGACACACACTGAGACAGAGACACACACTGAGACAGAGACACACACTGAGACAGAGACAGAGACAGAGACACACACTGAGACAGAGACACACACCGAGACAGAGACACACACCGAGACAGAGACACATACCGAGACAGAGACACACACCGAGACAGAGACACACACCGAGACAGAGACACACACCGAGACAGAGACACACACCGAGACAGAGACACACACCGAGACAGAGACACACACCGAGACAGAGACACACACCGAGACAGAGACACACACTGAGACAGAGACACACACTGAGACAGAGACACACACTGAGACAGAGACACACACTGAGACAGAGACACACACTGAGACAGAGACACACACCAACACAGAGACACACACCGAGACAGAGACACACACTGAGACAGAGACATACACTGAGACAGAGACACACACTGGGAAAGGGAAGAGCATGATAAAGAGAGAGAGGGCGGATAGAGTTCAGAGAAGAGTTGATGTGGCTGAGTCAGATCTGTCGTTCTGCCCCTGAACAAGGCAGTTAACACACTGTTCCTAGGCCGTCATTGAAAATAAGAATTTGTTCTTAACTGACTTGCCTAGTTAAATAAAGGTAAAATAAAATAAATAACAGTTGATTAATCAGCCAATTTGAGCAGATGAAACAGACAGAACAGGACCTCCATCCATTTGATTGCTCTAAGTCTGAACAAGACAGAAACACCATCCTCCCTTTAGCATGGCCTGTCTCAACATGAACTGTTACTGTGCAGGGTTAGTGTTTGTCTCTCTGTACCTCAACTGCCACAGCAACCATCTCTAGTGTGTGTATGTAGCTGAACTGCACAGCAAACATCTCCAGTGTGTGTGTGTCCGTGAATGTGTAGTTGAACTGCACAGCTACCATCCACACACTGCCTGTTGTAGATGAGGCAGAATGTTAATCTTTGTGGTTTCATTCCATTTAGATGGGATACTGGCGTGAATTCCCCCGGTTAAATAAATATTACCAGAAATCTACAAAACGACAGAATGCATGTCAGTTTCATATCATCACCTTCCATGAAACCTTGGACTGTGTTCTAAAGTGCCAGAGGCCAAACGAAACAAACAGACAAAACAAAACAAATGAGGACCGACTTCAATAACGTCTAATAGAACTCATAAGAAATGTGGTTGACTTTTCAATACGTTCAACCACAACATATCTCTGGATAAGCATGGTTCCTTTAATCACCAAAGTTCAGCAAGGAGGAAAACTAATCTACACAATATGGCCAACAATATGAGAGTAACACATGCAGCACTAGAAGAAGTGCAATGACTTGCCTGAGAAGGTTCACTCAACGTTTAAGTACAGTGAAAAGACTTTCTTGCAAACTCAAAACCTAACAATCAAGACCGGAAAAAAAAAAAATATGAAGAACACAGTAAGTAAGTAAGCATACTGTATTATACAGGGTCAGTTCCAATACCATATTTACAATGTGCAGGAATACTGGAGTGATGAGGTAGATATGTTTAGGAGTAAGCATACTATATACAGGGTCAGTTCCAATACCATATTTACAATGTTCAGGGGTGATGGAGGTAGATATGTATAGGAGTAAGCATACTATATACAGGGTCAGTTCCAATACCATATTTACAATGTTCAGGGGTGATGGAGGTAGATATGTATAAGGGTAAGGTGACTAGGCAACAGGATATAAGATAAACAGGTTGAAAATCACCATGAATATGCTTGCTAGCTTGTAAGTGTTGACCTGTTTAAAGACCTTCCTCACATCATCCACAGAGAGCGAGATCACCCAATCCTCTAAGTCAGTGATGGTCCTCACACCCGGCACGATGTTGTTGTTGTCCACGCGTGCATACAGTCGTCTTCCTTTGTAATGGACTGTAGTGGACTGTAGCCCTTGCCACATGCGGTGGGCGCCGGAGGCTGTGTAGTATGAATCCACCTTATTCCTATATTGTCCTTTCTCACGTTTGATGACTTTGCGGAGGTCATAACGGGACTTCTTGTACTTATTTCTGCCCTCGGCCTTAGCCTCAGGGTTGTCTACGATGGCTCTGTCTGGTAGCCCTGTCCTTTAGTTTACCGCCAACCTCTGGGTTAATCCAGGGCTTTTAATGGGTGAAGCAGCGAATCCTCACCGTGGGGACAACGTCGCCAATACACTTTCTAATGAAGCTGGTGACAGAGGTGGTTAGCATGTCAATGTTATCTAAACATTAAACATATTAAACATATAACTCTAAACATATTCCAATCAGCGGTAGCAAAGCAGTCCTTTAGGATAATCTCAGATTCTGGTGATCATTCCTCAACGGAGCGAGTCACGGGTACTTCCTGTTTGAGTTTCTGCTTGTAAACAGCAAGCAGGAGTAGGGAGTCATGATCTGAATTGCCGAATGCCGGACGAGGGAGGGCCTTGTATGCTTGCTTATGGGTAGAATAACAGTGGTCTAGGACTTTATCGCCCCTAGTGGCGTTGGAGATGTATTGATGGAAGTTGGGCATCACTAGTCCCAGTGATGCGGAATTAAAATCGCCGGCAGCCTCTGGATGCAGGTTCTTGCTTGTTTACAGCCTTGTACAGTTCATTAAGTGCCAGCTTGTTATTTTTCTTGTCCTGAGGTGAAATGTATGCAAGTCATGATAACAACTAAAAACTCCCTCGTGAGGTAGAAGGGTCAGCATTTGACCATCAGGTATTCCAAGACAGGTGAACAGTGGGTTGACACTTCCACCACGCTGGAGTTATCACACCAGTTGGTGATATGTAGAGGAACCCCCCCTCCATCCATTTTCCCCGACTCCACTGTCCTGTCCTCCCGATGAATGGAGAATCCATTGAGTTAAATAGCCATGGGGGAGTATCTTGTCCGACACCCATGTTTTTTAAAAGCAAAGAATAATGCAGTTTTGAGAGTCCCGTTGGTAGCAAATCCACGATCGGAGGTCATCCATCTTATTATTGAATGACTAGTAGCCAGTAGAATGGAGGAATAGAGGAAAGAGGAGCTTGCAAAACGGCGGCCATCCAGTACGGCGCCATCTTTGGGAGCCACTCATCCGCATCCCAGTGGATCCAGATCAGGGAAGGAGCACTCCACCAGTCTGCAGGAGACCTGAGGGGCCGTGGGATGTGAAGATGTGAAGAGTTCAGCTCCCATCAAAGACTAACGCCCACAGCCTCTTGGACTGCAGCCCCAAAGCCAAACACTTGGCCGTTAGGGCTGTGTTGATGTTGGCTTCAGCTCCACACGTAACGCACAGATCTGAGTCTTTTGGGGACAGAGCAGAGCCCTGTCACTCGGATACATGATCTCATCTCTCTTCCTCTGGGTTTCCTTGGCTATATCTTCTTTCTCCAGTTCCTCTAACCCTGAGACATGGCTGTAGACCATCGTTCATCCATATATTTATATGTACATATTCTTGTTCACTCCTTTAGATTTGTGTGTGGTAGTGGTAGTTGTTGGGAAATTGTTAGATTACTTGCTAGATATTACTGCATTTAACACAACATGGAAGACCTGTCAGCCAGTCCCTCTACCTCGTCCACTACAGCATAACACAACATGGAAGACCTGTCAGCCAGTCCCTCTACCTCGTCCACTACAGCATAACACAACATGGAAGACCTGTCAGCCAGTCCCTCTACCTCGTCCACTACAGCATAACACAACATGGAAGACCTGTCAGCCAGTCCCTCTACCTCATCCACTACAGCATAACACAACATGGAAGACCTGTCAGCCAGTCCCTCTACCTCGTCCACTACAGCATAACACAACATGGAAGACCTGTCAGCCAGTCCCTCTACCTCGTCCACTACAGCATAACACAACATGGAAGACCTGTCAGCCAGTCCCTCTACCTCGTCCACTACAACATAACACAACATGGAAGACCTGTCAGCCAGTCCCCTACCTCGTCCACTACAGTGCAACACATGGAAGACCTGTCAGCCAGTCCCTCTACCTCGTCCACTACAGCATAACACAACATGGAAGACCTGTCAGCCAGTCCCCTACCTCGTCCACTACAGTGCAACACATGGAAGACCTGTCAGCCAGTCCCTCTACCTCGTCCACTACAGCATAACACATGGAAAGTCTGTCGGCCCGTCTCTCTTCCTCGTCCACTACAGCTAGTCCTCTTTCTAACGAGGTAATGAGATTTAGGGGACATGTGAGTCACGAGGAACTTAGCTCATTCAAACACTGGCTCATTAGGGAAACTAGTAGCTATGAGATAAAGCTGCTGGAGTAAAAAGACGGAACCAAATCAAATCAAAGTCTATTGGTCACATACACATATTTAGCAGATGTTATTATGGCTGTAGCGAAATGCTTGTGTTCCTAGCTCCAACAGTGCAGTAGTATTCTAACAGTGCAGTAGTATCTAAAAACAATTCACAATACACACACATCTAAAAGTAAAAGAATGGAAATATATACCGTGGGGAGTATTTGATAACCTGCAAAATTGGCAGTGTTTCCTACTTACAAAGCATGTAGAGGTCTGTAATTTTTATCATAGGTACACTTCAACTGTGAGAGATGGAATCTAAAACAAAAATCGAGAAAATCACATTGTATGATTTTTAAGTAATTAATTTGCATTTTATTGCATGACATAAGTATTTGATCACCTACCAACCAGTAGGAATTCCGGCTCACAGACCTGTTAGTTTTTCTTTAAGAAGCCCCCCTGTTCTCCACTCAATACCTGTATTAACTGCACATGGGGACAAAGATTGTACTTTTGGAGAAATGTCCTCTGGTATGATGAAACAAAAATAGAACTGTTTGGCCATAATGACCAGCGTTATGTTTGGAGGAAAAAGGGGGAGGCTTGCAAGCCGAAGAACACCATCCCAACTGTGAAGCACGGGGGTGGCAGCATCATGTTGTGGGGGTGCTATGCTACAGGAGGGACTGGTACACTTCACAAAATAGATGGCATCATGACGATGGAAACTTATATGGATAAATTGAAGCAACATCAGTCAGGAAGTTCAAGCTTTGTCGCAAATAGGTCTTCCAAATGGACAATGACCCCAAGCATACTTTGAAAGTTGTGGCAAAACGGCTTAATGACAACAAAGTCAAGGTATTGGAGTGGCCATCACAAAGCCCTGACCTCAATCCTATAGATATTTGTGGACAGAACTGAAAAAGCATGTGGGAGCAAGGAGGACTACAAACCTGACTCAGTTACACCAGCTCTGTCAGGAGAAATTGTGTGAAGCTTGTGAAAGGCTACCCGAAACGTTTGACCCAAATTAAACTATTTAAAGGCAATGCTACCAAATACTAATTGATTGTTTGTAAAATTCCCCACCCACTGGGAATGTGATGAAAGAAATAAAAGCTGAAATAAATAATTCTCTACTATTATTCTGACATTTCACATTCTTAAAATAAAGTGGTGATCCGAACTGACCTACGACAGGGAAGTTTTACTTGGATTAAATGTCAGGAATTGTGAAAAACTGAGTTTAAATGTATTTGTCTAAGGTGTATGAAACGTCTGACTTCAACTATATATAGGGCATCAGCCTCTAAGGTGCAGGATTGCTTAACCGGGTGGAAGCCGGCTAGTGATGGCTATTTAACAGGTCTGGTGGCGTTGAGATAAGAGCTGTTTTCAGTCCTGGAGAGCAGGTAGTTTGCCCCGGTGATGCGTTTGGCAGACTACACCACCCTATGGAGAGCCCTGCCACTGCGGGCGGTGCAGTTTCCGTACTAGGTGGTGATACAGCCCGACAGGATGCTCTCAATTGTGCATCTCTAAAAGTTTGTGAGGGTTTTAGGGGCCAAGTCAAATGTCTTCAGCCTCCTGAGTTTGAAGAGGCACTGTTGCGCCTTCTTCACCACTCTGTGTGGGTGGACCATTTCAGATCATCAGTGATGTGTACGCCAAGGAACTTAAAGCTTTCAACCTTCTCCACTGCGGTCCCATCGATGTGGATAGGGGTGTGCTCCCTCTGATGTTTCCTGTCCACGATCAGCTCCTTTGTTTTGTTGACGTTGAGTGAGAGGTTATTTATTTTCCTGGCACCAGTCTCCCAGGGCACTCCCCTCTTCCCTGTAAGCGGTCTCGTCATTGTTGGTAATCAGGCCTACTTCTGTTGCGTTTGAGACGTGCCAGGCCATGCAGTCATGGGTGAACAGGGAGTACAAGAGGGGGCTAGGCACGCACCCTTGTGGGGCCCCAGTGTTGAGGATCAGCGAAGTGGAGGTGTTGTTTCCTACCTTCACCACCTGGGGGTCGACCCGTCAGGAAGTCCAGGACCCAGTTGCACAGGGCGGGGTTCAGGCCCAGGGCCCCAAGCTTAATGATGAGCATGGAGGGTAATATGGTGTTGAATGCTGAGCTATAGTCAATGAACAGCATTCTTACATAGGTATTCCTCTTGTCTAGATGGGATAAGGCAGTGTGAAAAACTTTCCACCTTCTCCACTGCTGTCACGTCGATCTGGATAGGGGGTGCTCCCTTTGCTGTTCCCTGAAGTCCATGATCATCTATTTTGTTTTCCTGACATTGAGTGAGACGTTATTTTCCTGACACCACACTCCGAGGGCCCTCACTTCCTCCCTGAAGGCTGTCTCGTCGCTGTTGGCAATCGAGCCTACCACTATTGTGTCGTCTGCACACCTGAGTTGGAGGTGTGAATGGCCACGCAGTCGTGGGTGAACAGGAGGGGGCTGAGAACGCACCCTTGTGGGGCCCCAGTGTTGAGGATCAGCGCAGTGGAGATGTTGTTTCCTACCCTCACCACCTGGGGGTGGCCTGTCAGGAAGTCCAGGACCCAGTTGCACAAGGTAGGGTCAAGAACCAGGGACTCCAGCTTAATGATGAGTTTGGAAGGTACTATGGTGTTAAATGCTGAGCTCTAGTCGATGAACAGCATTCTCACATAAGTATTCCTCTTGTCCAGATGGGATAGGGCAGTGTGATGGCGATTGTATCGTCTGTGGACCTATTGGGGCGGTAAGAAAATTGAAGTGGGTCAAGGGTGACAGTTAGGGTGGAGGTAATATGATCCTTGACTAGTCTGTCAAAGCACTTCATGATGACAGAAGTGAGAGCTACAGTATAGTCATTTAGTTCAATTACATTGGCTTTCTTGGGAACAGGAACAATGGTGCCAATCTTAAAGCATGTGGGGACAGCAGACTGGGATAGGGATTAATTGAATATGTCCGTAGGGTAGGGATGCCGCAGCTTTGCGAGGGTTAACATGCTTAAATGTCTCACTCACGTCGGACACAGACAAGGAGAGCCCACAGTCCATTGTGTTATCCTCAAAGCGGGCGAAGAAGGAGTTTAGCTTGTCCGGAAGCAAGACATCTGTCCGCAACGTGGCTGGTTTTCCCTTTGTAGTCCGTGATGTTGTTGAATTGTGACTCCACTTTGTGTCTCTGCACTGACGTTTTGTCTGTTTGATTGCCTTACGGAGGGAATAACTACACTGTTTGTATTTGGCCATATTCCCAGTCACCTTGCGATGGTTAAATGCAGCGGTTCGCGCTTTCAGTTTTGTGCGAATGCTGCCATCTATCCACAGTTTCTGGTTTGGGTAGGTTTTAATAGTCACAGTGGGTACAACATCCCCTATACACTTCCTGATGAACTCAGTCACTGTATCCGTCAATGTTATTCTTAGAGGCTACCGGAACATATCCCAGTGTGTGTGATGGAAAAAATATTTAAGCATGGATTCCGATTGGTCAGACCAGCGTTGAATAGACCTTAGCACAGGTACCTCCTGTTTGAGTTTCTGCCTATAGGAAGGGAGGGCAGGAGAGGGCCTTGTAGGCATTTTCTAAAAGTTGAGTAGCAGTGGTCCAATGTTTTACCAGAGTGAGTACTACAGTCAAGATGTTGGTAGAACTTCGGTAGCATTTTCCTCAAATTTGCTTTGTTAAAATCCCCAGCTATAACAAATGCATCCTCAGGATATGTGGTTGCCAGTTTACATAAAATCCAGTGTAGTGTGGCCGTCGTGGTATCGGCTTGAGGGGGAATATACACGGCTGTGACTATAACCGAAGAGAATTCTCTTGGGAGGTAATACGGTCAGCATTTGAATGTGAGGTATTATAGGGCGGGTGAACAGAAGGACTTGAGTTTCTGTACGTTATCACGATCACACCATGAGTAGTTAATCATGAAACATACACCCCTCCTTTCTTCTTCCCGGAGAGTTATTTATTCCTGTCTGCGCGATGTACTGAGAACCCAGATGGCTGTATGGACAGGGACAGTACATCCCGAGAGAGCCATGTTCCCGTCTAACAGAGTATGCCACAATCCCTGATGTCTCTCTGAAAAGAGATCCTCACCCTGAGGTCATCCACTTTATTATCCAGAGACTCAACACCAGCGAGTAATATACTTGAAAGTGGTGGATGGTGTGCATGCCTCTCGAGTCGGACTAGAAGTCCACTCCGAATACATCTCCCCCGCCAGCGGTGTTTCGGAGCAGCCTCTGGAACAAGTTCAATTGCCCTGCGGGGTACGAACAAAGGATCCAACTCAGGAAAGTCGCACTCCTGGTCGTAATGCTGGTGAGTTACCGCTGCTATGATATCCAAAAGTTATTTCTGGCTGGATGTAATAACACAAAACAAATTCTGGGCTAATAATGTAAGAAATGACACAAAAAAATAAAATTGCTCCTAAGCAAAGTTGCTTAGGAGCTAGAAGCAGAGCTGCCATATCTGTCAGCGCCATCTGTAAATCACAGGACATCACTGCTGTGATTGGGAGAGAGGGCTGGAATAGAGAAGTGGAGTGGAGGGAGCAGCAGATGATTCTTTCATTGAGTCTGTCTCAATGAAAGAGTTGACTGCGTAACACAGTTGGCCTGTTAGCTCAGAGGTTGAGAGAAATTAAGTGTGTGTGGGGGGGGGAGCAGATGCGGTGTATGTGCTTGCATGCATGAGCAAAAGTTGATACAGCTGTGATACGCTGGCTGCCAAAACACACTAATTTTTATGTTGTAAACGGTAGCCCAGCAGGACAATCTCCTTTACTCAGGGGAAAACTATTCTCATCTTTGACAATGACATTTGATAGTACTCTGTGAATTTCAAGACAAAATTATATGTGGTAAATTCTATTAGATTCTCCTAACCCTGAAGAAGTTGTCTTCACATTTGAGAGATCATTGTTACTAAGGAGAAATGTCCTGCAGTATGTGATTAAAATGCCTCTAGACTGTACTTTGTCTCCTTCACCGTGGCATTCAACAACATACTCCCTGAGAGACAGAGCCTGATAGACAGGGAGTGTGTTGGTGTAGTCTTAACAGCCTAATCTGTTTGTACGTATGGGACATATTTAGTATTCTTCAGGGTTTGAGAGAGTGTTGCCTTAAATAGGATATGGACTTAACTTTCTACACTGGGGCTAACACACGTCTGTTACCATGTGATCTTTGTTCTTCCATCGCCTCTGGTTTCACCAACAAACTCTTGTTGTGAGGACATTGACATGCAGCATCAGGCCCCGCAGCGAGGCTGCAGCAAGAGACCCTGGTTATGTCCCAAATGGCACCGTATTACCCGTATTACCTATAAATGGCACTACTTTTAACCAGAGCACTATGGGCCGTGGTGAAAAGTAGTGCGCTACATAGGGAATAGGGTGCCATCTGGGACAGATACCATGTGACTGACACCTGGGACACTTTCCCAATACGTTTTTCTTTGATTCCTCATGTCCTCTTTCCTCGCCTCCTTCTCAAAAGGCAATGGAGGACAAGGTCAGAGGGGAGGGAGCCTAGAGCATCTCCTCCAATGCGATTTGAGAAGGAGGCGAGTAGAGGAATCGAGGATAGATGCATTGGTAACGAGCCCCTGGGCTTTCGGCTGCTTCATGTTCTCTTTAGGAGGACAGATTGGCACTCAGAGGCCTGCACAGCAAATTTCCCCACTGCAGAACAAAAGACAGAGTTAAACCCATCACCCTGGCCATAGAGAGATGTGATTCCCCCCCATTCACTAACATTATTCATTCAGCCGCCATCCCCACATTCAATTAAGACAAATAAGAATCAGTGAGGGAGACACTGGGGCTTTAGGAAGAACAATTCCACAAGACCCATCACCCTGGCAATAGAGAGATGGGATTCCCCTCATTCACTACCATTATTCATTCAGCCCCAATCGCCAGTCCCTGACTCCCCATCCCAACATTCAATTAAGACAAATAAGGAATCAGTAAGGGAGTGAGGGAGACACTGGGGCTTTGGGAAGAACAATTCCACAGGGTCGGACCTCTGCGTGTTGGCGCAAAGTAGCCCCACGTTAAGAGTTTCAATAGATTAAATCTCTAATTGAGGCCAATATATCGAATAAAATGTTATTTGTAACATGTGCCGAATACAACAGGTACAGACCTTGAGGTGAAATGCTTACTTACAAGCCCTTAACCAACAATGCACCAACAATAAAATGACATACAAATAACGTTTTGGCCCATGGTGTTGCAGAATATTCTTTATTTTTGTGACTTGCGATTTCAGAGAAGTAAAAAATATTTTCTGTCCTAAAAATCTGATTTTAGAGGAGACTCAAGATTTGAACATTTAAACAGTGCAGAATTCAAAGCGATTAAGATGTGCAGTGATCCCACGTCCCCTGACATTATTGTTTTTCTGAAACAAAGGAAGGGAAGAATGCATTCCATCTAAAATGGCAAGAACACACCGTGGCCCAAACGTTATCAAGACAAAGGAGATGATAGTGGATCATAGCAAAAGGAGGACCGAGCACGCCACCATTCTCATCGACGGGACTGTAGTGGAGCAGGTTGAGAGCTTCAAGTTCCTTGGTGTCCACATCACCAACAAACTAACATGGTCCAAGCACATCAAGACAGTCGTGAAGAGGGCACGACAGAGCCTATTCCCCCCCAGGAGACTGAAAAGATTTGGCATGGGTCCTCAGATTCTCAAAAGGATCTACAGCTGCACCATCAAGAGCATCCTGATGGGTTGCATCACTGCCTGGTATGGCAACTGCTCGGCATACGACCGCAAGGCACTACAGAGGGTAGTGAATACGGCCCAGTACATCACCGGGGCCAAGCTTCCTGCCATCCAGGACCTCGTTAACCAGGTGGTGTCAGAGGAGGTTCATAAATATTGTCAAATACTCCAGCTACCCTAGTCATAGACTGTTCTCTCTGCTACCGCACGGCAAGCGGTACCAACGCACCAAGTCTGGGTCTAAGAGGATTCTAGTGCTGTTCTGCCTGCGGCTATGGAATCCTGACCTGTTCACCGGACGTGCTACCTGTCCCAGGCCTGCTGTTTTCAACTCTCTAGAGACAGCAGGAGTGGTAGAGATACTCTTAATGATCGGCTATGAAAAGCCAACTGACATTTACTCCTGAGGTCCTGACTTGCTGCACCCTCGACAACTACTGTGATTATTATTATTTGACCATGCTGGTCATTTATTAACATTTGGGCATGTTCTGTTATAATCTCCACCCGGCACAGCCAGAAGAGGACTGGCCACCCCTCATAGCCTGGTTCCTCTCTAGGTTTGGGCCTTTCTAGGGAGTTTTTCCTAGCCACCATGCTTCTACACCTGCATTGCTTGCTGTTTGGGGTTTTAGGCTGGGTTTCTGTACAGCACTTTGAGATATCAGCTGATGTACGAAGGGCTATATAAATAAATGGGATTTGCTTCTAAACAGCTTCGACCCCCAAGCCATAAAACTCCTGAACATCTAATCAAATGGCTACCCAGACTATTTGCATTTCCCCCCCACCTACGCTGCTGCTACTCTCTGTTAATATCTATGCATAGCCCCTTTAATAACTCTAAGTACATGGACATAATTATCTCAATTACCTCGACACCGGTGCCCCTGCACATTGACACATTGATTCTGTACTGGTACCCCCTGTATATAGCCCCGCTATTGTTATTTACTGCTGCTCTTTAATTATTTGTTATTCTTATCCCTTACTTTGTTAGGGATTTTCTAACTGCATTCTTGGTTAAATTAAGGGTTTTTAAACGACGTTGGAGGCGGCTTATGGTCAAAAAATTAACATTCAATTATCTGGCAACAACTCATTTGGACATTCCTGTAGTCAGCATGCCAATTTCATGCTCCCTTAAAACTTGAGACATCTGTGGCATTGTGTTGTGACAAAACTGCACTTTTTAAATTAGCCTTTAATTGTCCCCATCACAGGGTGCACCTGTGTAATGATCATGCTGTTTAATCAGCTTCTTGATATACCACACCTGTCAGGTGGATGGATTATCTTGACAAAGAACAAATGCTCATAACAGGGATGTAAAAATTTGTGCACAACATTTTAGACAAATAAGCTTTTTTTGCATATGGAACATTTCTGGGATATTTTATTTCAGCTCATGAAAAATGGGACCAACACTTCACATGTTGCGTTTATATTTGTGTTCAGTATACATTTTTAAGATACAGACAATTTTGACTTTTCAGCTTGGCCACATAGCGAAAATCCATGGAAAGCCGGGAGGCCTATGTATGACTCACCGTGTCTCCAATCTTGAGGTCGGCACACTTCCTGAGGCCTGGGAGAGGCTGTCCGTCCTGACAGGTGGCAGTGAAGGACAGACTGAGGTCTTCAGGTTGATCCCACACGGTCAGCTCCACCTTGGACCGGATGCTCTGGAGAGAGGACACAGACACAGAGAGAGGCTTGAATAAACTCACAAAAGCATATGCCTTGAACACAAAAACACAGACCCTTATGAATAAGTACTTTTGACCTTTACATCAAAGTAGTAAATGTTTGATTTATTTGAAAACAAGACAGATGGTTCACTGGTCAACTATCCAAACACAAGTCTGATCAAAGACTAATCAATAGATCACATGAGAGTTAAAGTATCTCTGTATATTAGAGTTGGCACAGAGGTTCCCTGGTGGTTTCTATACTATCTGAATGTTACTTTTAGGGTTGCAAAAGGTCGGAAACTTTCCGGTACATTTCTGGAATTTCAGGAAATGTTCCATAGGAAGTTAAGCCTGGGAATTTTGGAAATGTTGCTTAAATTCATCAAAAAAGTTGGCTTATAACAGTGAACCTTTTTTTGTGGGATACACACAAGGCAATTCTAGGTCTTGTGGCATATTATGGTTAAAATATCCCCAATTCAATAGAATTGCAACCCTCTGCATGCACAGTGCATTCTTCCATCACATGTACAGCTGCTTCTCAAGATCTTGCACACTACTGAGATGCTATTGAGGGCACACTACTACACTGTCTGAGCCAAGGACTACATGCTTTCTGGTAAGTTTTGATTACAATACTGGGTGGGGTGAATATATTTTATATGATATACATAATTTTGTTAACTAGTAAATAGTAGTCTACAGCAAAGTGTGTTTAAATAATTTCTAACTTGTTAACAATTTCTGCTAGTTAGTTGTTGCTACCATGTGGATTTTAGCTTGCTTGAGCCTGCTAACTGAGGAGTGTTAATTCACCTGTTTCCATACATGTTTCATTAAAAAAAAAAAAATGTATCTTACAAAGGAGTTGTTTAATCTAACTGCTTAAATATTTATCTGTACATGGAATTGTATTTTTTTTTTTACAAAAAAATGTTCTAATCTTTACAGGAAAATGCCACGGGCACTATCTGATGTGGGGAAGACGTTTCACTCCAGCTAATGTAGAAAGAAAAGCTGTGTACATTTGCAAATACTGTGCCAAATCATATGTGAAGAATGCAATAAAGAATCATATGGCCAAGCGCATAAAGATCTCTCAGCGCTCACAATAAGTAACCTCTGACAAAAATCCCTCTACTTCTATTCGAGGTGAAAATGATGAATCAGACACCTTATCGATATTAACAGCTCATGGTCCTCCTGGAATCAGAAGTTTTTTTTTACTCAATGGAGGAACGTAGCAAGAGAAATGCTGATGAATATCTTGCTCAAGCTCTGTATGCAGCTGATTCACCTCTGATCCTCACAGGCTGTGTATTGGAAGAGATTCCTGAATGTTCTTCACCCAGCATACACCCCTCCAACCAGACATGCTTTATCTACTAATTTGCTCAATGCAGAGTTCAACAGAGTTCAAGTGAAGGTCAAGCAAATCATAGAGAAAGCAGTCTCTGATGGGTGGTCGAATGTTTGTGGGCAAGGAATAATTAACTACATCATCTCCATCCCTCAACCAGTATTCTACAAGATCACAGACACAAGGGACAACAGACACACTGGTCTCACATTGCAGATGAGCTGAAGGCAGTCATCAATGACCTTGGACCACAGCAGGTATTTGCATTGGTGACAGAAAATGCTGTGAACATGAAGGCTGCTTGGTCCTAGGAGTCCTACCCTCACATCACACCCATTGGCTGTGCTGGTCGTGCATTGAATTTGCTCCTCAAGGACATCATGGCACTGGAAACAATGGATATACTCTACAAGAGAGCCAAGGAAATGGTTAGGTATGTGACGGGTCATCAAGTTATAGCAGCAATCTACCTCACCAAGCAAAGTGAGAAGAATACGAGCACCACATTGAAGCTGCCCAGCAACACCCATTGGGGGTGGTGTTGACATCATGTTTGACAGTCTCTTGGAGGGGACGGAGTCTCTCCAAGAAATGGCCATATCACAGCCTGCCGATATGGACAGCCCCATCAAGAGGATCTTCCTGGATGATGTATTTTGGGAGAGAGTGGTAAGCAGCCTGAAACTCCTGAAACCTACAGCAGTAACCATTGCACAGATTGAGGGAGACAATGCCATCCTGTCTGATGTTCATACTCTGTGCGCAGATGTAAGTGAAGAAATCTGCATTGCCCTGCCCACTTCACTGTTGCTCCAATCAGAGGAAACTGCAGTTCTGAAATACATCAAAAAGCGTGAAGAGATGTTCAGGCTTCTGCCTGAAGCCCATATATGACACAGCGTACATGTTAGACCCCAATTATGCTGGCAAGAGCATCCTGTCTGATGCAGAGATCAACCAGGCCAATGGTGTCATCACTACCGTGTCTTACCACCTTGGCCTGGATGAGGGCAAGGTTCTTGGCAGTCTGGCAAAGTACACTTCCAAGCAAGGGCTTTGGGTTGGAGATGAGATTTGTTGGCACGACTGCCATATTGCCACCTGGTGGAAGGGACTTTGTGGATCTGAGGCTCTTTCCCGTTGCCTCCATCATCCAAATCCCACCAACATCAGCCACCTCAGAGCGCAACTCGTCCTTGTTTGGGAACACACACACACACACACCAAAGCACGCAATAGGCTGACCAACAAGGGTTGAAAAATTGGTAGCTGTCTGGGCAAATTTGAGGCTTTTTGAGCCTGACAACAAGCCATCCCCAACAAGGTTGGAAAGTGACAGTGAAGATGAGGCCTCAGAGTCTGATGTTCAAGAAGTGGACATTGAGCAGGTCCAGGGAGAAGACATGGAAGTCTGAGAGGAAGACAACCAAAGCCTTAGTTTCTAGACTATCATTTTACAGACGCACGTTGAAAACATTTTTGGGAGATGCGATGGATCATTGGGGATCATTCAATATTCCCTTTCTTTTGTTGTTCAGTGAAATCATCCCATGTGAAGAGTCAACTCATTTAATTAAAGTTCAATTCGTAACTAAATTGTTATTTTTATTTCTATTGAAAGGATTTAATCATTTGCAATTATGTCTACTTGATAAGGTAAAAGGTTTATGCCTCTGTCTTCATATTCATCTTCATACAACTCTCCTTCCGTGGCCTCCAATTGCTCTTAAATACAAGTAAAACGAAATGCATGCTCTTCAACCGATCGCTGCCTGCACCTGCCCGCCTGTCCAACATCACTACTCTGGACGGTTCTGACTTAGAATATGTGGACAACTACAAATACCTAGGTGTCTGGTTAGACTAAACTCTCCTTCCAGACTCACATCAAACATCTCCAATCCAAAGTTAAATCTAGAAATGGCTTCCTATTTCACAACAAAACATCCTTCACTCATGCTGCCAAACATACCCTCGTAAAACTGACCATCCTACCAATCCTCGACTCATTTACAAAATAGCCTCAAATACCCTACTCAATAAATTGGATGCAGTCTATCACAGTGCCATCCATTTTGTCACCAAAGACCCATATACCACTGCGACCTGTACGCTCTCGTTGGCTGTCCCTCGCTTAATACTCGTCGTCAAACCCACTGGCTCCAGGTCATCTACAAGACCCTGCTAGGTAAAGTCCCCCCTTATCTCAGCTCGCTGGTCACCATAGCAGCACCCACCTGTAGCACGCGCTCCAGCAGGCATATCTCACTGGTCACCCACAAAACCAATTCTTCCTTTGGCCGCCTCTCCTTCCAGTTCTCTGCTGCCAATGACTGGAATGAACTACAAAAATCTCTGAAACTGGAAACACTTATCTCCCTCACTAGCTTTAAGCACCAGCTGTCAGAGCAGCTCACAGATTACTGCACCTGTACATAGCCCATCTATAATTTAGCCCAAACAACTACCTCTCCCCATACTGTATTTATTTATTTTGCTCCTTTGCACCCCATTATTTCTAATATTATCTCTATCTTGCAAATTCTTCCACTGCAAATCTACCATTCCAGTGTTTGACTTGCTATATTGTACTTACTTCGCCATGGCCTTTTTGTTTTTGCCTTCACCTCCCTTATCTCACCTCATTTGCTCACATTGTATATAGATTTTTCTACTGTATTATTGACTGTATGTTTGTTTTACTCCATGTGTAACTCTGTGTTGTTGTATGTGTCGAACTGCTTTGCTTTATCTTGGCCAGGGCGCAATTGTAAATGAGAACTTGATCTCAACTTGCCTACCCGGTTAAATAAAGGTGATATAAATAAATAAGATATGGTAAATATATCCAATGCAAAAAAAAACATCACATTTAAATGGTATTAATATTAATTCCCATATATTCCCACGGAAAGTTTCCACCTCTGAATATTCCCCAAAATGTGCAACCCTGGTTACATTTTTCCAGTACCCCTGGCACTGGATCCACTCAGAAACACCACCACTCAGCATTTTATAATGAAACCAGTAAGAGCCAGTAATCCAATCTGTTTCTGTTAGCAGTTGGGATGGAAAAGAGAGAAACATGGAGAATAGGAGAGAATAAAATGCCTTGGTTAAGCAAGGTTTATAATGGTTTATTCTGTCTTTTATGATCCTACCCCACAGCAGTTCGGTTGGCATGGATACGGAGTGTGTGTACAATAGCGTGGCTTTTCCGCTACGTGCCAGCTGTGTCTGTATTTTACGAGAGTATGTGTTCTCTCCAACGCATCACAGCTACAGAACTGTGACAGGAGGGTTATCAGAAACATGCCAGGCTGGCATATACCCATGACTGATTGAACCATGCCTGACTGACAGACAGATACCCATGACTGATTGAACCATGCCTGACTGACAGACAGATACCCATGATTGATTGAACTACGCCTGACTGACAGACAGATACCCATGATTGATCTCTGCCTTGCTTTGGCCTGTATTGGGAAAAGAACACAATGAACTGAGAATGACTTTTTCTTCTCTGATAACAAAATGTGTTGAAATAGCTAAATTGCTTATGTGTTGAAACCGCACCACCCTCAATAAAGACCGTGCTACGAAGCCAATGTTGTGGTATCTTGACAAGTGAATAGATGTACAGAATATAGGCAACACTTTGCTCGCTGGTGGTCATCCATATCTGACAGTCTCAACACTTTGCTCGCTGGTGGTCATCCATATCTGACAGTCTCAACACTTTGCTCGCTGGTGGTCATCCATATCTGACAGTCTCAACACTTTGCTCGCTGGTGGTCATCCATATCTGACAGTCTCAACACTTTGCTCGCTGGTGGTCATCCATATTTGACAGTCTCAACACTTTGCTCCCTGGTGGTCATCCATATCTGACAGTCTCAACACTTTGCTCGCTGGTGGTCATCCATATCTGACAGTCTCAACACTTTGTTTGCCATAATTACCAGTTCTAGAATCAACTCTTGTGTACTTAACTATGCAAAAACAATCACAGGAAGTAAAATGCGTGACTGACAAAAATGACACGGCTTGTTTGGAATTGTTTTTAAGGAAAACTTGACTAAAACAAGAAAAAAAATACTCAAAATACACAGAGAAAGACATTATTTCATCCCTTAAATGTTGTTTCCTCTCAACTAGTACAAAAGAGTGAATTATTTACAGTAACTGCCTTCCTGCAGCGCATTAAAGACACAATCTTCCATTTCAACAGCCTGAACGCCACTTTGTTTGGTAAACTGAGAAATGGGGCTGGGGCAATGTAGCCTAACCACTCAAATCAGACTGGCTTTAAGATCCCTTCTATGGCCAAACAGGAACCACAGTGGCAAAGTAGATATACGGTGACCTAGAGTCCGGTTTTAGTCAACAGACCACAGCACAATAAGTGAAGACGGAAGGAGGATGGATGATTTGAGAATGGATTAGGAGAGTGTCTGCTATGACAATCATAAACATTAACGTCAAATTATAATTCAAGATCATTAGAGGCCCCGGCTTAACTTTGGTATAATGAAGATGATAGATTTAGCATGACCCATCAATTAGTCTGGTGGGGATTTAAATCTCTGATCTTATATTTTCCATAAATGTGGTGTTTCTTGTTCCATATAACCAAGGGAAAATTAAATTACAATTCTAAACAAGGACAAGATGCAAATCTCCTAGCACACCAGTCTGTTGCTGTTTTTCCAGCATAGCAGTGACCTCAATTAGAACCATCTCAGCAATGTTCCCAGGACAAATATTTACCAACCTTATGAAAAACTAAACCTGCTGCACAATGAGTTTCTCTTCTGTCCCTCATATTGACTCCTTGGATTAAAATACACAAGAATAAAAAAAATACACAAGAATGTGGATGCCTTTCAGCCCTTCTAGAAACCTTTTCAGCCCCTTCCAGAATCCTTCCTTCAAAGTACTGGAATGCTGGAATCTATTTCCTGTGTGGTGGATTGGGGAGTAACAGGAGGGTCTCAGTCTCGGGATTTGGGCCATAAACCTGCTTCTTGTTCTGTGACCATAAAGTGCTAGACTAGTGCAGAGTTACAGACACAGGGCTGTAGCGTGTGACAGAAGTAAACCCCCAGAACCCCACACTAAATAGAAGGGCTGGGTGAGAGTATCCATCTCTAATGCTAAAACATGAACATTCAATACTTCCTCTTCTCCTCTAGAGACCAGGGTCATGTTCAGTAGGTCACAAAAAGGAAAAACAACAAGTTCAGGGAATACCTGTCTTTTTCGCTCAGTTTCAAAATGTTTTCAACCAACATCCATTTCAAAAGAGGACAGGTGAGACTCTTTTCTTCTAAAGCACACACAATCTGTGCTCCAAAATGGAAGAGAACCCTCCTTTACTTACATTGTAGGCGTTAACGATGAGTTGTATGATGTTCTTGGAGTCCTGATCCAGAATCTCCACTGTGGTTCCAGGTATCAGTGCTGTGAAATTCTGCATAAACACAAGATAGAAGAAATGTTATTAAATAAACAAATATTTGCAGGAATTCACACAATAAAGGCCCCTATACATACCAAACTGTACACACCATAAAGGCCCCTATACATACCAAACTGTACACACCATAAAGGCCCCTATACATACCAAACTGTACATACCAAACTGTACACACCATAAAGGCCCCTATACATACCAAACTGTACATACCAAACTGTACACACCATAAAGGCCCCTATACATACCAAACTGTACATACCAAACTGTACATACCAAACTGTACATACCAAACTGTACATACCAAACTATACATACCAAACTGTACACACCAAACAGTACACACCAAACAGTACACACAATAAAGGCCCCTATACATACCAAACTGTACACACCATAAAGGCCCCTATACACACCAAACAGTACACACCAAACAGTACACACAATAAAGGCCCCTATACATACCAAACTGTACACACAATAAAGGCCCCTATACATACCAAACTGTACACACCAAACAGTACACACAATAAAGGCCCCTATACATACCAAACTGTACACACCAAACAGTACACACCAAACTGTACACACCAAACAGTACACACCATAAAGGCCCCTATACATACCAAACTGTACACACCAAACAGTACACACCATAAAGGCCCCTATACATACCAAACTGTACACACCAAACAGTACACACAATAAAGGCCCCTATACATACCAAACTGTACACACCAAACTGTACACACCAAACAGTACACACAATAAAGGCCCCTATACATACCAAACTGTACACACCATAAAGGCCCCTATACACACCAAACAGTACACACCAAACAGTACACACAATAAAGGCCCCTATACATACCAAACAGTACACACAATAAAGGCCCCTATACATACCAAACTGTACACACCAAACAGTACACACAATAAAGGCCCCTATACATACCAAACAGTACACACCAAACTGTACACACCAAACAGTACACACAATAAAGGCCCCTATACATACCAAACTGTACACACCAAACAGTACACACAATAAAGGCCCCTATACATACCAAACAGTACACACCAAACTGTACACACCAAACAGTACACACCATAAAGGCCCCTATACATACCAAACTGTACACACCAAACAGTACACACAATAAAGGCCCCTATACATACCAAACTGTACACACCAAACAGTACACACAATAAAGGCCCCTATACATACCAAACAGTACACACAATAAAGGCCCCTATACATACCAAACTGTACACACCAAACAGTACACACCATAAACACCAAACACACAGCTAATCTCAATACTGAACATACAATTCAATTAAAAAAACATACCTTGTAAATGACATACAGCCTTTTTGTCACAGCGAAGATGAGATAGATGTTGTTTGCAGCCAGCTTCTCTCCCAGTAGAGCCAGAGAGGGGTAGTCCTACAGAGACAAATCTTATGTTAGAGACATTTCTTTAAAGTTCTCAATAGGTTAGCTTCCATCTCACCCCGTCAGGAAGTTAGTGAAGAGAAGTGATTTCTCCCCTGATTCCAGTGTAGTGTTTACGTTAGAGTCCCCTGACATTTCCTTTCTCGCCAGCAGAAAGGACAAAGAACACTGAAGTGGTTTAGACCTATGAACTTACAGCTCTGCACTAGAGTTGTGCATTAAAATGTGAATCCTAACTTCCACTTAAGTCAAATGTTCGCTGTAGTGAAGGTATGAATGAGTGAAAATGTTTAAGCATTGAATAAATAATCACTTTCTCACAATCAGATTTGAGATTTTTGGCTTCAGTAAGCCTTTGTCATAGTGTACATCCAAATCAATCAACAGTGAGAGTTACACTTCAAATGGACTGTGACAAACATTTGCCTCTGCACCTTCTCCAGTTCAACAGTTTCCCTGAAAAACAGAGCTCTGTTCTAGGAAGTGCGTATTCCTTTCGTCCCACAATCAGATGAAAGAGGAGAAACCTACTTAGCCTGTTGCTGAGGATCCACGGATGGTGAATTCTTTGGATTTGTGTTGGCTTACCTCCACTGAACTTAATGCGATCAGATGTAACATGACTACAATGCCCAGAGCATCCAATGACACAGAGCAAATAACTATAGAAACATTTAGCGATTACGGGAGAAACCACCCGAATACCAGAATATTTTTATTCACTTAGCCAATTTTCATATTATTGAGTTGGATTGATTGAAATTCACATGATGTTAATTATGTTTTCATTACATTAGCTCTTTGGACAAATAGCGATAGCTATGTAAACTCAAACTGTGTGCATGAATATATCTTTGTTTAAATCAAACTAAATGAAAAAAATGATCTGTTTAGCATGGTGTTTAGAATGTCTTTATGTCCTCTCTCAAGACATTTAACATTCTAGTAATTTCTTATCCACAGCGACTTACAGTACTGAGTGCATGCATTATCGTACTTGTCCCCTGTGGGAATCAAACCCACAACGCTGGCATTGCAAGTGCCATGCTCGACCAACTGAGCCACATGGGACCATTGCTGAGCTCTCAGCCTAACTGTTGTCTAAATTAACTTCTATGTGAACTTTCCCTGAGATAATTACAGCTTTTAACTTGCACTTCCTATGGCTGTCAGGAGATAAGCAGCTGCAATAAGACATGAAGTGAGTTCCCAATAAAGTAAGCAGGAGCTCCAGCGGAAGCAGAGCCAGGCAGACTCAGCAAACCAGTATACTTCAAACAATACACTGCATTCTTCCTTTTAGAAACATAGCTCGGCTCTGGTCGTCAAAGAATCAGACCAGCGGCGGAAAATGCGCCTGAGAAGTTATCTTTACCTCAAAGCAAAGCCCATTCTTGAGAGGTGCCGCTTGAGTAGAGAATTTCAATATCTATTGAATAACCCAAGCAATATATCACAATGGCAATGTGGATAATAACCATGTTATAATGATGTCAGTGATGTTACAGCTATAGAGTAACCATGCTATAATGATGCCAGTGATGTTGTAGCTCGAGAGTAACCATGTTATGATGATGTCAGTGATGTCCTAGCTATAGGGTAACCATGCTATAATGATGCCAGTGATGTCCTAGCTCTAGAGTTACCATGTTATAATGATGTCAGTGATGTCCTAGCTCTAGGGTAACCATGTTATAATGATGTCAGTGATGTTCTAGCTCTAGGGTAACCATGTTATAATGATGTCAGTGATGTTATAGCACTATACTAACCATGGGACAATGACGTTCTAGCTTGGGAGTAACCATGTTATAATGATGCCAGTGATGTCCTAGCTCTAGAGTAACCATGTTATAATGATGTCAGTGATGTCCTAGCTCTAGAGTAACCATGTTATAATGATGTCAGTGATGTTATAGCTCTATAGTAACCATGTTATAATGATGTCAGTGATGTTATAGCACTATACTAACCATGTTATGATGATGATGTCAGTGATGTTATAGCACTATACTAACCATGTTATGATGATGTCAGTGATGTTATAGCACTATACTAACCATGTTATGATGATGATGTCAGTGATGTTCTAGCTCTATAGTAACCATGTTATGATGATGTCAGTGATGTTCTAGCTCGAGAGTAACCATGTTATAATGATGTCAGTGATGCTATAGCTCTATAGTAACCATGTTATAATGAGTGATGTTATAGCTCTATAGTAACCATGTTATAATGATGTCAGTGATGCTATAGCTCTATAGTAACCATGTTATAATGATGACAGTGATGTTATAGCTCGAGGGTAACCATGTTATAATGACAGTGATGTTATAGCTCGAGGGTAACCATGTTATAATGACAGTGATGTTATAGCTCTAGGGTAACCATGTTATAATGACAGTGATGTTATAGCTCGAGGGTAACCATGTTATAATGATGTCAGTGATGCTATAGCTCTATAGTAACCATGTTATAATGATGTCAGTGATGTTCTAGCTCTATGGTAACCATGTTATAATGATGTCAGTGATGTTCTAGCTCTATAGTAACCGTGTTATAATGAAAGTAATGTTATAGCTCTATAGTAACCGTGTTATAATGTCAGTGATGTTATAGCTCTATAGTAACCATGTTATAATGACAGTGATGTTATAGCTCTATGGTAACCATGACTCTTGTCTTACCATGTTGGTGGAGCCACTGTACTCATTCTTCTCATTCATGTGGCACTCCCCATCATGGGGCTGGACCAGCCCTCCCAGCTTACCGTCCAAGGCCAGGTGAGGCACATCGTCTGTGGCAAACACCAGCAGGTGGAAGGCCTCCTTCCTCCAGCCTATCCTCTCCTGCACAGGGGAAAAGAGATGGTCACATCACTGAAAGTCTTAGAGACACCTTACTTGGGTCTACATTAGTCCCCTCCATAGTAGGCTATGTGTAAATGCAGAGGGGATAAGTCCGCGAGATCAAAACAAATGTGAACATACAGGCTTAATAACAAAAAAGAGGCGTGTTCCCCACTTGATCCTAGATAGTTATTGAGAAATTGTTTATGGAATTTATTTGAGATATAACTGATCTATAAAGAGTTTCTAAAAGACCTTGGCACAACAACACAACCTCTCAGCTATACAGAGAGTAACAGTTCCAGACCCTATGAAACAATATCACTTCACTAAGACCAGGAAAGGAAAACCCTATCACTTTCCACCAGCTTGACAACCACTGACCCACAGATAAACAAGGAGGGTAACACAAGTGTTTTATCCAGAACAAGGCCATTGTCAACGGGAAGCAGAGGCCAACAAAAGAGTACAGAAGCAGAGAGCGCATTAGTCTCAACACAGTGATGAGTAATGGCATGACACTAAACAAACCTGACCTTTCACCAGTGTGTAGGCATATAAAGGCACCCATGTGATGCCCAACTCAGTACATTATGTGCCACAGTACACAAAAGAAAGATCTGTGAGTTGGCACACAGTCTTTTTGAACAGCATGCTAGATTCATCCCTGTCATATTCAGCTATGCCATACTTCAAATGTGTTTTGGCTGGAGTTGTAGTTCAGCATGTTGGACAGCATGTGGGACATGTTACCATGCCCATTTGCTATTTACGTTCCTTGAAGGGAACCCCTTGTGTTTATTTTTACAGGGGAACAAAGAGGTACATATAGCTGAATATTCTTCAATTGGTCAACAATGCAAATTATTCACCATTCACAGTAAGTGAAACAAAGATATCAAAAAAGTTTTGACCAACCACCAAACTGTCCAATCCAAGGTGCTACACCCAATTACATGGTAGAGCTGGGAGGGAAGGGAGACATTCTCTTCCAGTAAAAACAATTAACTCCTGTTCAGACAACAGCCCAACACTGGGATATGACTGGGCCTGTTTCTCTGTTAGTGAGTCAGCTATCTCCTTATTTAAACAGCTGCACCAGACTACAATTCCTGTTCAACCCCCTGGTCAATAGTGTTTGTGACTTGGGTTAATTAGGCCAACAGTAAAAAAAAAATAACCGGGAACAGGAAGGAACTACCTAGACTTGTCCAATAAGAAATGCTCATTTGAGTTTTCCATTGTGTGTGCCAATAAACACTACCAGGGCCTAAATCCATCATGTCTGTCTGACTGACAGTTCACAGGGAAAAAAACTAAAAGGACTTAACTTACAGCAGACCTGGTCCTGATTGGTTAGGGTTAAGGTTAGGGTTATAGGTTGACATGCCAGTCAGTCACGTCCCTTTAGTCACACCGTGGCCTCAGCTCACCTTACAGACGGCAGCCTGCAGGATGGCATCGAAGCCTCCCTCCGGAGCGTCCCTGTTGCGAGACACCATCTGTTTCTGTACTTCCTCGTTGAAGCGATCCACTTTGTCAGTCAAGGAGAGGAGGTGGCGGAACCCGAAGGAGGGGACACAGCTGGGGAACAGTTTGTATCTGTGGAGAGAGAAAGTTTTAAATAAAATGTTTAACTACATAGAGGATGCTATGCATGTAACCGACCTGGCATTGTTTTTCTGCGTTCGATTGAGCTTGTCTGTCCCAAATGGAACCAATTAAATGGTCCCAAAAGTGCCAACCCTGCCCATCTGGCACATCCACACAGGCTCTCCTTCAGGCAAACTATTTGAAATACTGTTTCAACCTAGGTCTGTTGGCTACATTGAGGATGTGTATGTAATGTAAATAAAACAGTTTCCCCAAGAGGAAGACCTCTGGGACATTCTAACACACCCTTCATCCTGGAGGAAACACAGATCCTGAATTTGAGTCCTTTGTATAGCTTGTTTTTGCAAGGGGGAAAGGGCAGGGCTGTGTTAAGGACGAGAGGCCCAGATGTTATGATCTGTCTTCTGCGCCTTTAATGTTTTCCAGCAGTACTGGCTCTTTGACTGCGACACACACAGTCCACACGCAGGACCCAGGGAATAACCTAACTGGGAAGTGATGTGTGACGATGTCTGTAAGTTAGTGCAGCTTTAATCTCACCTCGGGGAAAATGTGGTGTGTGTGTGTGTGATGTCTGGTCCCTTTCAGCCTGCCATCATCATCATCCACAACAAGCCTCAGCATCACTAACCTTACAGTATGAGGACAGTGTCCATTTTGTGTCTGTTGGTGACAGTTTCTTAGTAAAAAATAGAAATCTGCACTTGCACAGCAAAAACCACAGTCACAACATGGACCCAAAATTAAACTGCAATCCTCCTTTTTGATTCTCAATCCTACACCCAAACCCATGACCATGCTACTGTAAGTCAGTAGCAGTAGTGCCCTTTCTGAGTCCTCACCCATTGCAGGGGTTGTCCTGGTACTTGCGGGCCGTGTAGGAGAAGGGGGACATGTTCTTGTCGACAAAGGATCCGAAGCCCAGTCTGAAGTTGCTGGTGAGTTTCCTCATCTCATCGGCCAGTTTGGTGCCCAGGTTCCTGATGGTGTCCAGGTCATCCTTCATGGACAGAGACAGGTCCATCAGGTAGTACAGGTCCACTGGGTAGTCCTCCACTTGACGCACCTGCACTTTAAATGATGTCTGGTCACCTTGTGGGAGGGGATATGGATAACATGTCATTGCTTTAGTAGGCTGACAAATCAATCAGCACACAAATTGTTCTGCTAGGTTGCCTTTTTACGGGGGTTTTTCTCGTACAGCTCAGGACTCTCCAAATCCTTAGGTTCAATCTCTGTTGCCTTGGCAGCACATTGTGGTCTGAGATGGTGAACTAGGCTTACCTTATATTGCATGTAAAGTGGGTAACTTCTCCTGTTTTCATGCTATACATGAAACAAACCAACTGGACTACTAGGCTAGGACTGGAGGATTACCTGGTCGGAGACTGAGGGAGATCTTCTGGGGCATGATCTGGATGACATCATACTGGGTAGGCCCGGAGCCTTTGGAGCTGAGGGGTTCGCTCTTCACTACCGTGGTGCTGCTACTGGGACTCTCCATATGATGGGCTTCACAGCCCCTCTTCTGCAGGTTCTGACGCAGGTCACACCGCGACATCAGGGTCCTCGCACTGCCAAACTTCTGACAGAAGAACAAAACAAATAGCGCCTGTAATCCCGTGTAGAGTCAGCACTCTGGTCGGACTCAGACCTGGCTTCAGTTGAGTATGGTAAGGGAAAATAGAGGAGGTGGGAATCTTTTATATTATTCGTTTAGTTCTAGGTCCTCTATAACAGGAGGTATGCAGACACTCCACTATAAACAGAGATCAACAATGGTTCCAGAACTGCACTGGTACACTGACATGTTTTGGCTCTTTGAAACAACATGCCATCATCACTCCTGAGTATATAGAATATTACACAACCATATGAGAGTCCTCACCTCACGCACACTCAGCCAGCTATTGGGTTCAGTATGCCACATTTAGAAATGTAGTGTGAGGATTACTACTGTCACCACGTGGTGCATCATAAACCCAACAAGTTGGAGGAATGTGGCACTTGCCCTACCTCTTGCGCACACCAGGCACAGCTTGGATGGATGATGAGGCATTCTTCACAAGACAGAGCGCTGCCACTCATACACACATTCAGACCTGAAAGTAGAAAAAGTCAAAGTTACCAACATTATTCCAGAGATTCTATTTGATCATTCATGACATTTGATTACTAGCCAATGAAACTCAGGTCATATGTATTAAAGTCACAGTCTAATAAACGATGTAATACAATAGCCTACTATTTGACACATTACATTCAGTTTGATTCGTGGTAAAGCGCGCAGGTAGGATATGGCAAATTACAATTTAGTCTTGAATTATTTCTTACGCGTCAGAGTGAAACATGGACCTTTGAAGCGATTAAATAAATATAACTGATGACCTCCGTTTAGAAATAGCCTACATCATTCAGATAAATATGATTTGGTTTCTATTGAACATGCCATACTAATAAAGGCATTTTAATTCATTATATTAATAGTGCCTTGGTCCTCCTTTATTTTTGATGACCAATTTACCCCTTTTAACAAAGAGCACCTTCTGTCTACCAAAATGTACTATTGTGTACCTTAGTAGCGCTTCCCTTCCTCCTCTTTCTACTAAATATGATTTATACTTCAATGCAACATGACAATAATCTCAAACATTTCAAAGAGAAAGACTGATAACTAAATAACGTTGCCCTTTTGTGGTTTTCAAGTGTATATGGCAACATTGTTGCAGGATATTTGCGGCTACTATAACAACTGGCCAGATGTTAATACACGTATCGTGCGATTGCCTTCTAAAACGAAAACTAGTCAGCACTTTCCCGTGGAATACTGCCATTATAGACCATTACAAGACAAGTTTCGCGAAAACTGGGTATCAAAACATTTAAGAAAAACGTTCTTACCTTGTGCAACATTGTGAATAAATATTTCCAGAATCATGCAGCCAAGAGCTGTACGGTACAACAACTTCCACGGGTTCCACATAATTTCCTCGTATTGGAAAGTTATTCAAAAGTCTCGTTTCGATAAGTTTTCTGGAACGTTTGTGGCACTAAAGTCTACAGTCGAACCTTTCGATAGATCCACGTTCTGTCCTCTCCGTCGGTGCAGAGTAGTGAACAAGTCTTTGTCACATTTAAACTCCAGCAAAGCGAATTGGCCCGATAATGTTACGCGGCCTCTAAACAAACATTGCAATTCATTGTCCATCAAAAGTATTCCACATAACAGAAACAAAACAATATTTTTTAAATACTGGGTTCAGAGTCAAGAGAAGTGATTTTTGCAAATAGTTATGCAGAGCCAGCCTATCATGTTGTCCGTAGTTCACCCATAGCCGACATCCTTGGTTCTTGTTTTCCAATACTTTCCCATCCGTTATAACCCCTTATTTGGTGTGTAACAATTCCCTTGATACAATTAAATGTAGGTACAAGTTTGGCCTAAATGTAGAATAGAATTCCAGCTCACGAGAATAGTTTACCCCTACCAAACAAGTTTGTTCTTCAGTCCGCTGCTGTGTTCAACGCTTTGCCAGTTGGAGACTCCGCCCACTTGCCGCTGGTGGGTTGAGTCTCCGCACATTTCCAAATGGGGGGGGGGGGGGGGGGTATCCGTTAACCCCTTTCTTTGTTTACCATTCCACACCAGCTCGCGTTGTCTATCTCCACCAGACTCGCTCAGGACACAGGTTGAAATATCAAAGCGAACTCTGAACCAGCTATATTATTTTGGTCAGGTCGAAACATTCATGGACATTTAGCCAGCTAGCTTGCTGTTGCAAGATAATTTGTCCTTGAATGTAACAATTGTGTTGTTATTTTACCTAAAATGTAAAAAGTTTTTTTATTTTTATTCTCTACTCCTACAATTAATCCACACCTAATAGTTTTAATCCATCCCTCGTAGTTGTCCTCTTCTTCTGTTGATTTTATATGGAGGTTGGGCAACCAACTTTAAGATGCTTTACTGCAACCAACTGGACTGGAATGTGAACCTCAATCATCTTTCAATCACCCACATTGGTATATGGTCATAAAAAACAACGAGGGGATGGGTAACGCAGGCCTGACAGTGCTTCAGGTGTCTCAAATAGAACCAAGTTCTATTTTAGCGCCTGGCTATGCAGACGCTCGTTGACATGTGAGAGCAGTTAGGATGACATTTTTTAATAAAAGCACATTTATGCTCGATCTGAAAATGTGGTCGGAGGTTCCGTATGGAGGGTGTAATGCAATTGCGTAGCCTCCAGAGGCATGCAGAGGCCAAATTCAGCTCCGTACCGCATCGCCTCCCAAATTCGTGACAATGCGGAGGGCTCCCTATACAGTGGCCTCCATCATTCTTAGATGGAAGTAGATTAGAACCACCAAGACTCTTCCTAGACCTGGTTGGCCGGCCAAACTGAGCAATCGAGGGAGAAGGGCCTTGGTCAGGGAGGTGACCAAGAACCCGATGGTCACTCTGACAGAGCTCCTGAGTTCCTCTGTGGAGATGGGAGAATCTTCCAGAAGGACAACCATCTCTACAGCCTCTCCACCAACCAGGCCTTTATGGCGGAAGGAAGCCACTCCTCAGTAAAATGCACTTGACAGCCTGCTTGGAGTTTGCCAAAAGGCACCTAAAGACTCAGACCATGAGAAACAAGATTCTCTGGTTTGACGAAACTAAGATTCAACTCTTTGGTCTGAATGCCAAGCGTCATATCTGGAGGAAATCTGTCACGATCCCTACAGTGAAGCATGATGGTGGCAGAATCCTGCCGTGGGGATATTTTTCTGCGGCAGGGACTGGGAGACCAGTAAGGATCGAGGAAAAGATGAACTGAGCAAAGTACAGAGAGATCCTTGATGAAAACCTGCTCCAGAGCACTCAGGACCTCAGATTGGGGCAAAGATTCACCTTCCAATAGGACAACGAGCCTAAGCACACAGCCAAGACAACGCAGGAGTGGCTTTGGGACAAGTCTCTAAATGTCCTTGAGTGACCCAGTCAGAGCCTGGACTTGAACCTGATCAAACATCTCTGGAGAGACCTGGAAATAGCTGTGCAGCGATGTTCCCCATCCAACCTGACAGAGCTTGGGAGGATCTGCAGAGAAGAGTGGAAGAAACTCCCCAAATACAGGTGTGCCAAGCTTGTAGCGCCATACCCAAAAGACTCCAGGCTGTAATCGCTGCCAAAGATGCTTCAACAAAGTACTGAGTAAAGGGTCTGAATACTTATGTAAATGTAAAAACCCACATTTGTGACAATGCGGAAGGCTCCGTATACCGTGCATTCAGAAGTATTCACATCCCTTGACTTTTTCTCATTTTGTTACGTTACAGCCCTTATTCTAAAATATATATTTTTTATTCTAAAAACTTGTTTTTGCTTTGTCATTATGGGGTATTGCGTGTAGATTGATGAGGGGAAAAAAACAATTGAATACATTTTAGCATAAGGCTGTAAAGTAACAAAATGTGGAAAAAGTCAAGGGGTCTGAATAATTTCAGAATGCAATGTGTAAGAGCCACTTTATGCTTGATCTGACAATGTGGTTGGAGCCACCATATGGATGGTGTGACGCAATTGCGAAGCCTCTGGAGGCACGCATCACCGCATCGCCATGCACTTCTCAAATGTTGTAACATTGCGGAGGGCTCCGTATAGCTCTGCATTGACATGATTGATTGATGGTAGGTGAGGGCAGGAGGTCCTGTATAAACACAAACTCACTTCCTTGACAACTTCCACGCTGCTCCGTGAAACGTAAGAAGTATAAATGCCCTGCAGAGGCCGATTCACTGTAAATATTGCATGGCCAATGCAGACACAGATTGACCATGCAGGGCCTTTAATATGTATGTGTAAAATTATTTTGCATGGCTGGTGCACACAACGCAGTCGGTGTGATCAGCGTGTAACATACCTCTCAAACTCATTCCACAGAGGGCCGGGTGTCTCTGGGTTTTCGCTCATCCCTTGTACTTTATTGATTAATTAAGGTCACTAAGGAACTCCCCTCACCTGGTTGTCTAGGTTTTAAATGAAAGGAGAAACAGAAAACCAGCAGCCTCTTGGCCCTCCATGGAATGAGTTTGACAACCCTGCTTTAACACATTGCATTGAAACCTTGGTAGCTGACACACAAATCCATGATATTGACCTACAAAAGTCAACAAAGAATAGGCAGTATGCTACTGTAACAGCAGTAAGGTCACCATACATTTTACATTTAGGGCTGTGACTGCCATTTGAGGAAATAGGCTTATTGAGGATATTGAATTAGGCTCTTGGCCCAGTCTATTGATGGTATAAAGTGAGAATTAAGCTATACAGTATAATGTCTTCCACAAAAACTGTCTCTGCTTAGTCAATATATAACCTAATTGCCTTATTGAGCACAGTCAGCAGTCATGTGATGTGATCTCTGTTAAGTGATACGATAGAGCGTGTGTACAGTGAATCCTCATTATCCAGGGAGCACATGTAATCAGCACCCCTTTTACATATGCATTGATACCCCAACGGTTCACACCTCACTAGAATGGCTCAGTCGAATATTTCGTCAAGTATTCGGTGATCAACAAAAACTAAAAACCTGGAAGCTTGCGCCACCTGCTGGCCATAGACAGAGACGTGCGAGAACATACACGATGATGAGAGATGTGCAGGGGTGAAAGTAAGGTGTACTGGTAAAACAGCCTATCATAATAAATAAAACAAAATTTCAAGAGAACTGTAGGCTATTACACCCATATTAATCATTGCTGCATGTCAGAGGAGTGAAAAAATTAGGGAATGGACTTGAAAACAGGTGGTATAGCCTGCGTACCATAGTAAACTAAACATAGTGGATGAGATGCTTACCTCATTCAAATGAATCAACAATAAATATAGATATAAATATAGTAACCTGTGTTTAAAAACAAAGGACATGCTTATCGTGTCAGCAGGTCAGAGGTCATTTCTACGATGGTCTTGAGGGGCAGGCTGCTGAGGAACCCCTACTGCTTGGCCCTCAGCTCCAGCAGTGCGTCTATGATCCTCTGCTTCCCCGCCTCGGGGTGGCGCTCTGACAGCGCGGCTATCAGCGTATTGAAGCTGCCCATGGTTGTCCTCTTTTGGAGGCTGAGCTGCAGAGGCTGGAGAGAGAAAGGCCAGATGAGAACAGAGATCAAAGACATGGGAGAGAGACAAGGATTGTGGGCAAATCAATTTGGGAGCAATCCACGCATTGCAACATATTGAAAACAATTCATATTTATATCTACAATCCCTGATTACAAACCAAAACAATAACAAAACTGTAGAGAAACATTATACCATTGGTAGGAAGAGTCCTGTCCCCCTAACCTTCAGTCAAGTGGTAGTCTAGGTGTTGTCTTGTAGTCTTGGGGGCCTGGGGCGTCTCTGCTGACTGCTGCTGTTGGGTTTGCCCCCTGGCCCTGACTCTGACCCGGGGTCCCAGTGTTGCTGGGTCAGTGGATGTGAACGACATGCACAGTTTGTCCCGGCATACTGTACCCGTCCATCTCACGCACTGCACTCTCAGCCACCTTTGGACCACTCATGGTCACTTTGGCAACTCTGCAGGAACAGAGAACGTAGGTGAAAACATTGACATGTAGTCCATTCGTTCATGTGGAGGGTTAAAGCCCTTGTAATACAAAGGTCTTTCTGCTATTGATCTAGTTGTAATTATGTTGACATCTTTGTGTAACAACAGTTATGTAGTTTCAGTCTACACTGAGGTTGTTGCTCACTTCAGATGCCTGATAGTTCTCAAACCAGAGCATTACTTCTCCCTGTAAAATCAGACAGACAGTGAACTTTTATTAGGATCTGCTGCTCTCTGGTGGCCACATTACTCACACTTTCCCAATTCCATTCTTTACTTGATTCCTCACATCCTATCTCCTTGCTTCCTTTCAAACAGAATTGGAGAAGAAGGCCAAAGGGGAGGGACCTTGGACCTTCTCCAAAACAGTCTCAAGGAATTGAGAAAAGATTAATTGAGTAAGAGACATCGTCTCATACTGAGGCTTACCTCCGTTACATCACAGGGTAGGCATAGGAAGGAGCTCTGATCCTTCTCCTTTTCCCTAATGTCTCCTAAAGGAAAATATACATTCATGTTTAAACACTTCTTATGAACGTGTTGGGTTTGTGTCATGAATGTGTTATGAAGTCCTTATGTACCTACCGATAGGTAGTGTTACCGAAACATCAAATTCAGCTATATTCAGTCAAATACTGAACTACAACCCAATCCCAAACGATGCACTTTGAAACACTTGAAACTCAAACATCTGTGTATGGAAAATCTTCTGTCCATCATGCAGGTTTTTCCACTACCCAAATACTTGCCATTTTCACCCTCCTCCACGACCACAGCCAGACCTCCTTCCTTCAGTGCCCCACCTTCAGGCCCACAGTCCTCCGCTGCCTTGTACCATGCCTCGCTGGAGTTGTGGTCTTTGGTTCCACCTGTTGAGTGGGAGAGTTAGTAAATCCAGGTGGATCTGAACCAGCTCTGAGAACACTGTGGAACACCACAGTGCAACCAATTGCATGTTTATTCATTCAACATGTCCATGGATGAATGAGTGAATAGGTCTCGTTACCTGCCCCCCCAGTTGGCCACAGGCTGCTTTGGGAGGAGGATGACTGCCTTCCCAGACCTGCTTCCCTCAGTCTCCGGGTGGACCACTGGACCTTTCCCCTATAGGACCCTCCTGTCCCAAGAACCGATGAAAGAGACTGGGACACGAGTCTGTTTAACTCTCCCTCTTCTTCACCACCTATACTGACGTCCTCTACGCGAATATCCCCTACCTGCAACTACTGGGATCTCCTATCTGAGGCGCTGGAGGATAGAAAGAATAACATTTCAACAACAGCCAACTCGATTCATTTATTTATTTATTCATCCATTCATTTTTTTATTCATTAATATACCTACCCAGACAGAGCATTTCCCAAAGACTCGTCAATTATCTGACTGCATAGTACAACCCTAAATGTACTGAGAGGAAGGAGGGGTACCAGAGGATGCTCAACTGTAGGGTGGATGTAGATGGTCCCCGAGGTGATCCTCTGGGAGTCGACAGACAGGGGTCTGAGCTGGTCGAGGGGTACCCGACAGGACCTATCTCATCTCTCTGTCGTCCACCTTCAGGACCTGCGGCACCTTCTGGTGGAGTCTGGTGTGCACTGAGACTGATCCATCTTGGTTTCGCCTAGTGGGGGTGTCTCGTTTGAATCAGGTGTCCCCTCATTTACTTGCTTTATACATGAAAACAATCCCATCCTATTCCATAACACTGTGATAGTTAACATTGTTATTTGCTGGCTCGTACGTCGAGGCCTCCTCCTCATTAGCTAGGATCCCGGGGCAGTTGTCGTAAATCCAATCACAGTACTCGCTGCAGTCTCCTGTGCAGGAAGACACTATACTGCCTTCAGGTGGCGCCGCCTCCTCTGCTCCTCTGGGCTGCTCAGTGCTTCCCTTGGTGACCACGAGTGACAGTGAGTCATCACAGTCTGGCTCCGCTGACTGGCTGGTGTTGATGCTGGTGTTGGTGGTGTTGTTACACAGTGGTGCAACTTTCACTGGGGATGGGTCCCCCCCAGGTTTTATCAATGGAATGTGATACAAACGAGGCACTGGTGTGCTTTAGGACCATGCGTACTCCTCAGAGAGGTTGGGTAGGCTGTTTGGAGTGTTTATCTGACATACATTTTTATTATAATAATAATGTCTCCCCACTTCTAAAACCAAAGTTGCACCCCTGTTGTTACACTCAGTGCGGTCCATCCTAGTGCTGTTGAAACTATAGTTCTCTGGAGGAGTCTCCTGGTCAAACATGGGGAAGTCTGCCGTCTGGTCGTGCATGGACATGGAGATGACCATGGACTCATATTGGTCATGGATGGCAGACATGCTCTGCATCTCCAGCTCCATATCCAGAGAGAAGCTAGCCTGGGCTGACGGGTCCTTACACACCATCAAACTACTGCTGTTGCCATCCTGCCACCCTCCTTCCTCCCACAGCTGAGACAGCAGCTGGACCTAGGTGCAGTGCCTGTCCTGTCGGCCTGGAGAATCCTCTGTGACTCCAATATGGCCGCCACTGGTATCACCACAAGCTGACTGGAAGCTGTCCTGTAGGCTGACTAGACAGCCCACTGCTGGGGTAGTGAAGGGCTGCTGAGGCTGACAGGCCCTGAACTGCGGCACTGTTCCTGCTGCCACCTGGTGGTAGACTGTCTGGACTCCTCTGTGCCCTGAACAGTTGAACAGATTTAGATCCTCTTTCATGTTGTTGGGAAGAGGAACAAAATAACATGGTTGTATCAAAATAAAGAAACAAGGAAGCTGAAGCAAAACAACTTTGATGCTGTTGTGATGAAATCAATGTCCCTTCGTGGGATTTATAAAGTCCTCCTCCTACTCCTACTACTAGTACTACTACCGCTACTACAACTACTACTACTGCAACAACTACTACTTCTACTACTACTTCTACTACTTCTACTGCTACCACACATACTACTGTCTACTACTACTACTACTACTACTACAACCACTACTGTCTACTACTACTACTACTACCAGTACTACTACTACTGCTACTACTACAGCTACTACTGTCTACTGCTACTACTACTACTTCTACTACTACTTCTACTGCTACTACTGTCTACTACTGTCTACTACTACCACTACTACTACTACTACTACTACAACTACTACTACTACTGCTACTACAACTACTACTTCTACTTCTACTACTAATGTCTACTACTACTACTTCTACTACTACTGTCTATTACTACTACTAGTACTACTACTGTCTATTACTACTACTACTATTTCTACCGCTACTACTACTATTACTACTTCTACTACTACTGTCTACTACTACTACTACTACTACTACTACTTCTACTGCTACTACTACTACTACTTCTACTACTACTGCAACTACTACTACTACTACTACTACTACTACTGCTGCTACTACAACTACCACTACTACTGCTACTACTACCACTACTATGACAACTACTCCTACTACTGTCTATTACTACTACTACTACTGTATATTATTACTACTACTACTACTACCACTACTATTACTTATACTAACACTAATACTACTACTACTACTACTGCTACCGCTTCAACTACTAACTCTACTACTACCGCTACTACTACTAACGCTACTACTACTACCACTACTTCTTCTTCTACTACTATTACTACTACTCCTACTGCTACCGCTACTACTGCTACCGCTACTACTACTACCACTACTTCTTCTTCTACTACTATTACTACTACTCCTACTGCTACCGTAACTACTACTACCGCTACTACTACTACCACTACTTCTTCTTCTACTACTATTACTACTACTACTACCGCTACTACTACTACCACTACTTCTTCTTCTACTACTATTACTACTACTACTACCGCTACTACTACTACCACTACTTCTTCTTCTACTACTACTACTACTACTGCTACCGCTACTACTACTACCGCTACTACTACTACCGCTACTACTACTACCACTACTTCTTCTTCTACTACTATTACTACTACTACTACCGCTACTACTACTACCACTACTTCTTCTTCTACTACTATTACTACTACTCCTACTGCTACCGCTACTACTGCTACCGCTACTACTACTACCACTACTTCTTCTTCTACTACTATTACTACTACTCCTACTGCTACCGTAACTACTACTACCGCTACTACTACTACCACTACTTCTTCTTCTACTACTATTACTACTACTACTACCGCTACTACTACTACCACTACTTCTTCTTCTACTACTACTACTACTACTACTACCACTACTACTACTACCGCTACTACTACCGCTACTACTACTACTGCTACTACTACTGCTACTACTACCGCTACTACTACTACTACTACTACTGTCTACGACTACTGTCTACTACTACTACTACTACTACTTTCTACTACTACTGTCTACTACTACTACTCCGGCTCCTCCTCCTCCTACTGTCTACTCCTCTTCCTCTTCGTCCTCCCCCTCCTACACCTTCTCCTCCTCCTACTCCTATTGTCTGCTCCACCTCCTACTTCCTCTCCTCTTCTACTACTACTGTCTACTACTCCTACTACTACGCCTCCTCCTCCTCCCTCTCCTACTCCGTCCACGACTACTGTCTACTCCTCCTGCTTCTTCTCCCCCTCCGCCTCTCTATCCTCCTCCTCATACTAATCCTTCTTCTTCTCCCCTCCTCCCCCCCTCTCCTCCTCCTCCTCTCCCTCCTACTCCACCTCCTCCTCCCCTCCTCCTCCTACAACTACTCCTCCTCCTCCCCACCTCCTCTGCCTCCTCTCCCTCCTACTCCACCTCCTCCTCCCCTCTTCCTTCTACTACTACTCCTCCCCCTCCTAGTACTACTACTACTCCTCCCCCTCCTACTCCACCTCCTCCTCCCCTCTTCTTCCTACTCCACCCCATCCTCCTACTACTACTCCTCTCCCTCCTACTCCACTTCCTCCTCCCCTCTTCCTCCTCCTACTCCTACACCTCCCCCTCCTACTCCTCCCTCTCCTCCTACTACTACTCCTCCCCTCTTCCTCCTACTCCTCCCTCTCCTCCTATTACTACTCCCCCTCCTCCTACTACTCCTCCCCCTCCTCCTACTACTACTCCTCCCCTCTTCCCGCCTCCTCCTACAACTACTCCTCCTCTCCCTCCTAATCCACCTCCTCCTCCCCTCTTCCTCCTACTCCCCCACCTCCTACTACTACTCCTCCTCTCCCTCCTAATCCACCTCCTCCTCCCCTCTTCCTCCTACTCCTCCCCCTCCTCCTACTACTACTCCTCCCCCTCCTACTCCTCCCCCTCCTCCTACTACTACTCCTCCCCCTCCTCCTCCCCTCTTCCTCCTACTCCTCCCCCTCCTACTCCTCCCCTCTTCCTCCTACTCCTCCCCCTCCTACTCCTCCCCTCCTCCGACTACTACTATTCCTCCCCCTCCTATTCCACCTCCTCCTCCGCTCTTCCTCCTACTCCTCCCCCTCCTACTCCCACCCCTCCTACTCCTCCCCTCTTCCTCCTACTCCTCTTCCTCCTACTCCTCCCCCTCCTCCTACTTCTACTACTCCTCCTCCTCCTAAAAAAGCAAATGTAATGTTATCAAATATAAACTGTTACAAAAGTATAAGAAAATGATTAATTGAGTAAAATATACAGAGTAACATGAGTATGGTATGTAGGCTATTCTTCCTGAAGGATAATTAAACCTGGGTTAAAACAGAAAATAGTTCAAAGTCAAGCAGAGCCATAACTCAAGCAGAGCCCTAACTCAAGCAGAGCCCTAACTCAAGCAGAGCCATAACTCAAGCAGAGCCCTAACTCAAGCAGAGCCCTAACTCAAGCAGAGCCATAACTCAAGCAGAGCCATAACTCAAGCAGAGCCCTAACTCAAGCAGAGCCATAACTCAAGCAGAGCCATAACTCAAGCAGAGCCATAACTCAAGCAGAGCCATAACTCAAGCAGAGCCATAACTCAAGCAGAGCCATAACTCAAGCAGAGCCCTAACTCAAGCAGAGCCGTAACTCAAGCAGAGCCATTACGTTTCACATAAACCAGTTGTCTGGCTACTTCCAGAGCAGGATGCCTCTGCAGAAGCTGATGGAATACTCCTTCCTCTGTGGAGAAGAAAGTTGAGGGGAAGGACAACTAATCCGTTGCTCAGTTTTACTGAGTCTATAGTAAGTAGGCTATGTCAACATAATTAATATTTTACAGTCATTTGGTATCACTGGGTAGGGATTCTATACAACTGTTTAGAATATAATGACACAAGTGGGAGCTTTTGTGCTTGTGTTTCTCTGTAATACATTTCCTGGTCCCTGCTGTACTTTATATAAACTTCCTGTCCTCTACAGGCAGGGATAAGTACCAACCCAGCAGCTTGGGGTCAGCTCCTGGAAACAGGTGACATTCACCAGGTCAAACACAGACCTGTAACGTATGGAGTTAGGCCTACGTTGCATCCCGATTCTCCAAACTTCTCCCAAAATGTGCACTTGAACACTCCCTTCTTACATTTAAAAGGATGGAATGGTGTAAGCTGGACAGAGTTTCCACCATTGTTAAATCCATGACAGGGAGTTTGCAAGTGCACACTTCTGGAGAAGGGTGGAGAAATGGGACGTACAAACAGACTATTTCATCATTCTCTAATTATAGTACAGAGAAAGTGCTGGGACTGATAGACATGGTCTATACCTGTTGAGAAGGAATTTCCAGCCAAGTAAAGGAACTTAATGCATGTCATGTACCAAAGCAATGAGAGGGAGACTACATACTGTAAATGGGTTGGACATAATATTATTTATTTTGTATTAAAATGGCCTAGCTCAAGTTAAAAAGTGAACATGCAATCCATTGGTTATGAGATTTGTGTTATAAGAGGAAGCATCCCTCTTGTGCTTATTACTTTGAATAGTGTGTTTTGAACATTTTGAAGCGATTCCCGTTGATTTACCAGCCAAGTTGTTCATTGCATTTTGAAACCCACGTTGGTTATAAGGCACAATATGCATCTGGACCACCCCTGGTGCATAGGGGATCTGTGACATAGGCCTAACTGCAGTGGTATAGTTGGGGGATATACTCTGTATACCCATTTATTTTTCAGTGGGCATTGCATATACTCAATTCTTAATCCCCACTGATATGTATCAAAGTAGTGACGTGGAGGTATATGCCGTATCAATTAATAGGGCTGATTGGAACGTTTAGCTTAAAAGGTTGCTAAACTCTTATTTATTGACATTCTAGTCACACCAATGTACACACAGCAGTAGGTCTATGTGTGATGATTCCAAAATTATATTTGCGGGAAAACACCGTTCTAAAATAAGCACCACACACGGTTTCATGGACAGAGATGTAATTATACTTAGAAAGAGAGGGGATTTAAAGATGCAACAACTATTATGGTTTGCTAATATTATTAGGATAATGCCTTTGGGTGCTAGACAATAAGAAAAGTTGAAAGAAAACCAATAGAACAGGAGAACACATGAGTAAGTCCTTATAAAAATAATTGCCTCCACGTTTCTATGGTGGGATTTTGGCTGTAGGCTGATTTGAAGCAAGGTAAGACATGCCTCATAACAGGAAGTAAAACGTCCAGGTTTCGAACAATTAAGGAACAGGAGAAATATAGCGATGCTAATGATAGGTCTAACTGTCTTCTGGTAGATGGTAATGATAGGTCTAACTGTCTTCTGGTAGATGGAATGGCTTATTAAATGTTAAACAACCCATTAAATGTTAACTAGCTACAAAATAGTCTACGCCTACCTGTCAGAATGATACCGTGGTTATTTGCGTCAATCCAGTGGCCATTTCTTTGGCATACGCCATCTCATGCGTACGCTACAGAAATACAGCTAATCAAGTGCTAGGTGCCTGCACACTTGAATTAAAGGGTAACTACTTTTTAAAAAATAAGAATTATTAGATTTTTCCCAGACCTCAAGTGGTCTACTCGTGTGTAGTCTTTAACATTCTGTAAACCCCTTTGTCCTAAGGGTAAAAAATGACCCGCCTTCACTAAACCCCTAAAATAAAGCAGCTTGATTGAATTTTAACACCCAAATCTATTTTGCGTGAAGGATCAACCTGTCATTCATCACAAACCTGCATTTTATTGAAAGGAAACAGTCTTGAACTTTTTTGGCAGCATAGTGATACATTTTTATATACTGTACAATGAGGAATTCATCTACAAAATACTAGTCTTCTCCCATTTTTTGAACCATTGCCCCCCACCCACAAGGTGTATAAACAACAATAAGAAATCAGAATAAAATAAGATAATAGATACAAAACAAAAACCTGAAGAAAATATATCAATCAACTCTAATTAGCACATGTAGGACAGTATGCAGTGTGTGTCCATGGACAGTGCAGGTGAATGCAGCCTCAGGTGGATCAGGACAAGATTCAGCCCCCTGAACAGCTTTCAGAAGCGCTGCAGAGGCTGCTGTGCGGGGGAGGCACTCCCTTCTTTGAATGTGTGGGGTTACAAGTGCCTTTCTCAGCTGCTCCAGGAACACCCTCCTCTTGTTCCACTTATAAGGCATCCAGGTAGGGTTGATCTTGTTCCATATCACAAAGGCAATGTATTAGACACATCAATGATGTTATGTGAGATGACCAGGGGCCAGTGGGAAGTCATCCTCCTGCAGCTGTAAGTTCCAATCACCTTGTCCAGGTTGTCAACGCCTCCTTTGTTGTGGTTGTAGTCCAGGATGATGGCTGGCTTCCTGTCCTCACGATTACTGATCTCAGCCGTTTGTGCAGTGCGCTCTTTGGAAGGTAAGAAACTAGAGTGATGGTGGAGGTGAAGACAAACTTTGATGAGAAGGCCTCTCTCCCCCTTGTTGCGAGTAGTAACTGCGCAAACCATGGTGATCTTCCTCTTCAGGAGCTGCTGGCTGAGTTCAATCTCAATTTCTCATTGTGTGTGTGTGTGTGTGTGTGTGTGTGTGTGTGTGTGTGTGTGTGTGTGTGTGTGTGTGTGTGTGTGTGTGTGCGTGCGTGCGTGTGTCTTTGTGGTTTTTCAAAATGACCCTAAGACAATCTTTGTACCCTGGTGGTGTACAGCTTTCATGAAAATATGAACAAAGGCGATGGTTCACTTTTTCTAATTTTGGGGTCACCCTAGGAGAAGTCATCAAATTTCAAGTAAAAATATAATTGAGGTTTTCTCAATTTTTTCTCAAAAAAATTAAAAGCGGAAATAAATCCTTCTCTCTACTATTATTCTGACATTTCACATTCTTAAAATAAAGTGGTGATCCTAACTGACCTAAGACAGGGATTTTTTAAGAATGTGAAATGTCAGAATAAAGACTAGACTACTGCAATGCTCTATTTTCCGGCTACCCGGATAAAGCACTAAATAAACTTCAGTTAGTGCTAAATACGGCTGCTAGAATCCTGACTAGAACCAAAAAATTTGATCATATTACTCCAGTGCTAGCCTCTCTACACTGGCTTCCTGTCAAAGCAAGGGCTGATTTCAAGGTTTTACTGCTAACCTACAAAGCATTACATGGGCTTGCTCCTACCTATCTCTCTGATTTGGTCCTGCCGTACATACCTACACGTACGCTACGGTCACAAGACGCAGGCCTCCTAATTGTCCCTAGAATTTCTAAGCAAACAGCTGGAGGCAGGGCTTTCTCCTATAGAGCTCCATTTTTATGGAACGGTCTGCCTACCCATATCAGAGACGCAAACTCGGTCTCAACCTTTAAGTCTTTACTGAAGACTCATCTCTTCAGTGGGTCATATGATTGAGTGTAGTCTGGCCCAGGAGTGGGAAGGTGAACGGAAAGGCTCTGGAGCAACGAACCGCCCTTGCTGTCTCTGCCTGGCCGGTTCCCCTCTTTCCACTGGGATTCTCTGCCTCTAACCCTATTACAGGGGCTGAGTCACTGGCTTGCTGGGGCTCTCTCATGCCGTCCCTGGAGGGGGTGCCTCACCTGAGTGGGTTGATTCACTGTTGTGGTCATCCTGTCTGGGTTGGCGCCCCCCCCTTGGGTTGTGCCGTGGCGGAGATCTTTGTGGGCTATACTCAGCCTTGTCTCAGGATGGTAAGTTGGTGGTTGAAGATATCCCTCTAGTGGTGTGGGGGCTGTGCTTTGGCAAAGTGGGTGGGGTTATATCCTTCCTGTTTGGCCCTGTCCGGGGGTGTCCTCGGATGGGGCCACAGTGTCTCCTGACCCATCCTGTCTCAGCCTCCAGTATTTATGCTGCAGTAGTTTATGTGTCGGGGGGCTGGGGTCAGTTTGTTATATCTGGAGTACTTCTCCTGTCCTATTCGGTGTCCTGTGTGAATCTAAGTGTGCGTTCTCTAATTCTCTCCTTCTCTCTTTCTTTCTCTTTCTCGGAGGACCTGAGCCCTAGGACCATGCCCCAGGACTACCTGACATGATGACTCCTTGCTGTCCCCAGTCCACCTGGCCATGCTGCTGTTCCAGTTTCAACTGACCTGAGCCCTAGGACCATGCCCCAGGACTACCTGACATGATGACTCCTTGCTGTCCCCAGTCCACCTGGCCATGCTGCTGCTCCAGTTTCAACTTCCACCTGACTGTGCTGCTGCTCCAGTTTCAACTGTTCTGCCTTATTATTATTCGACCATGCTGGTCATTTATGAACATTTGAACATCTTGGCCATGTTCTGTTATAATCTCCACCCGGCACAGCCAGAAGAGGACTGGCCACCCCACATAGCCTGGTTCCTCTCTAGGTTTCTTCCTAGGTATTGGCCTTTCTAGGGAGTTTTTCCTAGCCACCGTGCTTCTACACCTGCATTGCTTGCTGTTTGGGGTTTTAGGCTGGGTTTCTGTACAGCACTTTGAGATATCAGCTGATGTACGAAGGGCTATATAAATAAATTTGATTTGATTTGATTTGAATAATAGTAGAGAGAAGGATTTATTTCAGCCTTTTTTTCTTTCATCATATTCCCAGTGGGTCAGAAGTTTACATACACTCAATTAGTATTTGGTAGCATTGCCTTTAAATTGTTTAACTTGGGTCAAACATTTCGGGTAGCCTTTCACAAGCTTCCCACAATAAATTGGGTGAATTTTGGCCCATTCCTCCTGACAGAGGTGTTGTAACTGAGTCAGGTAGGTAGGCCTCCTTGCTCACACATGCTTTTTCAGTTCTGCCCACAAATTTTCTATAGGATTGAGGTCAGGGCTTGGTGATGGCCACCCCAATACCTTGACTTTGTTGTCCTTCAGCCATTTTGCCACAACTTTGGATGTATGCTTGGGGTCATTGTCCATTTGGAAGACCCATTTGCGACCAAGCTTTAACTTCCTGACTGATGTCTTGAGATGTTGCTTCAATATATCCACATAATTTTCCTCCCTCATGGTGCCATCTATTTTGTGAAGTGCACCAGCCACTGCAGCAAAGCACCCCCACAATATGATGCTGCCACCCCCGTGCTTCACGGTTGGGATGGTGTTCTTCAACTTGCAAGCCTCCTCCTTTTTCCTCCAAACATAACGATGCTCATTATGACCAAACAGTTCTATTTTTGTTTCATCAGACCAGAGGACATTTCTCCATGTGCAGTTGCAAACCGTAGTATGGCGGTTTGGAGCAGTGGCTTCTTCCTTGCTGAGCGGCATTTCAGGTTATGTCGATATAGGACTCGTTTTACTGTGGCTATAGATACTTTTGTACCTGTTTCCTCCAGGATCTTCACAAGGTCCCTTGCCGTTGTTGATTGATTAGCACTTTTCGCACCAATGTACATTCATCTCTAGGAGACAGAACGCGTCTCTTTCATGAGCGGTATGACGGCTGGGTGGTCCCATGGTGTTTATACCTGCGTACTATTGTTTGTTTGTGGCATTTGGAAATTGCTCCCAAGGATGAACCAGATTTGTGGAGGTCTACCATTTTTACATTTTGATTTCCCCATGATGTCAAGTAAAGAGGCACTGAGTTTGAAGGTAGTCCTTGAAATACATCCACAGGTACACCTCCAATTGACTCAAATTATGTCAATTATCAGGAGCTTCTAAAGCCATGACATCATTTTCTGGAATTTTCCAAGCTGTTTAAAGGCACAGTCAACTTCTTGTATGTAAACTTCTGACCCACTGGAATTGTGATACAGTGAATTATAAGTGATATAATCTGTCTGTAAACAATTGTTGGAAAAATTACTTGTGTCATGCTCAAAGTAGATGTCCTAACCGACTTTCCAAAACTATAGTTTGAAAAATGAGTTTTAATGACTCCAACCTAAGTGTATGTGAACTTCCGACTTATTATTTATTTTTAAAAAGTTTTTGATTTATATACACTGCTCAAAAAACTAAAGGGAACACTAAAATAACATCCTAGATCTGAATGAATGAAATATTATTATTAAATACTTTTTTCTTTACATAGTTGAATGTGCTGACAACAAAATCATACAAAAATTATCAATGGAAATCAAATTTATCAACCCATGGAGGTCTGGATTTGGAGTCACACTCAAAATTAAAGTGGAAAACCACACTACAGGCTGATCCAACTTTGATGTAATGTCGTTAAAACAAGTCAAAATGAGGCTCAGTAGTGTGTGTGGCCTCCATGTGCCTGTATGACCTCTCTACAACGCCTGGGCATGCTCCTGATGAGGTGGCGGATGGTCTCCTGAAGGATCTCCTCCCAGACCTGGACTAAAGCATCCGCCAACTCCTGGACAGTCTGTGGTGCAACGTGACGTTGGTGGATGGAGCGAGACATGATGTCCCAGATGTGCTCAATTTGATTCAGGTCTGGGGAACGGGCGGGCCAGTCCATAGCATCAATGCCTTCCTCTTGCAGGAACTGCTGACACACTCCAGCCACATGAGGTCTAGCATTGTCTTGCATTAGGAGGAACCCAGGGCCAACCGCACCAGCATATGGTCTCACAAGGGGTCTGAGGATCTCATCTCGGTACCTAATGGCAGTCAGGCTACCTCTGGCAAGCACATGGAGGGCTGTGCAGCCCCCCAAAGAAATGCCACCCCACACCATGACTGACCCACCGCCAAACCGGTCATGCTGGAGGATGTTGCAGGCAGCAGAACGTTCTCCACGGCGTCTCCAGACTGTCACGTCTGTCACATGTGCTCAGAGTGAACCTGCTTTCATCTGTGAAGAGCACAGGGCGCCAGTGGCAAATTTTCCAAGCTTGGTGTTCTCTGGCAAATGCCAAACGTTCTGCACGGTGTTGGGCTGTAAGCACAACCCCCACCTGTGGACGTCGGGCCCTCATACCACCCTCATGGAGTCTGTTTCTGACCGTTTGAGCAGACACATGCACATTTGTGGCCTGCTGGAGGTCATTTTGCAGGGCTCTGGCAGTGGTCCTCCTGCTCCTCCTTGCACAAAAGCGGAGGTTGCGGTCCTGCTGCTGGGTTTTTGCCCTCCTACGGCCTCCTCCACGTCTCCTGATGTACTGGCCTGTCTCCTGATAGCGCCTCCATGCTCTGGACACTACGCTGACAGACACAGCAAACATTCTTGCCACAGCTCGCATTGATGTGCCATCCTGGATAAGCTGCACTACCTGAGCCAGTTGTGTGGGGAGTAGACTCCGTCTCATGCTACCACTAGAGTGAAAGCACCGCCAGCATTCAAAAGTGACCAAAACATCAACCAGGAAGCATAGGAACTGAGAAGTGGTCTGTGGTTATCACCTGCTGAACCACTCCTTTATTGGGGGTGTCTTGCTAATTGCCTATAATTTCCACCTGTTGTCTATTCCATTTGCACAACAGCATGTGAAATTTATTGTCAATCAGTGTTGCTTCCTAAGTGGACAGTTTGATTTCACAGAAGTGTGATTGACTTGGAGTTACATTGTGTTGTTTAAGTGTTCCCTTTATTTTTTTGAGCAGTGTATATTTTTTGCTTAGAAAACTTTTTTTTGGGTGGGGGGGGGGAGAACCTTGATGTACAGTGTGCTTTTACTTTAATCAGCAAAAATATGGGTGGAAACGATACAAGAACTAGATCTGGAACTGAACGTGCTAGTAAAGCCAGTTTAGGTTGTTTGACCGACAGGTATTTCATATTTACAGGAGGGGGAGCAGGTAACTGCCTAGTGGCAGCTATTCAGCAGCCTTGCAATCAGCGGCGGTGGAGTGGCCGTACCAGGCTGTAATGCAGTCCAACAGTATGCTCTTGATGGTGTTCCTGTAGACCACTGTGAAGGCCCTCAGAGACAGGCTTAATTTCTTCAGCCTGCTGAGGTTGAAGAGTCTGGTGTGTGTCTGTGTGTCCACTAGGTAAAGTCTGTTGTGCAATACAGGATTAAGGTCAGTGTGACAGCTCCTTGAGAGAGATCAGGATTGGGTCTAATCATGGTTTCATGTGAAGATCAACATCTCACTCTCTCTACCTACTTATGTTCCTGTATTCTACTCACTCGTATTTAAATCCAGCTAATAGACCGCATTTCATCATTAGTTTTATTTCATGAAATAATACAAAAAATCTGCATATAACCCAAAGAAAACCCTTTGTGTTGTCCCAAACGCCAAAGCCTCAAATAGCCTATTTTAGTCTCAAAAAGAGGAATTTCCTGTTACAATGTGACATCCACAGGAGGTTGGTGGCTCCTTAATTGGGGAGGACGGGTTTGTGGTAATGGCTCGAGTGAAACACGTGGAATGGTATCAAAAACATGGTTTCTATGTATTTGATGCCAATCCATTAACGTTGTTCCAGCCATTATTATGACCCGTCCCTCCCCAGCAGCCTCCCCTCAGCAGCCTTCCCCCAGCAGCCTTCCCCCAGCAGCCTTCCCTCAGCAGCCTTCCCTCAGCAGCCTTCCCTCAGCAGCCTTCCCTCAGCAGCCTTCCCTCAGCAGCCTCATTACCAGTGGAGGCTGCTGAGGGGAAGACGGCTCATAATATTTTATGGAACGGAGTCAATGGAATGGCATTAAACCATGAGTTTGATGTATTTGATACCATTCCTCTCCAGCCATTACCACGAGCCCGGCCTCCCCAATTAAGTTACATTGTTAAAATGTTACTATAAAACTCTTCTAAAACCAGGAACCACTCTGAGTCAGATTAGGGTGTGTCTCTTACCGCTCCTACTGCATTGAAAGCAGCAAACTGCAGTGAGTCCTGGCCCTGTGACTAAAACCTCTATATGCATTAGCTGCCTGTCCCACATCTTGTTTTTCAGAGAGAGGATCAATAAGTCACTTTGGATTGAGTCATTAGCTGTCTGTATGGTCAAATGTATGTTGATGGACCGTCCATTTCGTTTGTGCACACTGTCATAAATTGCTCTCTAAGCGTTTTTCCGACCGTCTTTTCACCACAAAGTATGACTGTATATAGGTGAGAGAAACCATGGGTGATATTTGACTCTGACTCTGCTGATTGTGATTAGTGGGCCAGTTCTATTTGGCAAAACTGAGTTCAAATAGTATTTGAAATCTTTTAAATACTGTGAGCATTTGCTCTAGCTGGCCTGTAGTGCCAGATGGGCTGGGTTTCGAGTTTTGGGGATATTCGGTTGGTGTATTAAGCCAGGCAAGCTCAATCGAGCACAGATAAAGTATTTAAAATGATTTCAAATACTCTTTGAACCCAGGTCTGCTATCTGGCCTGCACTAAGATTTCCAGGGAGGATTGAAGATGGTGGGGCTGAAGGTTAAGTGGCTTTCTAAGAGTGGATGTTTCCACAGTGATGTGACATCTGATCAGACTCCATCTGATCAGTGCATCCTCAGTAAGTGGATCAAGCTCGTCAAATAGGGATCAGTGCTAAATCCTGATTGGGAGAGAGGGAGAGTGAGGGGACAGTGTGTGAGGGGGAGGGAAGACTTTATTAGAAAGAGAGATTTACAGGGAAGGAAGGTACGTACATTGATAAGACTTTGGTAATCAATTTCTGAAAATAAACTAGATTCTATTTATTCACTATTGAATTTGTGGTCTTATTTTTTGAGTAGGCCTGGCCTACCACTGCAGTGATTATAGTCAACTGTCCAGTTAAAAAACTACCCCTCACTCATCTATTTTACATACAAAAGTGCAACTGTTCTTCCCATGTAGTTCACAGAGTGCTGATGTCCAGGACCTCAAGAGTATATTTATACCCGTACATCTGAGACATACCATTTCATGCATTTTACATGAAACCAAAATGTTTTTCTATCTCCTATTGTTTGACCTCAAACTGGGGAATTGTTTTAGTGATGGAATTGTAAGCTGAACTAGCCTCCTTTTGTGCATCCCAAAACCTTCTTAAGAATAAATGTATTCGTAACTGCCATTTCTTCCTTAACTATAGACTTATGAAGAAAGTTGTTGGCTAGTGTAACGGTATGTAGTGTATGTTATATAGGACGTCGGTACTCTCCTTCTGAGGTGAAAATATATGATTGAAACTCGACGTCTTGACATACATAGCCTAACATCTGTGTCTAGATTTTGAAACACAAGGATGAGAACTGAGAGTGTAGCAGAGTTGATTAAATAAACATCAGTTATGACTGAGTGATGCTCCATACCTTCAGCGTAGGCAGACTCACAGTCAGCGACCCAAATGGCACCCTATGGGCCCTGGTCGATAGCAGTGCATTATATAGGGAATAGGGGGCCATTTGCAATGCTGACACAATGGGCTCTCCAGCCAACCCTAGTAGCTGTCCAGGTGCAGTTGATGTCAGGGCTGTACGAGTCCCACTGGGGCCTTTAACAGCATTGAGAAGCACTCTTCTCTCTTTTCTCTGCCAATCGATGGAGATTCAGCGAGAGAGAGAGATGAAGAAATAGTGTGTGAGAGAAAGAGAGCAGCGAGCCAGACAAGTGATGGAGGGCCTACCCATCTCTGGCCCTGATACACTTTGAGCTTTTAGAGAGCACTGGAATACTGAAGAATAAAGAGCTGGACAGGTTCAGAGGGCCTCCATCAACAGTCAGTAGCTAGTGAACATATAGGCAAATGGATAAGATTCCACCAACCGCACCATTATGCACAGTGGTGGTGGAGGGAGCATATCAATAAAATACAACTCCAAAAGGATATGCAGATCTAGTTTAAAACTTCATCTCCCTTCTGAACTATTCCTTACTGAAGTAGACCAGCTGTAGTTTGTGATTGGTCTCTGTTGAAAAGGTAGTATTCGTAACAGAATCACGATCTGTAAATCACTCCTTTGTCCTTAACAGCTCTATGTAATCCTAGTGAGTTTTGACACTCGACTGAGGAAAGCATGAATCTTTCATTCATAGAAATGTTTAATATACAGGTTGCATTCTTGTTACGTATTGGCAGGTTGACTTGTTTATTGCGTCATTTTATTAAAATATGCCATGAATATGCTAGTACTGTATTTAAAAAGATGGTATTTTCAAGACTACTGTATTGTAAACCAACTCATGAAAATGCATTTAGCTGAACAGCAGCTAATGTTTGTCCTTGTACAGACTCAGCTAATGTTTGTCCTTGTACAGACTCAGCTAATGTTTGTCTTTGTACAGAATCAGCTAATGTTTGTACTTGTACAGACTCAGCTAATGTTTGTCCTTGTACAGACTCAGCTAATGTTTGTCTTTGTACAGACTCAGATAATGTTTGTCCTTGTACAGACTCAGCTAATGTTTGTCTTTGTACAGACTCAGCTAATGTTTGTCTTTGTACAGACTCAGCTAATGTTTGTCCTCTTACAGACTCAGCTAATGTTTGTCCTTGTACAGACTCAGCTAATGTTTGTCTTTGTACAGACTCAGATAATGTTTGTCCTTGTACAGACTCAGCTAATGTTTGTCCTTGTACAGACTCAGCTAATGTTTGTCTTTGTACAGACTCAGCTAATGTTTGTCCTTGTACAGACTCAGATAATGTTTTTCCTTGTACAGACTCAGCTAATGTTTGTCTTTGTACAGACTCAGCTAATGTTTGTCTTTGTACAGACTCAGCTAATGTTTGTCCTTGTACAGACTCAGCTAATGTTTGTCTTTGTACAGACTCAGCTAATGTTTGTCCTTGTACAGACTCAGCTAATGTTTGTCGTTGTACAGACTCAGCTAATGTTTGTCTTTGTACAGACTCAGTTAATGTTTGTCCTTGTACAGACTCAGCTAATGTTTGTCCTTGTACAGACTCAGCTAATGTTTGTCTTTGTACAGACTCAGCTAATGTTTGTCTTTGTACAGACTCAGCTAATGTTTGTCTTTGTACAGACTCAGCTAATGTTTGTCCTTGTACAGACTCAGCTAATGTTTGTCTTTGTACAGACTCAGATAATGTTTGTCCTTGTACAGACTCAGCTAATGTTTGTCTTTGTATAGACTCAGCTAATTTTTGTCTTTGTACAGACTCAGCTAATGTGTGTCCTTGTATAGACTCAGCTGTTTGTCCTTGTACAGACTCAGCTAATGTTTGTGCTTGTACAGACTCAGCTAATGTTTGTCTTTGTACAGACTCAGCAAATGTTTGTCCTCGAACAGACTCAACTAATGTTTGTCCTTGTACAGACTCAGCTAATGTTTGTCCTTGTACAGACTCAGCTAATGTTTGTCCTTGTACAGACTCAGCTAATGTTTGTCTTTGTACAGACTCAGCTAATGTTTGTCCATGTACAGACTCAGCTAATGTTTGTCATTGTACAGACTCAGTTAATGTTTGTCCTTGTACAGACTCAGCTAATGTTTGTCTTTGTACAGACTCAGCTAATGTTTGTCCTTGTACAGACTCAGCTAATGTTTGTCCTTGTACAGACTCAGCAAATGTTTGTCCTTGTACAGACTCAGGGAACATTCAACTCCTACGCAGAGTTAAAACTAGCCTGCTTGAAGAATAATCCAACTTTCAAGAATCCTTTGGACATGTCATCCTAGCCTAAAAAAAGAGCCAAACAAACTCACTGCTTTCATTAATTTTACTGCAAGAGTTCTTTATCTCTGTGGGTGAATTTGTGTCACCACTGTGCAGACATAAAAACACAAATCAAACATAAACAAGGACATGTACAGGTAGAAAAGGTGTAATTCATGAGAGCATGATGATCAATGATTCATCTGTACATTGTAACAATTGCCACTGATTTCCAGGGAATCCTGCCATATTAGTCAGTATTGCTAAACCATTTGCAATAGGAGAGTAGATGGTAATCTTTAACAAAGGAAATATCAAAACTGGAAAAGGAAAAAACAGGGAAAAAAGGTGACTTGTCAGTAAATAGCAAAGCCAAGCACTTCAGTGCAGAACAACAGTTTATTTCCAAATGGCACCCTATTTCCTATATAGTGCACTATTTTTGACCAGGGTCCTGGATAAAAGTAGTGCACTATAGGGAATAGGGTGCCATTTGGTAACGCAGCCTGTGTGAGGAGGAGCGGGAACAGGGAACGACAAAACAGATCAGTCCACTGGAAGTGAAGCAGAAAGAAGAGTTTATTGTACCCAGTACAGATCATTATAAACTTTGCAGTGTAAAGGTACACATTGTGAAGAGGGAGAGAAGGTGAAGCCTATACAAGTTCAGACAACCCTTGGTCAGGTCAGGGTAGAGACTAGAGGTGGATACTTACATCTCTTAACTGTCTGAATTGGCACCCTATTCATTATATATAGTGCACTACTTTTGACCAGGGCCCATAGGGCTCTTTTCAAAAGGTAGTTCACTATATAGGAAATAGGGTGCCATTTGGGATCCCCCCCCCCTTAAATATAACTAGGCAAGTCAGTGAAGAACAAATTCTTATTTACAATGACGGCCTACCCCGGCCAATTGTGCGCCGCCCTATGAGACGGCCAGATGTGATACTACCTGGATTCAAACCAGGGACTGTAGTGACACTCCTTGCACTGAGATGCAGTGCCTTAGATCACTGCAACACACTGAATGGAACCCAAGTCACACTACTTCTTTATAACTAATACCATTTTCTCGCTCTTCATCCTACCATTTCACTCACCAATAACGGCCTATAAAAAGAAAACGATCTGCAGTAATAATCACGTCACAGGGATACATGAGTTATAGGCACAACTATACAGGCTTATACAATAAAATCAGAGGCAGCCTTAGCAAAAATAGATATTTATATAATTTTGTCTTTTTCCCCCCCATTTAAGAAACAAACAAAATGCAGAGAACTTTCACAATTTGTCTTCTTTGTCCAGAGTAAAGCCATGTGTTAGTGGACAGTTTGTTTGAATACACTGTCATGCAAAGAGAAGCAGAGGTCTCTTGTTGACAACCTGCAATTGGTAGAAAGAGGACTCCAGGGAAAGGTGTATAATTCTACACCTTCGCATGCAATGTCCCGAAAGATGCCATCCTGGTGCATTTAAGAATCTAGTACACTCACTGCCGCAGAAACATCAAGCACCCAATAAAATGAAAAAAAAAAAAAAAAAAAGTTATAACCTTATGTTTTTTAAAATTCGAAATCTCTGGGAAAAATAGACAGTTGTCCCTTTTTGGAAAATGAAAGATTCCTGCAGGTGATTTATTGTTTGAGGTGGAACGCTGATTAGTTACAACCTTTAGGAAATAAGTAGTTTATGAAGAAAAAAAAAAAATCTGTTCTGGAGTGTCAGTAGAAATGAGAATGGACAACAAGACAGAGTCTGCAGCCTAAATGGTACCCTATTCAGTGCATTACTTTTGACCAGAGCCACATGGGTTTTGTAAAGGAGTGCATAGGGTCATTCCAGACGCAGCGACAGTACTCCGAGCGACAGTACTCCGAGCTACTCAGCCCAGCACAAATATTCATTACACTGGATAAATACACAGCTGGGGCAGCATTAAAAACAAAAACGTAGGTCACTGGTCTGAGGAAACCATCCATGGAAACCATAGAATATCCTATTGGGCTGGAGTACTACAGATCTAAATCCTTAACCAATCGTAGACTAGACAGCATTCTTTTCTATACCAAGTCTACAGAAACCAACAGGTATGTAGGTTTCTTTATAAACATTCAAATATTACTATTTATTTTTGCAAATCAAAGCCCTTGCTTACACAGATCTTATTGTTACTATGTGGCAGAAAAATATATATTTATTGGGGACCAAAAAGGCAACTACAGAATAGTGCTTTATTTATAGATACTTTTGTCAGAATTAACTTTTAATATAATTATTTTAGAAAAAGCAGATTGTCCAAAATCAGAACTGTTACAATTCTTGCAGTCTACACAGAGATCTATCGGTCTGTCCTCCGGCATGCTGCCATAATAACACAGCCCCTGGTCCATTACTTCCTCTTCGTCTCCATAGCAATGACACCAGTTCACCTTGAGTTGAGAGTTGGCGGAGCCTCTGAAGTCCATAACACCCTTACTTCCACAGTCCCCTCTCTCTTGGTACTATAGATGATGCCAAGGAACGTGGTTGGTGCAGGTTTCTCCTCAGTCGTTTTAGGGGGAGGGTTATGTTAATCCGTAAGTGGGCAGGATTGGAGGAGTAACTTAGCGGAGAAAGGGAGGTTTCGGGCTCAGGTTTGATCCAGTTTCTTGCTCAGCCTCAGCAGTCGGAGCTTGATCTCTGGGTTGGGTTTAGGAGCAGTGGGGGGGCAGTCAGTACCCATAGGGTAGAACTACACACTGCTCCCCAGAGTCCACCAAGTAAGGGGTGTTCTTGTAGTGGGTGAGGGGCAGGGTGTCATCATCCACCCCAACGCAGGGCAGGCTGTCTGGGTCGGCCTTCAGGTTGGGCCTCTGGTTGTCAGGGAAGGCCATGGAGAACAGGGCCTCAGGGTCGCACACAAACTTGTACACGTACCTCTCGCCAGCAACCTGGAAAGGACCAATCGGAGAAGAGCAAGTTAGTTAGATCCACAGAATCAAATAGAACACAATAGTTCTAAAATGATATAATATGGATCTCTATGGCTGCATCACCCTCCAAGGTTGCATTCAAATAAGCCAAGGAAGCATCAGGCTGTTGCTGAGGAGAAATGGGGAAGGATAGAAAGGGTGAACCTGCCTTTACCTTCTGCATGATGCCCTTCTCGTAGTAGTAGCGCAGAGAACGACTCAGCTTGTCATAGTTCATGGCTGGCCTGTTCTTCTGGATGCCCCAGCGGCGAGCCACCTGAAGAGACAAGACAGAAAACACTAAATCAGTCACAATGCCTGATTGAACATCCTTTTTTATTTCAATAAAAAAGGAGGGATTGAATGAGTACAGACTTTTAATGGCCTGAACTACTACTAGGACCAGGGCAAGGAACTGACCGCTAAAAAGTCATTTGTAAGAGAATCTGTCAAGTTCATCAAAAAAAAATGAATTTAAACATTTCCAACTGACCTCTTCTGGCTCAATGAGTTTGAACTCCATGCCCCGGCCTGTCCAGGCAATGAAGTGACCGTTGGCCGGGTCATCCAATAGGGTGACCAGAAACTGCCAGAGCTGCAGAGAGCCACGCCGCTGGTAGGGCGGGCCATCACGGTACACTGAGGGCTCCTGCTTGACCTTCCCTGTGGTTGGGGGGGGGGGGGGGGGAGAATACAGAGTTGGGAATTTTTACAGAGACCTCAATTACCACAATACTTAGGTGCCGATACAATATGTATTACGATTCAATAATGTGACTTTATTGCCATTCCATGGTCAGAAGATATTCCACACCATATGTCTGCTGCAGATGGACAAGAGAGCCATGAGAAAATATTTTGACCAGTCATGGAAATAAAAGTATATGTGAAAAAAAAAAAGTGTATTTTAAAAGGAGAACAAGCTATGAAGGAAAAATACTGGAGTTTTGGTGCAGGTACAGCCAACTAGCATAAAAAGGATATTAAGATCGACATTGATAGTCAAAACTAACTTTGGCATTAGTGCAAAATGTTAATTATCTGGCTAATCATGGGGGCCTCAAGGGGAGAAATGGGCCGTGTGGGGGTCTCAATTATAATGAACTAGCGAGTTAAAATTGCTAGTCCACCAGACAAGTATGGTACAGTGTGGTGAGACATTCCTATGAGCTGTGGACTGTGAAGGGGAGCAGGCTACTCATTTTGCACCCGCCTGCCATCTCTGCTGCTCAAAGGAGACTTTCTACAGTTCTCCTCTCTAGTCAGTGATGCAACAGGCATAGTAATAATCCTGTCCTTTCAAATGCTGCCAGCAGCTGAGTAGAGACGGAGTCCCCTGTGATGCTGGTAAAGCCCCCTAACCCCCCCAAGGACAGGATGAACCCCATGCTGCTCAAATACCTCTCGCCCGGCCCATGTTAAGTCATGTATTTTCTTACCTTCAAGTCTGTCAGGAACCACGCAGGTATCATCATAGTACAGCTGAGGCTCTCTGTCAAAGGAGAAACCTGTGATTGGAAGAGAGAGATTAGCTAGCCAGGGGAGGGCATGGGAACACAGCCTACATTTAGCTGTGGAAGCCAGCTACTATATCCAGGGAGACTAAACTGCTCACAAAGCAATATAGCCAGGTAGCTTCACAAGAGTGGAAAATGATGTTGAGCATGAGGACAGCAGTGCTGCGGAGCGCTGTTGAAACAGTGAAAACAAGCCTCATTGATAGATCTCAAGAGACGTCATTCTAATGTTGACTTGTACCTTGCGGCATGTCCTATTCCCCAACCACGCAGCACTTTATAACCTCTCAATAAGGTCACAACTAGAGAGGCAACAGCTACCAGTAAGCCCTCGTAACATTTTTATTGCGAGGGCTTTGAGTAGGATTTCCTATGTATTTATTACAGAGGAATTAAAACATGCCACTGCTAAGATGGAAATGGATACTTACTTTCATGGTTGTTTTGGTAGAAGGTCCCGGCTCTTCCAAATGTAGACTGACAGACAGGCACTTCTAACAGAGGGAGGACGAGACAACACAACATCCACCTCTAACATGAGCATATTTAGAACACTGCTCTGCTTGCACGCTAGTAAAAGGAGATTGTACATATAAGCAGTATCCATTTACGGATACGTTCCGTCTCTGTCTATATACCCATTCCCATGGTTGTTGACATGAGGATGAACATGATACATTCTTCACCTCTTATCAACCTGCTGCTGTAGCACTTCCTCTATTATACAACTGACTTCGACCTAGCAACCAATCAGCTGGGCTGTAGATGTCCACTAGCCATCCCACATCAAATCATGACAAATCACGTTATGCCTGGCTGGTCCCCATGGGGTCAAGCCCCACCCCCCCGATCTGCTGAGTTGGAAAAGCCCCCACGGTCCCACTCCACCCCTCGGTTTCCTGTCCTCTCCTAAGGATCAGATCTTTATCACACTTTAGGGCCATATCTACAAAGCATTTACACTAGTATTCTCAAGTTTGGGCTAGTTAAAGCATCATGGATCCTCTATCCAATTGCATTAGATGGCACCCTATTCAGTATATAGTGCACACAGTCTGCCCAGAAACCAAAAGTAGTACACTGTATTGGGAACAGGGTGCCATTTCAGACACATCCGTTGTGGTGAGCAGTCCCAACCAGGAGAGACAAAAGTGTGATGTGACTATGGTGGCTACACGCTATACTCTTATCCATCCATCCAGAGAGACAGAGGCCGGGCCAGTGGACCTTTATGCTGACGTATGTATTTATAGGTTGTAAGAAGCTAAGAGGATTTGGCATTACATCACTGGCCCCCCAATCATAAAGCTGAGAGGGAGAATGAAAGAGGGACAGTGCAAAGCTGGCCTGGGCAGAGGACGGAAGGAAAGGTGGGTGTTGGTGGCAAAATAGGGACAACAGCTGGGGTGCGTGGACATCGAGATGAAAAGTAAAACAGAATTCTACTTCTCGTGGGCTAACTTATTAGGTACACAGCGTTGCTATTGGGACAAGGACATGCGGCATAAGGCCATTGCATACATTTCAATGTAAACCTGAAATGAGCATCCATGTAGTGTTCATACTTGCATTCTAGCGCCCTCTGTAAACACAGCGCAGTGGCCCAAATCTATTTTAGGTAGCCCTATACTTGTGAAGTAGGTTTCCCTGGGCCTGGGGATGACTGACCCATTTGCTTATCCCCTCTGTCCTGCCGAGGCTCAAGTCAGGCTAAGAGACCCATTTTTACTGGCCTGACTGTCAGAGCAGAGTGGTTGACGTATTTGGAAGTGACACGGTGATGTCTGTATGTGCGTTACGACTGCTGACACAGGGCGGTGTGAGGCGAGGGTCTACACGGTTGTGTTTGTTAATGGTTTCTGGGATTTGCTGTGCTAAAACTAACAACCGCGTGCCAGCGAGCAAAAACAGGGACAGACACTCTTCACCATATAACCAGTCTGCTCCTATGCAGCCTGTCTGGAAGGGACTAACTCTCCTAGGACAGCAACCTGCATCAGAGAGCCCCAAGGTTGTTTCCTGTTTCCCTTTCCTTTTGTCCTAAGGGTGCACTTGTTCACTCCACTTTATGGAAAGAAAGGAACGGTGGAAGAAACATGGTGGAAATTCATGTGTTTACACCAATCCAATGCATTAAGGTGTCAAAACTCACACCCCTCAAACCCTATGAGAACCCTGTGGGTCAGCTGTAATGCTGTAGTCTGTGTAGTGTAGGCGACCGATCCAGAGGAGCCTGAAGGTAGCCAGCCACTCACCAGAGTCGAAGCAGAAGTCCTGGGGCTCCTGTTTGATGGCCATGGGGTGGAAGGCAGCCTGAGGGGGACCCATGGAGGGGACACCCTGCTCTGTGTAGCGAGGGTCCAGCAGCTCCTGCTTGAAGCAGTGTTGAGGCACAGGACCAGGGACCAGGGGCTCAGACATCTGGCGGTGGTAGGGGGGCCTCCCGGCCCTGGGTAGGGCACTGTGGCTGGGGGCCTGCGGTTGGGCTAGGAACTGAGGGTGAGTCCGGCTCTCAGAGGGAGGGAAGGGTAGACATGGCTCCGACATTTGCCTCTGGAACCTGGGGTGGAGGAAGACATGGGAGAGGGTGGGTGGAAGGTTATTATTAATGAAAACTGTGGCTATAAACAAATGTTTGAACAGAGAGATGAATTTAAAGTTCATTACACTCTTATACTACTGATGGTTATGAAAACTGTAGCTTAAAAACATTTCAGATTTAAAGAGAATGGAATCTTGATGAAAACTGTTTAAATATATAAGGCATTCATTTACAGTAAAATGTGAGTTAGTCTTTCGACCATTGAGGAACTACTGAGCGTCCAGCTTAAGACCAAAACGCAACGCACACGCCACTCAGGAACCAAATGTACTCAGTGCAACCAAGCCTGCGAATACAAGCTGGAAATGAGATGGGGGCAGGTGTCAATAGCTAGCAGGTATAAAAGATCCTCCGGTGACCGTAAGATAGAGACAAGGCCAACGGCTTCTGGCTACACAAAGATTGCATATTACTGGCTGGTGATGACATGCCCTGCGTTCCAACACATTCTACCAGAATTCCTGTCACAGGTGGGGGCGACGAAGCGGTGGGTTTCTCCCACGGGGGTTCCCACACTGCCAGCACATTTCACTCCTCAATATAGGGGACCTTCCACACCCCTCCTAAAGGCAGCATTAGTCACAAAGCCTGATCCTCTCCACTGGTCTTCATGTGTTAAATTGCACGGTGTCTCTCAGAATGCAATGGAAACACGAACGCCTGTCTTATTGAGATGGATGTTTACATTTAGAGAGGTCAGGAGTTTTCTATACAGACAGGCTCATTAGTTAGGATGTTAGTAAACACTGGGATGGAGTCATTCACCTGTTCAGCAATGTTGGATGTTAAACTCCCTATTTGCATAAACTCCTATACCAGTAAGCCTCAGGCTCGCTCATGATGAACTCCTATTTTTATTTTATTTTACCTTTATTTAACCAGGTAGGCTAGTTGAGAACAAGTTCTCATTTGCAACTGCGACCTGGCCAAGATAAAGCATAGCAGTGTGAGCATACAACAAAGAGTTACACATGGAGTAAACAATTAACAAGTCAATAACACAGTAGAAAACAAAGGGGGGGTCTATATACAATGTGTGCAAAAGGCATGAGGAGGTAGGCAAATAATTACAATTTTGCAGATTAACACTGGAGTGATAAATGATCAGATGGTCATGTACAGGTAGAGATATTGGTGTGCAGAAGAGCAGTAAGCCTCAGGCTCGCTCATGATTAACTCTTATACCAGTAAGCCTCAGGCTCGCTCATGATGAACTCCTATACCAGTAAGCCTCAGGCTCGCTCATGATGAAGTCCTATACCAGTAAGCCTCAGGCTCGCTCATGATTAACTCCTATACCAGTAAGCCTCAGGCTCGCTCATGATTAACTCCTATACCAGTAAGCCTCAGGCTCGCTCATGATTAACTCCTATACCAGTAAGCCTCAGGCTCTCTCATGATTAACTCCTATACCAGTAAGCCTCAGGCTCTCTCATGATTAACTCCTATACCAGTAAGCCTCAGGCTCTCTCATGATTAACTCCTATACCAGTAAGCATGGCAGGATAGGACCAATCACCTGTGCTCAGGGCTGTAGTTACCATCCTGACCGAGGAGTGAGGGGGGGCAGGGCACTGCATAGGGTGGGCTCTGGAGGGGGAGTGGCCTTTGCTGGTTGTGGGCTGGGCCAACTGCTTGGTTGTCAGGCTGCAGGGGGTGTGGCCCTTGCGCTTGGTTCCGATAGGGTATTTGATGAGGGGAAGGAGTCTGCTGGCTGACTGGGTGTGTCCTTGGGGTGTTGGTAGAGCTGCATGGTGACATGGGTGTAGAGGGAGGGGTCAATGGCTTATAGGCCCCACTGGGTCTCCTTTCATAGGCACTGTGGAGGGAGACAGAGGCTGGTCAGACTGAAGGCTTGTGTCAGCATGGTCAGAATACTTGTCTCTTGTTGGTGTGGTGAAAGGTAACATAAAGTGTGTGTGTGTGCGTGTATATAACGGTCCATACCTGTCACTGTAAAGGCACTTCTCTCCATACGGCATGGGACTCCTTTCCTGGTTACAAGGACAAATCTCTTTGGAAGGACTCAGTTCCCGTTTAATCTTGGATGGTGGGGGGCCATGAAACATTACTGAGAAGAGAGAGGGGCAACACATTAAACACTTTTAGCACTACTTAAATCAACCTAGATTTCCATCCACCCATCAGTATCATACTATCATCACCGTCAGATGTCCATTACGGACACCGGTTCTCTCCCAAATGGCACCCATAGGGCTCTGGCCAAAAGGTTAGCACTATATGGAATAGGGGGAGCCCTGGCCATTACCCATGAATCAGTGTGGCCGTAATTCAATCAATCTCCAGTCGGCTCCCATTTCCTGCACCACATAATGGGCCAGTGAAACCGGATGCGCAGGCGAGAGGCGTAACAGGAGCTGGATACGTCACCCTAACTGATGGACCAGGGAAGGGAGGGGTGACAGGGAACCAATAGGCATGTGAGCAGAGCTCCCTGCTCATGCATACTATAAAAGCTCAGAGCAGGACCACATGCAGTACTGCCTCAGATGGAACACATGAAAGCGAGAGAAAATGGATGAAGAATGGGAAATGAAGGCACAGCTAATAAGCAGTCTTTCCTCCCCACTCTCCTAGACAGGGGTCGCGATGATTGGAGGGCAAGGTTCAGTACAGGAGTGTGTGTGGAGGACATTGGCTTCCATGCAGGGCTGGTGAATAGAGAGCCTGGCCCGTTTGGCGGGGGGGGGGGGGGGGGTCGCTGCTACACTATCCTGCACTTACACATGCACCCAAATGGCTAGGTCAAGAACTATACTGCACAGAGACCTCACAAGCCCTACTACACACCCCAGCATGGGCCCCACTGTCTAAACACGCATGACAGCAGCAACCTTAATAATATATTGCAGCACCTCAGCAGTCATTTACAGTATGCTAGGCTACCATGCAGATCGGGGTCCAAAACAGCAACAAAGACAGATGCCAGCAACCACACCCTGTCTCTGATGCCACATCAGACAAAAACAAACTGTAAAAGGGGAGAGGGGGGGAAAATCATAAAACGCTCCACTGAACATAACTCAAATATTTCCCTTGGATGCCATATAAAAGGCTCTGTGCACTGCTGACAAATGGGGGAGGTGAAGCTGTACAGTCAGAGAGGGGGAGGGAGAAGGGCTGTGTGGACTGGGACTCTATTGGATACTCCCACCCGCAGGAATCCATCCCACTCTAGAGGCTGGATTTGAGTGCATGAAAGTGTGAAATCAGATTATGAGCTTGGCTCATGTGATGCCCCACGCCAATCGCCTGATTAAACCCAAAATGGGAGGAGGGGAAAGTCTCTCCAGAGTAAAGAAGGATGTTTTAGGGTAAGAAGAATGGCATCAAGCCCTGCCAGGATGAAAGCCCTCTAAGGATGGTGTGTGAGTGTGAGTGAGCGAGCCCAGGAGAATGAGAGAGAGACCAGGAGAATGAGAGAGAGTGATCATCAGGGTTTGTTATCTTAAACATTCTGAACCCAGTCAATGGAGCAGAGTAAAGACACAGAATGAACTAAGTTGCCATTTGCCCATAGAAATGTTTCCTTCAGTGAAGCTCGGTTTAATCCTGAAGGCCTAGGTCTTTCAGACAAGCACAGCAGCAGTCCCAAGATCAGATCTTGCTACATTGTGTGCGTCGGGGAACTTGACACCTCTACATTCCAGCCTGGTATAAATAATACATCTCAGGTACTCACAGCTATCCGACTGAAAATCCGGGACAAACTGTTCATCATCAGGCACCTGGGCTGTGGAGGGAGAAAAGAGAGAGTGTTAAACAAGTGTATACTAATTGGGTTTCCACTGGGTGAACAAACTGTAAATCTCATCTTGATGTCTTTATTCAAAAGGAACCAAAGCTATTTTGTTCAATCCACAGAAAAAAACAACATTGGGAAATACTTAGGAACTTTGTTAAAATCCCAAGACAATGGAAGAGTAATACCACTCGTGCAGTGGTTCAAGGGTAGAAAATGCCTGTTAAGATTTGCCAGTTAATTTAGAGTGGGACCTTTTTTTTTAAAAAGTGAACATTGAAAGAAATGTTGTAGTTAAATTCAAGGACTCTTAGGTGAGCATAGCTGCTTATTTATGGGACTTCGCTGTAGTTTAATGCACAGGGAAAAAAAGTGATGAATATTTCAAATTCTCATTTTAGGTTAATCTGCCCACTTGCTCAATGCATCTCAAAAACCACCTGGGAACACAATTCAATCACCCAAAACATTTTTCTCCATTTGGTCACCCTCTTTCCAAAGAAAATACTTATTTTTCTGCACGTATTGAGGACAGCTACTTCAAGGGGAATTGTATTACTTTTCCAAAGTCGTCACATATGGATGAGATTGAATTAACATAACCAATGTCTACCAGAGGGCAAGCACTGCCGGGTTGTGCTGAGAGCAACAGAATACATAGAAAGAAATTCAGCAGAAAAGGGGAAGCATTCAGTATCAACTCTGTGGTTCACTTAAACAATAAGGCCCAAGGGGGGTGTGTTATATGGCCAATATGCCGGTGTCTTATTGCCATTATAAACTGGTTACCAATTACAGCAGTAAAAATAAATGTTGTCTCATACCCGTGGTATATGGTCTGATGTACCACGGCTGTCAGCCAATCAGCATTCAGGGCTTGAACCACCCATTTTATGATTACTAGATAACTCACCTTCTGCAATCCAGATCTCCTGCAACTGACTGAGGTCTTGGAAGAGGTCTGAAACAGAATTGTTTTTATTTTTTAAAACTGAGCCTACAGACCTCTGTTCAAATGTCAGATTGGTAAGTAGAGAGCACTTTAACAATCCACATTACATATGATAGGAATAAAAAGTATGGTTGTCGGGTGGCTCATGCTGATGTCAAAGGGTAACGAAGAATTAGTTGTCCAATTACCTTCCGTGTCCTGGGCGAGTACTGTGTCTACGAACTTCCTTTTCCTGCTGTCTATGATTGGTCTGCTGTATGGTTCCTCCACATGAGATTTTTGCTGAAATGATGAAAACATAACCAACTTATTAGTTAGAGCTGTTTAGTGTGACTCAGCTGTGTATACATGTAAATATGCCTCTGGTGTGACTCAATTGTCTTGAATGTTACATCACCTCCACTTCTAGTTGGAATGTTGACAAACCTCAATCTATTGCTCTGTTTGAATAGCCACACTAGCAAACCATTTTAGAATACATGGCCAATACATTCTGACTCTGTATTGCAAGCAGTATGGAAGTTTGGATATTGGAACAGAGCCAATGATGACAACCATGCTCCTGATTGATAAAGGGAAAGGGGGTATCTAGTCAGTGGTCCAACAAAGTATTCAACTGAAATGTCTTCCGGCATTTAACCCAACCCCTCTGAATCAGAGAGGTGGTTGGGGGGGGGGGGGGGGGGGGGCTGCCTGCCTGCAAGCGACATCCAAGAGAACCATACAAATCGAATAATTAGAATGGGCATTCCCATTGAACGTTGTAGTAATTATATTTCTATGAAGATATGAGGGGCATGCTTACATTGGGTAGGACCAGAAATGGGACTTGCTGGTCGTAGAATCCGTCCATGTTATCCAGGTCTTCAAAGGTTCCCAGAAGAGGGTCTTCGCTTTAAAGCGATATCGCAAAAGTCACTTTATGTACTAACTGTTCAACTGTGGACAAAAACAAAATAGAAAACATATGTTAGTAGTTCAACTCTGCTAGAGTACTCGATCATCCAGTTTCTTTCACAAAAATAGACACTTCACTAGGGTCCTATCAGAACCCATATAACCCACACCGCCACTTGCTCTTGTTGCCCGACACCGTTTCCTATTGCAACAACAGCTCTTCTAACTGAACATGCTGGTTTAGAGCATGTCCTGCATGCACAACTTAAATACACGCTGTAGTTGTGTGACGTATGTAACTCTTACATAAAGCAAAGCCAGCCATCTGTTCAGGCGATTAGGAGACCGCATTCATAATCAGCTATGACTGAGCAGGGGAAACCTTCAAGGATGGGTCTTCAACCCTACACACTGAGGCATATGACGGCACCGTATTGTATAGAGCACGAGTGTTATTTAATTTTGTTTACTCATTAACAAATTACTGAAGAATAGACAACAGAAAATCCTGTCTATAAATAAATCCCAATAGAAACATCTTGTTACAATATACCTCTCCATACTGAGGCAAACTACCGGTTTCATAGTGACATTTAAATATAAAATCCTAGCACAGCTTCCATATCCCCTGGGAATAGGGAAGTTACACGCACTTGCACATAAAACCCGACAGAAAAAGTGGCAGAGAATGGGCTGGGAATAAAACAAATCGTAAATTCATAACCTTCCATTCCACGTGGATAGCCCTCCCACTCCATACCTCCTTGAGCTTGACACGAGTCACTATACTTCACCCGTTTATTATATTAAATGGATGACTAATAAAGCGATAACCGGCCATTACAGCGACACAGTAGATACACAGACAACTTTAATGATGCATAAAATGGTAGTACAACAGTGGACAAATCATAGTGTACAACATTACGCATATTTTAAAACCAAGTTTTGAAAACAGTGGCGTTGTCAATGGCCATAAATCCAAAGTGGAAGGTGATCCGTTTTATTCCCCCCCTCCCAAATATAATTCAAGTTCCCACATTTGATCATGTAACTTGGTGTAGCCTAAACGTAACCACAGATTTTTACTCCAGATAATGAGATCTAACCAAAGAATGTTGGTATCCAATTACTGGGAGTTACAGGATAGGTACTGTTTGGTGAAACAGAATTTGACCAACCTTAACTTTGCCATACAGGCTTCGTTATGGATTCGGTCAAATATGTATATTCTAAAAATGTCCGTGTCTAGTTGCATGGTGCTTTAGAATTGTTATACATTCTCAGTAATGGATACCAACAATATTTTGTTAAATCATATCTGGAGTAAAAATCGGTAGTTGCCCTATAGTGGAAAGTTGTAGGCAAACAAAAAAAGACAATAGCCTATATTGCAGACTGCTGATGAAAAGCAAGGCTCCTATTGAGAAAACTGATTATGTATTTGAAAACGCTAAAGTAATTTATTTCCCCAACAGTGAATGCAAAAAATTACCCACTAAATATTAGCTCGTTCAAAGCAATTGAAGGGGTTGATGAATAACATCCGAACGACCGACAGACAGACCGACCGACCCCCCCCTTCACGGACCCTTAAATTTTTGTATTTTTTTTAATGAAGTGAAACTCGATCCGTGTGAAACACTGCGAAGAAAATAACCTGACCTCTCCATTCATAAAACAGTCTTCCGACTCGGAGATAATATAAATATGTAGACTCAGTTAAAGAACGAGGAATACTACACAGCAATTAGTACAAAGCGAGAGAAAATGGTTGCCAAAGTAAATGTTTTCTTGGAGAAAGATGGCGATCCGTTTTCGCCCATGGCAGAGATCTAAATTTGCTGTTGCAGGCGATCGTAAACTTATTGATATTCCATCGCCACAGATGGATATCCAGGCAAAATGACAATTCAGATTTCAGACTACTCACCCTGTGCGCGTTTCAATTCAGTTACAGTATGACAAGAACGAAATAGAAAAATCCATACAAAAAAAAAAGACAGAAACGTCTCTGTTCAATGATCAATTGACGCGTTCCATCCGACTCACACAACTGACTGAGCTTTTAGATAACGATGGCTTGGTTTTCCCTGGGGCTCGAGTGGTACACAGAGCCACACTCTCATTGGCTCGTCGGCATTGTCATTCTTGCGAGTAACCAATGGGCATTCGAAATTAATTAATTATATTTCAAGTGCTCGAGGACCAATGGAAACGTGGATGGCAAAAGGTGGATCGGTCCTATTATTTGTTTTTAATGAATGGCTGTGTTTCATTCACTTTCATTCACGTTTCGTCACCGCTGTGAGATGTTTAAAGGGCCAGCGGTGTAATAACCTGGTAGGCTAATAACAGACAGTGGAAATCTACAAACCTATGATTACAGTCTCACTTCAACAAAGTGTTTGTATGTTTTTATCAAAGACAGATAGGCTAGTCATTTTGAAACAGGATCCCCACAAATGGATAGTTTAATCCTGGGAATATTCAATTTACCCGGATGGTGAACGTGGCACAGTTTGTGCACAGCTGCTTTCCTGCTCTAACTGTTCATAAGACAAATATAAATTCTAGACAGATCATACCCATACTATCAACATAAAAAATGTGTTAACTGACTATAAGTAAATTTGTTTAAATTATATGATTCAATGCCAAGTGTTATATTTGATTATTGGCAAACCTATATTTCAAGTTGCAACCTATTTCTTTCAACACTCAACTTACTTCCCCCCTTTTGTTTAACCCAATAAATAAAATAAAGGCAAACTAATATCTATGCAACCCATTTTTAATTTTGTACCAAATTGACTTTGCACGTTGGAATTACCTATTCATAATTCTTCAATTGGGTTACAGCAATTCAGTTAATTTCCTGTTAATCAAGAACTGAGTCTGTAATACCAACATGTTTCAAGCAGATCACCATAGACCCTGTGCCCAAGAACACTAAGGTAACCTGCCTAAATGACTACCGACCCGTAGCAATCACGTCTGTAGCCATTAAGTGCTTTGAAAGGCTGGCTCACATCAACACCATTATCCCAGAAACTCTTGACCAACTCCAAATTGCATTCCACCCCAACAGATCCAAAGATGATGCGATCTCTATTGCACTCCACACTGCCCTTTCACACCTGGACAAAAGGAACAACTACAGTTGAAGTCAGGAAATGTACATACACTTAGGTTGGAGTCATTTTAAAACTCATTTTTCAACCACTCCACAAATTTCTTGTTAACAAACTATAGTTTTGGCAAGTCGGTTAGGACATCTGCTTTGTGCATGAAACAAGTAATTTTTCCAACAATTGTTTACAGACAGATTATTTCACTTATAATTCACTGTTTCACATTTCCAGTGGGTCATAAGTTTACAAGTTTACATACATTAAGTTGTCTGTGGCGTTAAACAGCTTGGAAAACTCCAGAAAATGATTTCATGGTTTTAGAAGCTTCTGATAGGCATATTGACATAATTTGAGTCATTTGGAGGTGTACCTGCCTCAGCTTGATATCATGGGAAAATCAAAAGAAATCAGCGAAGACCTCAGAAAAAGAATTGTAGACCTTCACAATTCTGGTTCATCCTTGGTAGCAATTTCCAAACACCTGAAGGTACCACGTTCATCTGTACCAGCAATAGTACGCAAGTATAAAGACAATGGGACCACGCAACTGTCATACCGCTCAGGAAGGAGACGTGTTCTGTCTCCTAGAGATTAACATACTTTGGTGCAAAAAGTGCAAATCAATCCCAGAACAACAGCAAAGGACCATGTGAAGATGCTGGAGGAAACAGGTACAAAAGTATCTATATCCACAGTAAAACTAGTCCTATATCGACATAACCTGAAAGGCCGCTTAGCAAGGAAGAAGCCACTGCTCACAAACCGTCATAAAATAGCCAGACTACGGTTTCGAAGTGCACATGGGGACATAACCATTGTTATGTTTGGAGGGAAAGGGGGATGCTTGCAAGCCGAAGAACACCATCCTAACCGTGAAGCACGGGGGTGGCAGCATCATGTTGTGGGGGTGCTTTGCTGCAGGAGGGACTGGTGCACTTCACAAAATACATGGCACCATGAGGGAGGAAAATTGTGTGGATATATTGAAGCAACATCTCAAGACATCAGTCGGGAACTTAAAGCTTGGTCTCAAATAGGTCTTCCAAATGGACAATGACCCCCATACTTCCAAAGTTGGCTTAAGGGCAACAAAGTCAAGGTATTGGAGTGGCCATCACCAAGCCCTGACCTCAATCCTATAGAACATTTGTGGGCAGAACTGAAAAAGCATGTGTGAGCAAGGAGGCCTACAAACCTGACTCTGTTACACCTGCTCTGTCAGGAGGAATGGGCCAAAATTCACCCAACTTATTGTGGAAAGCTTGAGGAAGGCTATCCGAAACGTTTGACCCAAGTTAAGCAATTTAAAGGCAATGCTACCAAATACGAATTGAGTTTATGTAAACTTCTGACCCACTGGGAATGTGATGAAAGAAATAAAAGCTGAAATAAATCCTCCTCTCTACTATTATTCTGACATTTCACATTCTTAAAATAAAGTGGTGATCCTAACTTACCTAAGACAGGGAATTTTTACTTGGATTAAATGTCAGGAATTGTGGAAAAACTGAGTTTAAATGTATTTGGCTAAGGTGTATGTAATCTTCCGACTTCAACTGTATGTGAGAATGCTATTCATTGACTACAGCTCAGCGTTTAACGCCATAGTGCCCTCAAAGCTCATCACTAAGCTAAGGACCCTGGGACTAAACACCTCCCTCTGCAACTGATTCCTGGACTTCCTGACAGGCCGCCCCCAGGTGGTAAGGGTAGGTAACAACACATCTGCCATGCTGATCCTCAACACGGGTGCCACTCAGGGGTGCGTGCTCAGTCCGCCCCTGTACTCCCTGTTGACTCATGACTGCACGGCCAGGCACGACTCCAACACCATCATGAAGTTTGCCGATGACACAACAGTGGTAGGCCTGATCACCGACAACAACGAGACAGCCTATAGAGAGGAGATCAGAGACCTGACCGTGTGGTGCCAGGACACCACCCTCTCCCTCAACGTCATCAAGACAAAGGAGATGATTGTGGACTTCAGGAAAAGGATGACTGAGCACGCGCCCATTCTCATCAACGGGGCTGCAGTGGAGCAGGTTGAGAGCTTCAAGTTCCTTGGTGTCCACATCACCAACAAAATAACATGGTTAAAAACGTCACAATGAGAAATATCCAGGGAAATGTGAATAGTAGGAATAGATAAATACATGGATAGTGGATTCTTTGTTGCCTGGCCCCTAAGGTCTCAGGAGGAGAGGTCAATTTACAGTAGAGGGCCTTTTTATTATTGGCCTGCTATGGTGAAACCCCTTCTGAAGAAAAGTAATCTGGATTCTTCAGCTCTTAACAATTTTTGGCCAATCTCCAACCTTCCATTCTTAAGCAAAATTCTGGAGAAATTCCAATCTGGTTTTCGTGCCCACCACAGCACAGAGACAGCCTTAGTTAAAAGGTAGATGATCTTAAAGCAAACACAGGTGGCAAACAGCTCTCTGTCCTTGTACTCTTAGATTTAAGTGCTATGTTCGACACTGTTGACCATGATGGTTGGTTTTCCAAGATGGCGTAGCAGTCGGACATGTGTTTGTCTTTGTCTTATCCCGTGTCTTATTCTGTGTAAATAGCCATTTTTTTTGTATATATTTTAATCTCACTTTCTATCTACGAACTAAATATGCTTTCTTGCAACCCGCCTCACCCAATGTGGTACAGATCTGCTATTTTTATTCATTATAACCTCCATAAAGAGCTAGCCAGCTAACTAGATTCTAGCTTTTAGTCTTTGTTAGCCATGGCTAGCGGTCTTCACCTTTAGCTCGGACACCAGCCAGCTTTAGCTTGGACAATACCTGCCAGTCTGCACAGCGAGATATCAACCCAGAGCATATCGGACTGCTTCTCTCTACCACATCACCGGATTCCTGCCACTCTGGATCATTACACTGGATCATCGTAGCTAGCTAGCTGGCACGCAGTGGCTACTGTTAGCTAATGCCTCTGTCCCGAAGCAAGCACCAGTTAGCCTTGAGCTAGCCTCGAGCTAGGCCCAAATACCAGCGAATTCTTGGGCTACAATACCTCTTTTGCTAATTGGCCTGGACCCTTTATTGTTGACACGGAGCCACGCCGATCCATCTCCACTGGTCTGCCGACGTAATTGTCCGATGTGGTTTCAACAGGACTTTCCTTTGCGATGTAGCCGAAGACCCATCTGCTAGCCTCGGCCCGCTAGCTTTCTGAATGCTGTGTCTCCCACTCACCTAGCGTAGTAGTGACGAAACCTCTCTCATAGTCACTCAACGCCTAGGTTTACCTCCACTGTACTCACATCCTACCATACCCTTGTCTGTACATTATGCCCTGAATCTATCTAAACCCAGAAATGTGCTCCTTTTATTCTCTGTTCCCAACGCACTAGACGACCAGGTTCACCCAGGCCCTGTAGCCCCCAGTACCACACTTATTCCCCAGGTGCTCTCATTTGTTGACTTCTGTAACCGTAAAAGCCTTGGTGTCATGCATGTTAACATCAGAAGCTTCCTCCCTAAGTTTGTTTTATTCACTGCTTTAGCACACTCCGCCAATCCTGATGTCCTAGTTGTGTCTGAATCCTGGCTTAGGAAGGCCACCAAAAATTCTGAAATTTCCATCCACAACTACAACATTTTCCATCAAGATAGAACTGCCAAGAGGGGCAGAGTTGCAATCTACTGCAGAGATAGTCTGCAGAGTTCTGTCATGCTATCCAGGTCTGTGCCCAAACAATTTGAGCTTCTACTTTTAAAAATCCACCTTTCCAGAAATAAGTCTCTCACTGTTGCTGCTTGTTATAGACCCCACTCAGCCCCCAGCTGTGCCCTGGACACCATATGTGAATTGATTGCCCCCCATTTATCTTCAGAGTTCGTACTGTTAGGTGACCTAAAATGGGATATGATTAACACCCTCATAGATATCATCCTGACCAACTTGCCCTCTAAATACATCTCTGCTGTCTTCAACCAGGATCTCAGCGATCACTGACTAATTGCCTGCATCTGTAATGGGGCCGCGGTCAAACGACCACCCCTCATCACTGTCAAATGCTCCCGAAAACACTTTAGCGAGCAGGCCTTTCTAATTGACCTGGCCTGGGTATCCTGGAAGGATATTGACCTCATCCCGTCAGTAGAAGATGCCTGGTTGTTCTTTAAAAGTGCTTTCCTCACCATCTTAAATAAGCATGCCCCATTTAAAAAATGTAGAACTAAGAACAGATGTAGCGCTTGGTTCACTCCAGACTTGGTTCACTCCAGACAAAAATCACTGCCCTTGACCAGCACAAAAACATCCTATGGCGTACTGCATTAGCATCGAATAGCCCCCGCGATATGCAACTTTTCAGGGAAGTTAGGAACCAATATACACAGTCAGTGAGGAAAGCAAAGGCTAGCTTTTTCAAACAGAAATTTGCATCATGTGGTACAAATTACAAAATGTTTTATGGACACTGTAAAGTCCATGGAGAATAAGAGCATCTCCTCCCAGCTTCCCACTGAAATGAGGCTAGGAAACACTGTCACCACCGATAAATCTACGATAATCGAGAATTTCAATAATCATTTTTCTACGGCTGGCCATGCTTTCCACCTGGCTTCCGGGACCCTGGCAAAACAGCTCTGCACCCCCCGCAGCAACATTCCAAAGTCCCCCCTCCCGCTTCTCCTTCACCCAAATCCAGATAGTTGATGTTCTGAGGGGGAGACACTCTAGACACAAACTGTTACAGACCTATAGCTATCCTGCCCTGCCTTTCTCAAGTCTTCGAAAGACAAGTTAACAAACAGACCACTGACCATTTTGAATCCCACCGTATCTTCTCCGCTATGCAACCTGGTTTCCGAGGTTGTCATGGGTGCACCTCAGCCATGCTCAAGGTCCTAAAGGATATCATAACCGCCATTGATAAAAGACAGTACTGTCAAATCAAATCAAATCAAATCAAACAGGGAAGACTACTGTGCAAATGTATTCATCGACCTGGCCAAGGCTTTTGACTCTGTCAATCACCGTATTCTTAACGGCAGACTCAAAAGCCTTAGTTTCTCAAATGACTGCCTCGCCTGGTTCACCAACTACTTCTCAGATAGAGATCAGTGTGTCAAAATGGAGGGCCTGTTGTCCGGACCTCTGTCAGAGTCTATTTTCTCTGTATATATCAGCTCTTGCTGCTGTTGATTCTCTGATCCACCTCTACGCAGACGACATCATTCTGTAAACTTCTGGCCATTCTTTGGATACTGTGTTAAAGGGATCTGATCCCGTTACCGGGATCAAGATCGACAACATCCGGTGAAGTTGGAGCGCGTCAAATTCAAATGACAAAATAGTAATATTAAACATTCATGGACATGCAAGTGTCCTACATCATTTAAAAGCTTAACTTCTTGTTAATCCAACCACATTGTCAGGTTTCAAAAAGGCTTTACGGCGAAAGCATACCATACGATTGATTATCTGAGGACAGTGCCCAATATCAAAATAGTTTTTCAAACTAGCCCAGGCGTCACAAAAATCACAAATAGTGATTAAATAAATCACTTACCTTTGAAGGTCTTCCTCTGTTTGCAAACTGAAGGGTCCCAGCTACACAATGAGTGCTCGTTTTGTTTGATAAAGTCCTTCTTTATATCCAAAAAAGTCTGTTTATGTGGCGCCATTGATTTCAGTAATCCACTTGTTCAACATGCATACAAAAAAATCCAAAAAGTTACTGGTAAAGTTTGTCCAAACAAGTCAAACGATGTTTCTAATTAATCCTCAGGTACTCTAATATCTAATAAATGATCAAATTTAAGACGGAGAATAGTATGTTCAATAGGGAAGATAAATCATGAAGAGCGTGCACCTCATTCACGTGCGCAACAAGACTACTAGTTGTAGTTTTTCCAAGGGACACCTTGGAAAAACTACAACTACTTGTTAATCTTTCAAGAAACAAGCCTGAAACCCTTTCTAAAGACTGTTGACATCTAGTGGATGTCACACCCTGACCATAGTTTGCTTTGTATGTTTCTATGTTTTGGTTGGTCAGGGTGTGAGCTGAGTGGGCATTCTATGTTACAAGTCTAGTTTGTCTAGTTCTATGTTTGGGCTGATATGGTTCTCAATCAGAGGCAGGTGTTAGTCATTGTTTCTGATTGGGAACCATATTTAGGTAGCCTGGGTTTCACTGTGTGTTTGTGGGTGATTGTTCCTGTCTCTGTGTTTGCACCAGATAGGGCTGTTTTAAGTTGTCACATTTCATTGTTTTGTAGTTTATTCATGTATAGTTTTCCTTTATTAAACAAACATGAATCATCACCACGCCACATTTTGGTCCGCCTCTCCTTCAACTAAAGAGAACCGTTACAGCCATAGGAACTGCAATCTGGGTCCTTTTTATTTGTATATCCCATAGGCTAGAATTGAAATGGCCTGTGACCTCAAGAAAAAATATTCAGGATGGATTTTCCTCCGGTTTCCGCCTGCCATATCAGTTTTGTTATACTCACAGACATGATTTTAACCGTTTTAGAAACTTCCGAGTGTTTTATATCCAATGCTACCAACTATATGCGTATCCTAGCTTCTGGGCCTGACGTCAGTCATCCAAACTTCCCAAACACTGCCCCCTAGCCCTAAGAAACCTCCAGACGAGCTTCAACGCCTTACAACACTCCCTCCGTGGCCTCCAAATGCTCTTAAATGCTAGTAAAACTAGATGCATGCTCTTCAACCGATCGCTGCCCACACTGTCCACACGACAAGCATCACTACTCTGGACGGTTCTGACTTAGAATATGTGGAATGCTATAAATACCTAGGTGTCTGGATAGACTGTAAACTCTCCTTCCAGACTCACATTAAGCATCTCCAATCCAAAATTAAATCTAGAATCGGCTTCCTATTTCGCAACAAAGCCTCCTTCACTCATGCTGCCAAACATACCCTCGTAAAACTGACTATCCTACCGATCCTTGACTTCGGCGATGTCATTTACAAAATAGCCTCCAACACTCTACTCAGCAAATTGGATGTAGTCTATCACAGTGCCATCTGTTTTGTCACCATAGCCCCATATACTTCCCACCACTGTGACCTGTACGCTCTCGTTGGCTGGCCCTTGCTTTATATTCTTCGCCAGACCCACTGGCTCCAGGTCATCTATAAGTCTTTACTAGGTAAAGCTCCGCCTTATCTCAGCTCACTGGTCACCACAGCAACACCCACCCGTAGCACGCACTCCAGCAGGTATATTTCTCTGGTCACCCCCAAAGCCAACTCCTACTTTGGCCACCTTTCCTTCCAGTTCTCTGCTGCCAATGACTGGAACAAATTGCAAAAATCTCCCTTACTAACTTTAAGCATCAGCTGTCAGAGCAGCTTACCGATCACTGCACCTGTACACAGCCCACCTGTAAATAGCCCACCCAACTACCTCATCCCCATATTGTTATATATTTTTGCTCTTTTGCTCCCCAGTATATCTACTTGCACATCATCATCTGCACATCTATCACTCCAGGGTTAATGCTAAATTGTAATTATTTCCCCACTATGGCCTTTTTATTGCCTTACTTCCCTAATCTTACTACATTTGCACACAATGTATATACATTTTTCTATTGTGTTATTGACTGTACGTTTGTTTATCCCATGTGTAACTCTGTGTTGTTTTTGTCGCATTGCTTTGCTTTATCTTGGACAGGTCACAGTTGTAAATGAGAACTTGTTTTCAACTGGCCTACCTGGTTAAATACAGGTTTTTAAAACCTCCTTCTGGATAGACTGGAGAGGTGGGTTGGCCTCTCCGGTCCAGTTCTAAATGGGTTTAGGACCTATTTAACAGGTCAATAATTATTTTGTCACCCTTGGTGAACATAATTCAGAGAAAATACACATTACATGTGGCGTTCCACAAGGTTAGATTTTGAGTCCGGTACTGTTCAGTTTATATAAACTCAGCAAAAAAAAGAAACGTCCTCTCACTGTCAACTGCGTTTATTTTCAGCAAACTTAACATGTGGAAATATTTGTATGAACATAACAAGATTCAACAACGGAGACATAAACTGAACAAGTTCCACATGTGACTCACAGAAATGGAACAATGTGTCCCTGAATAAAGGGGGGAGGAGTCAAGTAACAGTCAGTATCTGGTGTGGCTACCAGCTGCATTAAGTACTGCAGTGCATCTCCTCCTCATGGACTGCACCAGATTTACCAGTTCCACCAAGGCACCTGCAAGTTCCTGGACATTTCTGGGGGAATGGCCCAAGCCCTCACCCTGACGTGCTCAATGGGATTGAGATCCGGGCTCTTCGCTGGCCATGGCAGAACACTGACATTCCTGTCTTGTAGGAAATCACGCACAGAACGAGCAGTATGGCTGTTGGCATTGTCAGGCTGGAGGGTCATGTCAAGATAAGCCTGCAGGAAGGCTACCACATGAGGGAGGAGGATGCCTTCCCTGTAACGCACAGCGTTGAGATTGCATGCAATGACAACAAGCTTTGTCCGATGATGCTGTGACACACTGCCCAAGACCATGACAGACCTTCCGCCTCCAAATCGAGAGTACAGGCCTTGGTGTAACGCTCATTCCTTCAACGATAAACGCGAATCCGCTCATCACCTCTGGTGAGACAAAACCGCAACTCGTCAGTGAAGACCACTTTTTGCCAGTCCGGTCTGGTCCAGCCATGGTGGGTTTGTGCCCATAGGCGACGTTGTTGCCGGTGATGTCTGGTGAGGACCTGCCTGCCTACAAGCCCTCAGTTCAGCCTCTCTCAGCCTATTGCGGACAGTCTGAGCACTGATGGAGGGATTGTGTGTTCCTGGTGTAACTCAGGCAGTTGTTGTTGTCATCCTGTACCTGTCCCGCAGGTGTGATGATCAGATGTACCAATCTTGTGCAGGTGTTGTGACATGTGGTCTGCCACTGCGAGGACGATCAGCTGTCCATCCTGTCTTCCTGTAGCGCTGTCTTAGGCGGCTCACAGTACGGACATTGCAATTTAGTGCCCTGGCTACATCTACAGTCCTCATGCCTCCTTGCAGCATGCCTAAGGCACATTAAAGCAAATGAGCAGGGACCCTGGGCATCTTTCTTTTGGTGTTTTTCAGAGTCGGTAGAAAGGCCTCTTTAGTGTCCTAAGTTTTCATAACTGTGACCTTAATTGCCTACCGTCTGTAAGCTGTTAGTGTCTTAACGACCGTTCCACAGGTGCATGTTCATTAATTGTTTATGGTTCGTTGAACAAGCATGGGAAACAGTGTTTAAACCCTTTACAATGAAGATCTGTGAAGTTATTTGGATTTTTATGAATTATCTTTGAAAGACAGGGTCCTGAAAAAAGGATGTTTCTTTTTTTGCTGAGTTTGTGTTACCCCTTGGCTGCGTTATCAGAAAGCGCAGCATTGATTTTCACTGCTACGCAGACGACACGCACCTTTACATTTCTGTGTTACGAAAGTATTTTAGCTCCATGGATAAACTATTGCACTGAATGAGGGATTTCAATACTTGGATGGCTCACAACTTGCTCCAGCTAAATCAAGACAAGACCTAGATACTTATTGTTAGAGCCAAAGCACAGAGAGAGAATTTAGCCACCAAATTTTAATTCACGGGCAATAAAGATAAATCACCAGGTAAAAAAACCTAAGTGTTACTTTAGATTCTGAACTGAATTTCGAATCACACATTCGGAATGTGTCCAAAATAGCTTTTTACCACCTGAGAAACATTACCAAGGTGTGGCCGTTTCTCTCTCAGGCTGATACAGAGAGACTCATCCATGCTTTTATTACAAGCAGGCTTGACTACTGTCATGCTCTCCTGTCTGGTCTACCCAAGAAAGCCACTGGTTAACTGCAAAACATACAGAATGCCTCAGCGTGGGTACTGACCAAGACCAGACGGAGAGCACACATTACACCGGTTTAAAGGTTTCTGCACTGGCTGGCTGTGGCCTTTAGAATACGTTTTAAGATTCTTCTATTGGTTTTTAAACCAATCCACAATTGTGCACCCCAATACATGTCAGACATGCTTTTTAGTTATGTACCCAGTAGGTCCCTCAGGTCCTCTGGCACTGGCCTTTTAACTATTCCAAAGCCCAGGACCAAGAGGCATGGAGAGGCAGCCTTTAGTTATTTTGCCCCCAGCATCTGGAATAGGCTGCCAGAGAACCTGAAGGCGGCCGAAACTGTGGACATATTTAAAAGAGATCTTAAAACACATATTTTTAGCTTTGCTTTTCCTGAGGGTGTTTTTAAGTTTGTGTCATTCTTCTGTTTTTATCTTCTGTTTGCTGTGTACTGTAGTAAATATTTCAGCTTTAATTTTCATTGATTTTAATAGTTTTTTCCTGTAAAGCACATTGCGTTGCATTCCATGTCTGACATTTGCTGTATTAATAAAGCTTGATTTGATTTGATCTGTATGTCCTGTCTCTCTGTTGGTGCGGATGTGGTAGGAGGTGTGTGTGTGTATCGGGGTTGGAGGTAGCAGGGGCATATTGTGTTTCTATTTCTATTCTTTCCTTAAATAAACGCAACACACACAGTGACACGTGCCACATGGCATGCCACAGTTATGCATCCTGCGTGTGTACAAATGCAACCCACTCCTGAAGGACCTCTGTGTCGGAGAGCGTCCGTCTGGAGGAGGCCTGCAGGGAGCAGCATTATTTCCTGTTTCCTGTCCTGGGCCAACCTTACTGGTGTCAGCAGGGACTGGGTCAGCGTGACACAAACAAACCACTAGGATAGCAGATCTCTGCTCCTTATGAACTAATCCAGCTCTTCGTCTTCTCACACACAGACACAAGGTGATGTCCCGTTAACTCCTGCTGGTATACCAGGGATCTGTTTGTGTTTGTTAATTAGGTGCTATTTTAGCCCACAATGAGGAAAAATATAGGAACAACACAGTAACATTCATACAATAAAGTAATGAAAGTATGGAAGCTGCTCTTGAGAAATAGCCTTATCAAATCTTGGCTATACCTGGTCCTTTGTTACGCCCATCTCTCATTCCCCACTCCAGCAAACTAGGTCCCGTCACAGCTGGATCATTATACTGTAGTACCCCTGTAGTACCACACTCATATCTTAATCATTGAATGTCTTCTTGGCGGTCGTACCAAAGGGAATGCCTGACTGTGAATGTGCTATTTCCAAGATAATGAAAAACTGGCAAAATCAGTGCTGAGGGCAACTGATGCTCCCTGCGACGCTAGACGAGATGCGACTTGTCTTGCCTTGCTATTAATAGCTTCACAAAGTTTGCATCCCAAGTGACACCCTATTCGCTATGTAGTGCACTACTCTTGACCAGAGCCCTATAGGCATAGGGAATAGGGTGCCATTTGGGACACTTCACAGAGAGATCATTCCTGCCTTATGATCTCAGTGTGGTGAAGAAAAGACTCCCAGCCAAAGGCTCTGTGGGGCTTCCAGGTGTATAATTACACTGTAAAAAATTATAACTTTCTTTTAAGGTTAACTTCCTGGCAGCCAGTGACCTGTCAGTTACTTTAGTTTAATGGTGTACCTTTTTATATGGTAATGTACAAATGAAATGTTATTGGTCGCATACACATATTCTGCAGTTGTTATCACAGGTGTAGTGAAATGCTTATGTTCGTCTCTCCAACATTGCAGTAATACCTAACAATACAAAACAATACACGCAAATCCACAAAATGTTAACGATGGAATTAAGAAATGTCAGAGTGCGGAATATAAAAATATTCAGTACCGGTAAAAAGTTTGGACACACCTATTCATTCAAGGGTTTTTCTTTATTTTGACTATTTTCTACACTGTCAAATAATAGTGAAGACATCAAAACTATGAAAAAAACATATGGAATCATGTAGTAACCAAAACATGTTCAACAAATCAAAATATATTCTATATTTGAGATTCTTAAAGTAGCCACCTTTTACCTAGATGACGGGGGGCTGGGGTTTACCTAGATGTGTCGGGGGGCTGGGGTCAGTTTGTTATATCTGGAGTACTTCTCCTGTCCTATTCGGTGTCCTGTGTGCGTTCTCTAATTCTCTCCTTCTCTCTTTCTTTCTCTCTCTCGGAGGACCTGAGCCCTAGGACCATGCCTCAGGACTACCTGACATGATGACTCCTTGCTGTCCCCAGTCCACCTGGCCATGCTGCTGCTCCAGTTTCAACTTCCACCTGACTGTGCTGCTGCTCTAGTTTCAACTGTTCTGCCTTATTATTATTCGACCATGCTGGTCATTTATGAACATTTGAACATCTTGGCCATGTTCTGTTATAATCTCCACCCGGCACAGCCAGAAGAGGACTGGCCACCCCACATAGCCTGGTTCCTCTCTAGGTTTCTTCCTAGGTATTGGCCTTTCTAGGGAGTTTTTCCTAGCCACCGTGCTTCTACACCTGCATTGCTTGCTGTTTGGGGTTTTAGGCTGGGTTTCTGTACAGCACTTTGAGATATCAGCTGATGTACGAAGGGCTATATAAATAAATTTGATTTGATTTGATTTGATGACAGCTTTGCACACTCTTGGCATTCTCTCAACCAGCTTCATGAGGTAGTCACCTGGAATGCATTTCAATTAACAGGTGTGTGTCACGCCCTGACCTTAGATATCCCTGTTTTTCTATATATTTTGGTTAGGTCAGGGTGTGACTAGAGTGGGTACTCTAGTTTTGATCATCTAGGGTTTTTTGTATTTCTATGATGGCCTGATATGGTTCCCAATCAGAGACAGCTGTTTATCGTTGTCTCTGATTGGGGATCAAATTTAGGTAACCATTTTTCCTCTTTTGGGTTTGTGGGATCTTGTCTATGTTTAGTTGCACTCTACTATTATTCTGGCATTTCACATTTTTTAAATAAAGTGGTGATCCTAACTGACCTAAACCAGGGAATTTTTACTTGGATTAAATGTCAGGAATTGTGGAAAAAATGAGTTTAAATGTATTTGGCTAAGGTGTATATAAACTTCCGACTTCAACTGTATATGAAGGTGTGTATAGACATTATGGACAGTATATGAATAGGTGTAGGAGTTATATAGGATGAGCCTTGACTACAGTACTACAGTATGGACACATGAAGTAGGTAAAATCAGTAAAAACATTTTTTAAAGTGACCAGTGTTCAATGACTATGTTCAGTGCCTTTGGAAAGTATTCAGACACCTTGACTTTTTCCACATTTTGTTTTACGTTACAGCCTTATTCTAAAATTGATTTATTTTAATTTTATCCCTCATCAATCTACACACAATACCCCATAACGACAAAGCCAAAACAGGTTTTTAGAAATTTTGCAAGTGTATATATATTTTTTACTCAAATCAAATTTTATTTGTCACATACACATGGTTAGCAGATGTTAATGCGAGTGTAGCGAAATGCTTGTGCTTCTAGTTCCGACAATGCAGGGGAGTCAGGGTAGCCTAGTGGTTATACTATTACCTTATACACACAAGTTTAAAGGGATAAATAATATGTACATAAAGATCTATGAATGAGTGATGGACCAGAACGGCATTGGCCAAGATGCAGTAGATGGTATCAAGTACAGAATATACATATGAGATGAGTAATGTAGGGTATGTAAACAAAGTGGCATAGTTTAAAGTGGCTAGTGATACATGTATTACATAAAGATGCAGTAGATTATATAATGTACAGTATATACAGTATGTCACAAAAGTGAGTACACCCCTCACATTTTTGTAAATATTTGAGTATATATTTTCATGTGACAACACTGAAGAAATGATACTTTGCTACAATGTCAAGTAGTAAGTGTACAGCTTGTACATTTGCTGTCCCCTCAAAATAACTCAACACACAGCCATTAATGTCTAAACTGCTGACAACAAAAATGAGTACACCCCTAAGTGAAAATGTCCAAATTGGGCCCAATTAGCCATTTTCCCTCCCCGGTGTCATGTGACTCGTTAGTGTTACAAGGTCTCAGGTGTGAATGGGGAGAAGGTGTGTTAAATTTGGTGTCATCGCTCTCACACTCCCTCATAATGACTAGTCACTGAAAGAACTCACTGGGGATCTGAAAAAAGAATGGTTGCTCTACATAAAGATGGCCTGGGCTTAAGAAGATTTCCAAGACCCTGAAACTGAGCTGCAGCACGGTGGCCAAGACCATACAGCGGTTTAACTGGACAGGTTCCACTCAGAACAGGCCTCGCCATGGTCGACCAAAGAAGTTGAGTGCACGTGCTCAGCGTCATATCCAGAGGTTGTCTTTGGGAAATAGACGTATGAGTGCTGCCAGCATTGCTGCAGAGGTTGAAGGGGTCAGCCCGTCAGTGCTCAGACCATACGCGGTACACTGCATCAAATTGGTTTGCATGGCTGTCGTCCCAGAAGGAAGCCTCTTCTAAAGATGATGCACAAGAAAGCCCGCAAACAGTTTGCTGAAGACAAGCACTGGGGAGCTACAGTTCATTGAGGGAACCATGAATTCCAACATGTACTGTGACATACTGAAGCAGAGCATGATCCCCTCCCTTCGGAGACTGGGCCGCAGGGCAGCATTCCAACATGTTAACAACCCCTAACACACCTTCAAGACGACCACTGCCTTGCTAAAGAAGCTGAGGGTAAAGGTGATGGACTGGCCAAGCATGTCTCCAGACCTAAACCCTATTGAGCATCTGTGGGGCATCCTCAAACGGAAGGTGGAGGAGTGCAAGGTCTCTAACATCCACCAGCTCCGTCATCATGGAGGAGTGGAAGAAGACTCCAGTGGCAACCTGTGAATCTCTGGTGAACTCCATGCCCAAGATGGTTAAGGCAGTGCTGGAAAATTATGGTGGCCATACAAAATATTGACACTTTGGGCCCAATTTGGACATTTTCACTTAGGGGTGTACTCACTTTTGTTGCCAGCGGTTTAGACATTAATGGCTGTGTGTTGAGTTATTTTGAGGGGACAGCAAATTTACACTGTTATACAAGCTGTACACTCACTACTTTACATTGTTGTCACATGAAAAGATATACTCATATTTACAAAAATGTGAGGGGTGTACATATACATATGAGATGAGTAATGTAGGGTATGTAAACATTATATTAAGTGGCATTGTTTAAAGTGGCTAGTGATACATTTTTTACATCAATTTATGCATCAACTCAGACCCTTTACCCAGTACTTTGTGCACCTTTGGCAGCGATTACAGCATTGAGTATTCTTGGGTATGAGCTTGGCACACCAGTATTTTGGGAGTTTCTTCCATTCTTCTCTGCAGATCCTCTCAAGCTCTGTCAGGTTGGATGGGGAGCGTTGCTCCACAGCTATTTTCAGGTGTCTCCAGAGATATTCGATCGGGTTCAAGTCCGGACTCTGGCTGGGCCACTCAAGGACACGGGACTTGTCCCGAAGCAAAGCAGGCTGTCGTGTGCCTTTTTCTGAGGAGGTGCTTCCGTCTGGATACTCTACCATAAAGGCCTGATTGCTGGAGGGCTGCAGAGATGGTTGTCCTTCTGGAAGGTTCTCTCATCTCCACAAAGTTACACTGCAGCTCTGTCAGAGTGACCATCGAGTTCTTTGTCACCTCCCTGACCAAGGCCCTTCTCCCCCAATTGCTCAGTTTGGCCGGGCAGCAAGTTCTAGGAAGAGTCTTGGTGGTTCCAAACTTATTCCATTTAAGAATGTTGGAGTCCACTGTGTTCTTGGGGACCTTCAATGCTGCAGAATTTTTTTGGTACCCTTCCACAGATCTGTGCCTTGACACAATCCTATCTCGGAGCAACATCTTTGACCTCATGGCTTGGTTTTTGCTCTGACATGCACTGGCAACTGTGGGACCTTATATAGACAGGTGTGAGCCTTTCCAAATCATGTCCAATCAATTGAATTTACCACCAGTGGACTCCAAGTTGTAGAAACATCTCAAGGATGGTCAATGGAAACAGGATGCACCTGAGCTCAATTTCAAGTCTCATAGCAAAGGGTTTGAATACTTCTGGAAATAAGCTATTTCTGTTTTTTTTATACATTTCCAAAATTTTCTAAAAACCTGTTTTCGCTTTGTCATTATGGGGTATCGTGTGAAGATTGTTGTGTTAAAAAAAAATATATATATTTTTTTAGAATAACGCTGTAACATAAAATGTGGAAAAAGTCAAGGGGTCTGAATACTGTATTTTCCGAAGGCACTGGACATAGGGCAGCAGTCTCTGAGGTGCAGGGTTGAGTACCGTGTGGTAGACGGCTAGTAACAGTGACTGAAGTTCAGGGCAGGGTACCTAGCGAAGGCCGGCTAGTGGTGACTATTTAACAGTAATGGCCTGGAGATAAAAGCTGTTTTTCAGTACTTTGGTCCCAGCTTTGTTGCATCTGTACTGTGTCAACTATCTAGATTGTAGAGGGGTGAAAAGGCTGTGTTTCGGATGGCTGAGGTCCTTGATGATATGCTTGGCCTTCCTGTGACACCGGGTGTTATAGATGTCCTGGAGGGCATGCAGTGTGTCCCCAGTAATGCGTTGGACCGACCAGGCGGTGATACAGCCCAACATAATGCTCTCAATGGTGCATATGTCGAAGTTTGTGAGGGTCTTAGGGGCCAAGCCAAATTTCTTCAGCATCCTGAGGTTGAAGAGGTGCTGTTGCGCCTTCTTCACCACACTGTCTGTGTGGATGGACCATTTCAGGTTGCCAGTGATGTACAAGTCGAGAAACTTGAAGCTTTTCACTGCTGTCGTTTTTTTTGTTGACGTTGAAGGAGATATTATTTTCCTGGCACCACGCGGCCAGGGCCCTCACCTCTTCCCTGTAGGCTGTCTTGTCGTTGATGGTAATCAGGCCTACCACTGTTGTGTCGTCTACAAACTCGATGATTGAGTTGGAGACGTGCGTGGCCACTCAGTCATGGGTGAACAGGGAGTACAGGAG